>NC_135202.1:10941250-11255000 GCF_050948175.1 Xylocopa sonorina | reverse complement strand
GAGGGATCTCTGGCAAGGTAGAAGAGAGAGGGAAAGAAAAGGAAGGACAGAGAGGCTCGCGGATCGAGACACGGTTTTTGCCGCCCGGCGTCCGCTCCCTCGTGTGTATACATCGGCCGAGAAAGAGAGTCCCGGCGCGTGCCGCGCGACGGATAAAAAAGGGGGAGCGCGTGCTACGTCCGCTTGACTACTAACCCAGTGACTGGAGCTATATACAGAGGGAAGGAGCGACGGACGCGCGACCGATCTCAACGGGCTTGACGTTTCGATCTCGCGTAAACACGTATATACCGGGGCTCTCGTGTCTGCGGATAGAGACTTTGTTCTCGCGAGCAGCATCGCGACCCTCTCGTTTCTTGTTCCGGCCAGGCGACCTGTCCCCGGTGTCGTTGAACAGAGGAAAAAGGACTAGGACGGCGCGAAGAACAAGGAGAGCGATCGAAAGGCCAAGACTGCGATAGGAAAGGCTAACTCGCGTAGAGCTTACACGCGCACTTATACACATATATGTATATATATAGTTACGTGCGTACGTACATATATATATACAGACGTATCGGTGGGAGAGAGAAAGAGGCTTAATTGTGTCGGGGAAACCGAGGAAGGACAACATTTTAACCATAATTATAGCGTTGAACGATACAACCGCAGGCGAGGACACGCAGTGCGGTACCGAGGAGATCGCCGTCGCCGCCGCCGCCGCTAGCCAAGGAGGCGACCAGCTCCAGAGGATGACGATGGACGGAATGGAAGTGGTGAGCTCGCAGCCCCACGCGGCCACCAGCCCCCAGTTTTTTCTATCGCCGCCACCCCTCGGGCATCACCATCATCATTCGCACGCCACCTTCGGCGTGCAAACGGTGCAGTTAAGCTTCGACGCGTGTCTACCGTACAACTCGACGACACCGACGAACTCGATCGTATGCGGCGTTGGCGGGACGTCAACGCCGCCAGCTACCATTTGCACGTCCTCCGTCAGCTGTAACAAGAGCGTACCCACCCTGTCGCTGGCCACTTGCGCGCCCCTGCAAACCCAGCATCAGAACAACACCGACTCGCCTGATCACCATGGCCGGCAACAACACCACCACCACCATCATCATCATCATCACCATCAACGGCTCGACGAGCACCAGCATCATCGGCACGTCGACGCCTCGTCGCCGTCGAGCGACACCACCGATGGCAAGCGGCGTTTGCAGGCCGTCAACGAGGACAAGGACTGCTCGAGGGAGTGCAGGGACGACCTTCAGGAGTCCAACGAGAAGGATAAACCAGGTGACCTAAACACGCCGGTTACCACCAGCAGCGATTTACCGTCCTTCTTCGGCCCCTCCGCGCTCGTCGAGCCACCTCCTATTTCAGGTACCTACAATCAACAGTCCTTTAAACGAAACAAAAATTGCTCTCCGATCGGGCTACGCGTTACGAGCGAGCTGTACGAGTCGACTATTTCATTTCCATCCCCCGCGTGTTTAATAGAAACGGCCCAGCTGAGCGTACGCACGCGGTACAACGATTAAGTACCTATCCCCTATAGCGGATAGGGCTGCGGAATCGAACTCCACGTCGACCTTGCACTTGCTGCGTTTCACGAACGTCCTCGACTTTCGCTTTCCGCATATCTGCCAACTCCTGCCACTGCTGCTACCCTCGTGGCTGCGTCGAGCACCCCTTTCGAAAATTCAAACTTTCCCCGATCGACGCGATTCCGCGTGCGATCGCGCGAGAACTCGACGCGGCTGTTCGTCGCGGCTCACCGCCGCGCCGCGTCACGCCGATACGGGCTGGCTGCCGGTGTTTGTGACGTATTTCGGTTGGCACACACTCTCTCTTTCTCTCTCTCTCTCTCTCTCGCGAAAACGGCTAATATCGAACCTGCCCGCCTGTCGCGGATCAATACTCAACGACCCCGACATTCAGAAACCCTCCCCCGTCCCTCCACCACCGCCCGCCACCACCTCCGCCTCCGCCTCCGCTTCTTGCCTCTGCCACCGCCTCCCACCACCCCTTCGCCGGTTCATTCATGCTTCCAAGAGCCACCACCTCGACCATCCGGACCGATACAACTACCCTCCGCCACGCCGCCGCGCCGGTAGTCATCTCTTCCGCGACTCTTCTCGCGAGCAGGAACGTGTGGACGTGTTACGTTCGCGCATCGTTTCCGTCGTCGTTGTCATCGTCGTCGTCGTCGTCGTTGTTGTTGCTCGCACACCTCTCTTTTTCCTCGCTTCCGATCTTTGGTCTCATGGACGATCGTACGCGCGTTTCCACCAACCGAAACCGGCCACGATGAGACGAGAGCAGTCGGTTCGTCGTCGTCGTCGGCGCGTGACGCGATTCGATGCCTGATTCGAGGAATCTCCCGTCGCTCCGAGAGTACCCCGAATAGAACAATCGGATGGCTACGAGTTTCTCCCAGTTCTGGGACTTGTCTGCGGACTTGTTCTGCGGTAGGAAGTAACGATTGTGTACGTAGGAAGGAAGTAACGGGACGGCAGGATGCAGACGATAGATAGAGGCAGCCGGGCATGCCCTCCGCCCGCGCAGATAAAGTCATCCCCGTATCGCGCGGTCCTTCCTGTTGATTCGCTTCGGTCGTTGGATGCGCGCGTGTTGTCACTCGCGCCACCGCGTTTTGTTTCGCGCGAACACGCGCGCGCGCGCGCGCCTCCACGCGACCAGCTTCGACGCACGCGCCTTCCGACCATTAATATACTCTACTAGTAGTATATATGTAGCAGCACCGATAGATTTAAACGACTGATCGAGAACTTGATGGATGATTTGTAGGCAGCCTGGCGGGCGAAGACCTATCCCTGGAAGAGGCAACCGCGGAGGACGATGAGACGGCGACCACAGCGGGCAGGGATCACCGGCACCATCATCACCAAGAGTCTCAGGATCAGGGCACGCCTGGCGCACCGTCCTCGACTAGTCCACCGCGTCATCATCAAGCCCAAGAGGACGCGGACCGTTGCAACGTGTTGCCAGGCAGCGTGATCCTCTACCCGTCCCCTCATTCCACGCCATCGGTGTCCACGGCGCCCGCCTCGAGCGTGAACATTCACTACCGCGGCGTATTCACCACCACCTGCACCCAGTCCTCGCCGCTGAACACTCTACAGAATCAACAGCAGCAACAGCAGCCGCAGCAGCAGCAGCAGCAGCAGCAACAACAACAGCCCGGTCAGGAGCTCTGGAGTACGATACCCTCCCCGACCTTGACCCTGCCAGGTCAACCGTTCCTCCATCACACCCTCCACCAGACCCCGTACGGCGGCGAGACCGTCGAACTTTTGCCGGTCGAATCGAAGCCACCCCCGCTACCAGGTTACCATGACCCACCGACCACCACCACCACCGCGTGGTTAACCACGCACGAGGACGCTTACGGGGATCCGAACCTCCTCTCCCATCATCATCCCCATCACCATCATCAAGAGACCGCGTTGAAACAGGAACCGACCGGGACCAGCGGTTACGTGCCGCCTACGGTCCAACAGCAACAGCAGCAGCAACAACCGCAGCCCAGCCAGCAGCAGCAACAGCAGCAACAACCGCCACCGTCGGCTGGTACTACCGGCGTACAGCTGGCCGAGTACAACCCCAGCACGTCGAAGGGGCACGAGATCCTCTCGCAGGTTTACCAGCAGAGCGCTCTGCCGCTCAGGCTGGTCCCGGTTAAGCCGCGAAAGTATCCGAATCGACCGAGCAAGACGCCCGTCCACGAACGGCCGTACGCCTGCCCGGTCGACGGCTGCGACCGCAGGTTCTCCCGCAGCGACGAGCTCACCCGGCACATCCGCATCCACACCGGCCAGAAGCCGTTCCAGTGTCGCATCTGCATGCGATCCTTCTCCAGGAGCGATCACCTGACGACCCACGTCAGGACCCACACCGGCGAGAAACCGTTCTGCTGTGATCAATGCGGGCGCAAGTTCGCGAGGAGCGACGAGAAGAAACGGCACGCCAAGGTGCACCTGAAACAGAGGCTGAAGCGCGAGGCCACCCATGCCTCCGCCAGGAATCATCCGCAGAGCCACGCTTCCCCGCCGTGCAATCAGTAAACGAGGAAACAGAAGAAGAAGAAGAAGAAGAAGAAGAAGAAGAGGAGAAAAGGAATCGCGTTCTCTTCCTTCTGAAGAAAAGAAAAAAAAACTACGATCAATGCCGAATCCGTGAAGGACGTCGATTTCCATGCGCGTTATGATACACCTTCGCCGAGATCGTTCGGCAATCGTTGCTCGCCGCGCTTCAAAGCAGCTTTCTTCGCCTTTTTTCGCCAGGCGACGAGGAAACGACGGAGACCTTTAGGCGGAACACACAGACTGCCGTCACCGACTGATCCGTCATCGATCGTCGTCGGCACGCCAGAGCGTTCTAGACGGGCGGGTTGCTCGACGAGGATTGGCCACGCGGGGCGAATCGACGCCGCTTCTCGACCGTGGAACGACGCGTGATACCGAGCCTCTTGGATAGAGTAGTACGTAAGGAATCAATCGCGGTTGGATTTCCCGTCAAATCCTTGTAAATAATCGTGGATAGAATTTTTAATCTCTTCGACGTGTTAAACGTGCCCGTGTCCGGTGCCGACGAGCTCCCTCGACGCGATCTCTCGCTCGTAGATGCTTTCCCTTCGAGCTCTTTGGTTTCCACGCCCGTCGCGCGAGCTTTCCGCGAGAACAAGAAGAAACGTGACTCGAGCTTCGTCAACTTTGTCTCTTATCGCGTGGTCGCTTCGGTATCGATCCTCGCACGCGATGTCTTCTACGGCAAACAAGGGGAATGGAGGGAGAGAGAGAGAGAGAGAGAGAGAAGAGAGCGTGCAAATATTCGAAGGGAACGACGCGTCGGACATCGTTATTTACGGCTGTGGCGTTTTACGCCCTCGTTTGCGATCGGGAACCAGATGCGGATGCGAAAATCGGCGTCGAACGGCGCGTAGATACGTAAACGAAACACTCTGGTCGTCGCGAGGTACCCACTGCAGCCGCGTTCCCGAGCGAGAACCGCGCGTAGAATCGATACCGCCCGCAGCTTCCGGGAATCGGGGAGGAATTCACCGAAGGGGAAAGAGTGGGAAAAGAGCGAGAAAGGGACGGCGCGCGCTCTCTCGATCGCATGCAAACGAGCGCGTGAAAAAAGGAAAAAAAGAAAAAGAAGAAAAGTGGTGCGCGCGAGCGCGCTTGTTGAAACGATCAGGGTTCGGCGTATCAAACCTTGCCGGGGAGCTCTCTCCCTCTCTCTCTCCCTCCCTCTCTCGATCACTCCCTTCCCCTCGCGATCGAAACCGGCCGATCTTTTTCGATCTCTTCTCTTTTTTAACCGAGCGCTCGATCGAATTCCGATCGCGTCCGATTCGACTAAACCCCGGGAACGTCGCCCGGATATTTTCTATGTATTTTTATAAATTGTCGAACGCTCGACGATGCTCAAAATCCATGGGTTCCGTCTATCGAAGGGGAAAGATGCGTGGATACCGATAAATTGGGTAAGCGTTGCGAGGGGCGATCGATCGGCACACACACACACACACACTGGACGGTATACAGTGAGTACGAAAAGTATTTGTATATTACCGTATTTATTCTGTACGCCCGAGTGTATCGTACGCGTGTTACTCAACGACGACGACTAGTCGCGCAATCGAATCAAAAGCGACCACCCCGTTGTAAAAGCATGGGTGGTGTACGCAACGGTACTTTTTGTAACCACTGTACAAACGCACGCTACTTTGCGTCCTCGAACCTCGTGTCTTTCAATCATACAATCGAATAATCGCTTATCACTCTTGCCCCGCCGTCCTCTACCTCCGAACCGCGTTCGCTCTTCGTGTTCCGAACACGCTAAATCTCGGATTTTCCCGCTTGCCGAACCCACCTTCTGTCACAAACCCTCCTCGCTCTCCTTTCGTCTCTTCGCCGGTAGACACCCCTTATTATTAGCTTCTCGAGGGTATCCAATCCCCGTCGCCTTTCCCCGGTTAATCAACAACTATTTCACCGCCAGCGAACCCCACCAGAACAAATTGTAATTAATCGTAATCATCGTTGTTGATCGGGAATTTTCCTTTGTAAATATGTATATAAGGTATTATACATATGTACACATAGGTTACGTCTAATCGAATCGCGCCGTGGCGCGGACAGAGGGAGAAGGAGAGAAGGAGAGGGATAGAGAAGGAGAACGCGTAAAATCTTTCACTTTCCTTCTTTTAATCTTGCCGCCCTACTTTCCCTCCTCTCTTCTCGGACTCCCCCCTCTACATCGTGATCGTTTATGTGTATAAAATATGAATTTAGCGACGATTAATATTATGTATATGTTGCTCTATTTATTAACAAGAAAACTCTCTCTCTATATATATATATATAAATGTACATGCATATATGCACATCTATATATGAAAATTATAGTATATATATATATATATATGTGCGTGTGTGCGTGTGTGTACGCGCGAAAAAAAAAAGAGGAGATATATATATATATTGTTAAAATTAAAGAATTATTTTTATTATGATTATTATATTATAATTCTATGAATAACAATAATGATTAATGACGAAAGACGCGCGAGACACGCGCAGCTTATGGATCCCCGTGCGTTCTTACGCGGTCTGTGTACCTATCGGAGGATGGTCGAACCGACGCGTGTGCGCGATGTTATCCGCTATTGTTCTAGATAGGTCGGGAAATATGTAGGCAGAGGAGAGCGTGTACGCGCGCGCACGCGCGTTCCCGTGGAATTAAAAAGTAAGGAGAGAGAAAGAGAGAAATTTTTCGTGTGTGCGAGCTTGCTGTTGTGCCTGTGCGATGCGTGAGTGCGCGGGAGAGAACGAGATCAGAGCGAGAGAGAGAGAGAGAGAGAGAGATACGAAGGAGAGAAGATGGAGAGGACACTTTTTTTACGAACGAACATAATTACGCTATAGTTGGGATAAATTACGTGTAACTGTTATACAATACGGTGCTCCGTGTGCGATGCACAGAAAGATGAATCTCTCCGAAAGAAAACTACCTGTATATTTGTGTTGTAATCATCGTTGCCGTTTCTTCTGGCCGGTTCTCCACGACGATTATTAACAAAAATACAACGTTAACATTGAACAGCAACGGCTACGTCGTGTTTAATTCCTCCGTACCATCCTCGACGCGCGGGACCAGCGCGCGCTCTCCGAACAATATGGCGAACGGTAACGAAATCATCGACCGGTCCGACGCGGTCAAAGTTTCGCCCCGGCGCGGCCCTCGTCGCGTTTAAAACGGGGACAGGAAAGTTAAAGCCGAAAGCTCGTCTCGTTTCGTCTCGTTTTCCGTGCGCAGCTCGACTTTCCGGTGCGGCGGTCCGTTCGCGGTAATCGCGGCCGGCGATCTACGCGAAAGGTACCACCCGTAAATCGTTCCCGACGCGTATTTATAATACGTTCACGGGCATATAATGGCCCGCGATATAGCGTCGTTCGTCACGTTGAACGATTTCTCGGGCGTCGTTACTCGCCCGTCACTTTTTCCCCGCTAAAGCGCGTCCGAGCGCAGACATCTTTATCGATCATCGACAATTACCGAATAGGGCATCGACGATCGTGGTCCGCGATACCGAGGGGGGAACCGCGTCCTACGCGGCCCCGGACTATTGTTCCTCCCGGAGGTGCGCGTTTAAAAGCCAGCCACCAAGATTAATAAGGACCGGTCCGCGGCGCGCGACACCACGCCGCTCGCCGCGTTTTCTATGCAACCTTTCACCGTAAACACGCGGTTGGCGCCTAAACGCGAGCCGATCGGGCTTTCCGACCGCGCGGTTATCTCGGCTTTTTCCCCTCCACGACGCGATACGGATCGCGAACAACCGTCAATTAGCAACGCTCGCGCGTGCCCGTTCTTTTCTTTCCCCCCTTGCTTGCCATCAGCGTTCGGTTCCGCGGTGGATTTCATCCGGTAATCCGACCTCAACCCCTCGCTCGAGGATATCCCGTGCCCCTTTTCCCAGAGGAGGATTCATCTCGCTCGTTACCTCGCGGCGAGACGAAAAGCCGCACGCGCTCCGCTCGAGCTCGAGGCAGCGCGTTTCCATGCGGGGCTACGCGTCCCGCGGAACGGCTATGCAAATGTCTCCTAGAATAAATAAAAAGAGGGACGATTTCGATGCACGGTGGTGGAGCGGTGGATTGAAAAGAAGAAGAGAAAAAACAGGAAAACAGTTCCGTCTCGTCCGTTGCCTCGGGGACTCGACCAAAAAAGGTCATCCGTATGATTCAGAGGAGCCGGGAGAAGCGACGCGCCGCGCCCGGTTCGTGCTACCGGTTACGACGAAACGGCCGTTTCCGTAATCGACTAATTAACGGAAAACGAGGACCGCGGATAGAGGCCCCTTCTGCGGTGCGAGCCAGCCAGCCAGCCAGCGTCCCGACGCTCGCGCGAGAGAACCTCCACGTCATCGATTCTTCGCGCTCGGACGAACAGTTTTGGCCGGCACGCTGGCGCTCGGCTGTGTTGAGGAACGTGCAATGGTCACTACATAGGTGGGTATGCACACCTATACGAGGAGAGACAGTGCAAGAAGTGGGCAGGAGTGAGGCTGTGAGAGCACGTCTATAAATAGGACCAAGATCGAGATGAGGCCTCCTCTGCACTTCGTGATACCTTCTGTCCCTCTCCGTCGCCGCCGCCGCAGCCGCCGCGGCTCTTCGTCTCTCTCTCTCTCTCCCTTCTTCCACCCTTTCCTCTTACCGCGCGTTCTTTTCCTTAGCTCAGGCTTCGTCCCTCTTCGGGACTGAGCTCGCGCCGCGTACGACCGTCCCGTTCTCCTCGTTCGCTCCGTCCTCTTTTCGCTCCTTCTCTTCCTCTCTATCCCTCGCAGCCCCCGTTTCCCGCTTTCTCCCCACGGATCGCTCCGTTTCGCTTCTCCCCACGAATCGACGAATCTCTTCGCCGCCTCCCTTTCGCCACCCGTCCTCGTCTAGCCGCCTCTGAACCTTCCCTCCTGCTCTCGCACCCGCCGACAGACGCGTAACCCCTCCTCCCACTAACGACTGACAAGCACGACGACGCGATCCTCTCGCGCGACACATAAGGATCGCGTATATACGCCTGGCGCGCGCGTACGGTCGAGTAAAAAAAAAAAAGAAACAAAGTGTCGTAAAATATAGTTCCTCCGTGGATATGCAAGCTATGGGGAGAGGAGGAGGAAGAGGTGGAGGAGGAGGAGGAGGAGCAGCAGCAGGCCCCTCGAAGAAGAAAAATGCGCGTCGGGTCGCGCGCGACCGGCTCGATCGAACGACCGGATGAGTCAGGTAACTTGGTCTCGCGAGCGGGTGGACCTGGTTGGTAGGTGTCGCTGAAATTTGATTCCTTCATCCCCGTTCGCCGTTCGTTCGCCACGGTAGCTGGCGACTTCCGGAGAACCTCGCGACGCCTCTCTTCGATGGCTGTCGCGGTTGATCGCGGTTGCTCGTGTTTTCTCGCGTTTGTTAACGATAATTGTACGCGTGTCGCGTCTACACGCGTCCCTAAAGATGGCGGACGCGAGACGCGTTCGTTTTCGCTGTTTTCGCGCGGGAAGAAGAGCCGCGATCATCGAGAGAGCTACCGCGTTTGCCTCCTCCCGTTCTCTTTGCTTCCTGTGTTTCCAATTTCCAGGCCAGGCGTTCAGGTTCTCCGCGCGCGAACGGAAAACGAGCGCTCCTGCGTGTGTCGCATCGATCTTCTAAACCAGCATCAAGCGGAGAGCAGCCGAATGAGCGAAGCCGGCCAGCCAGCTGTATCCGGACGCGATTAAACCTGTTGCTGATTCGCTCGTGGCACGACTCCGTCGTCGCGTACACGTAGACGTCTCGCTGCGAATCTAAGCTGGAGAACGCTCTGAAAACGACGCGTCCCTATCTCGCACGACCCTCCAACTATCGCGCAAACTCGCGGAACCCATCTGACTCCGATCGAACTCGTTTCTACGAAGGATTCACGCGAAAAGTCGTGAAAAAGCTCTCGAAGCGTTCACCTTCGTCGCCCTCGCCCTCTGATCGCTCTCTCACGCACGCTTCCCACCGCTCTCGCGTTATCCAACGGAGATCGATGCGAGAGCGTATAACAAGCCAGCGGGGTCTCGAATTTCGTGTCTACGGTAACGCTCTGACGCAATTCGACGAGGACCAAAGCGGGGGGGGGGATGAAAACGACGGCGTTAGGGGCGCATCCGCGGCAGAAACGACACACACGAACGAAAGTCCGTTCCGCGACGGTTAACGATTCGCCTCGCGGTACGTACGTAGAAAAAGAGAGGAGAACCTCGAAACGATTACGTCCCGCGGTGAAGTGGTCGAGATGGTTTCCGGAACGAGACAAAGAGGAGATAAAAGCGCTGGCATTCCGACCGAAATAGATCGCGGTTACGTTCGACGCGCGGATCGATGCGAGGCGGCTTTGGTCCACGCGGAGGATCGCGGAAAGAACCGGAAAGGATCGTTGGACAGGGTCGCGGGTACGGAGAAGTCCTCGCTGGGGGTTAGGGTCACGTCGGCGCGTAAAAGCGGCGGTGTATGTGCGCGCGCGGCGAACGGGGTGAAGAGGAGGCGAAGATGAGAGGAGAGGTGCGGCAGGGCGAGGGGGGTTCATTGAGGAACGGCACGTGCGGTGGATAAGAGCGCGACCGCGAGCCTCGCTGGAACGGTCACGGCAGGGGGTAACAACAGGGTTGCCAGGCGACCGTCAGCCGACGGGTTGCCCCTGGCGACTGATTGCGTCACTGCAGCGCCGTATGACGTCACGCGACGCCAGTGCCCTTGACCGCTCGAGTCCGGGGAGAGCGTCCTGACGACCCTCTACCCCGTCCATCCCCACCAGACCGTGCCGCTGCTGACGCTCTCGTAATCCGGAGGGGTGAAGTTATCCGCCGCGAGCCCCTGGCAAACGTCTGCACCCGTGTACACGGATACGAGTAGGGTTGCAAACAGCCGCTACTAAAATAGCCCGTTCGTACGTTAGTCGTGGATATTTTAGGAATTGCGTTTATCGTCGGCTTGGTATTTTTACCGGGGTCGCGAGCGTTCTTCTTGTTTTATCCGGCGTTTGTGCGCACCGTTTGATTTCCAGTCGAGCCGCGAACGACGCTGGTCTACATCTGATTAACACCCTCGATCGCGCCGGAGATCGAGACGCGACGGTTGCCACCGTTGCTTTTAGATTTCTAACCGCGCACTTAACGCGCACCGTCGTCGGCAAACACCTGCTCGTCGTGCGCGTAGATACTTTCGCCCGCAGACACGCCCCTGCCCCGTCCTGGATGATATCCGGAATTTATCGCGATCACTCCTGCAGATTATTTACGCCCCGATAAAATCGGGACCGTTCGAACGTCGCGGTCTCTTGGCAACGATCGGGACACGGTCCCCCATTCAATGTTCCCTCTGTATGCACGCGTTACGGCCCGTTTCACCGGCTCGACCGCGATAAATAGCTTAGAAAAGTACCGCGTAACACCGGGCAAACGTAGCCAGTTAATACTCGAATGGTTTACGTTTCATTAAAATATTTTACGAGCACCGCAACAGCAACCAACCCTGCCGGGACGGGATCCGTGACTCGTGGGCGGGAAACGTACGCGGCGTAACTTGCCGTTTCGTTCTCTCTGCCGTTGAATGAAAAGCGAGAAAACCCGATTACCGTCCGACTTTCTATCATTTACGTCACGACGCGCATCTCGTGAAAGAACTCTGCTATCCGCGAACAGCTTCGCGATCCCCGCGAGGGGGGTAAGAATAATTAACATTACGCAACACGCAGGAGTACGAGTACGGTGGCGTTCTTTTTTTTTTTACTTTTTTTTTCTTTATTTCAACGCGTTAATCTATTCGCGACGACGCGTGTCGCGCCAGAAGTATCGCGGAAATTCATACTCCTCGCGATATCCCAATGGGACCGACTTCGAAACGATTAACCACCCCTCGCATTTTTGCGGCCGCTCGTAACGCTCACGTCAGGATATTTTCTACGCGTGTGGGCGTGTACGTGTGTGCACCGAACCTACCCAGCTGACGTCTGTTCATTCACTTTGCTCATCCATTCATAAAATGCAACGCCGCGACGCGCATGCGCGCGTTTCCGCTTCCCTCTGTGCCTTTGGCAAATGTTACGCCTTACCGATTGCCGAAACAGCTGTCTCGTATGTTCGAGGATCGTTCTGCCCTTCGCAGAACCCTTTTAAACGGCACGCTCTTATCGGTAAGAAGTAAATCGTTCCTCGTTCGAGCCGCGTTCGAACGTTCCATCCGATCGTCTACAGCGATCGGAGAAGATCTTCTCTCGCATCGTACAAGATTCTTTTTCGTGGTGAACGCGGATCGTATCCTCCTCGTCGTTTAGAAGGCAAGCTGTTCGCGCTTAATCCTGACACCTCTTCGTATTCGTAATCAATCATGGGAATACAGAAAGAGTTAATGTTAATTATCGTACGCGATTAACGCCTATAGACATACTGATTTATCAACAGCTGATAGAAAACTGACGCACTCTTTTCTACGTGAGCATCAGCTATATTTGCAGTGTTACACGGTGTACAATTCTATTGGTTAATATCGAGGTGTTATTGATTTATTTTCAGCGAATTCTGATGGTATGCGCACGTTTTTTTAAGGCCCTCACATGCATGGAACACTCAGGGAACATCAGAGGAGACTACATTTCATCGATACAGAGTACAGTCTTGGGATCTTCCAATCGAGATTCAAATTTCTGATAGAATGAAAGTAATGCGACGATACCTTCGACCACTTAAGTCGTAATGCTGCTAGTTAAAAGAAATTCGATCTCATTGATTCCTCGAGGTTCTGTTCTCCTTCCTGGGATGTCTGTGGCAGTATACAGAAGCGATTAATTAATCAGCGTATCGTATGAAGCGCATTGCACTCGCCGAGAACTCATTAGAAGAGAAAGAGCGGGAGAACGAGAAGATTTAAATATTTAAATCAAACTTTCTTTTATTCCTGGTGACGCCATCTCTACCGAAAATGCTCAAACTGGTCGTCGATTGTTATCAACAGCGAAATAAACTACCCAGGACTACTAGTACCACGTGACAAAGTAGTGCAGAAACTAATAATCAAATTAGTTTAGTGTTTTCTGCAGAGATGGTGCCACTAGTGACAAAGAAACTTTTATAAAATTGATTTTACCATTTAATCCATGTAATAATTACAAATTTACATAAATTTACATAAATAATAGTTGTATAAGATGTATTGTATGCTTCTATTGTTTAAAAATTGTTAACAAGTTACAATAAATGGTTTACTTATTGTTAACTGAATGTGTAATCATTTAAAGACCTGTCCAGCACTCCTAGAATGACCAATTCCGATCCATAAACGAGAAAAGTACTCGTAAAAAATAGTCCTGCACCAAATTAAACTAACTCCAAGCTTGAATCTGCAGGCCTCGATTCCTGGAATTTTGACAGTTCCCGGAAATGACGTCATTTCCAAGAAATGGCACGTTCGTATACCTCCTCACTACTTATGTTCTCCTGATACAAAGTCGAAAAATGGGGTTTTTCATAGAAAAATTGGAAATGTATCAGGAGAACATAAGTAGTGAGGAGGTATGCGCGCCACTTCTAGGAAAATGACGTCACTTCCAGGAATTGCCGAAATTCCAGGAATTCTTGATGACGTCATTTCCAAGAAGTGGCACTATTCGGATACCTCCTCATATGTTATGTTCTCCTGATACAAAGTCGGATTTTCAAGATTTTGTTCGAAAAATCGGCAATGTATCAGGAGAACATGACGTCATAGGAGGTATGCTTGCCACTTCCAGGAAAATGACGTCATTTCCAAGAATCGCCGAAATTCCAGGAATTCTCGATGACGTCATTTCCAAGAAGTGGCACTATTCGGATACCTCCTCATATGTTATGTTCTCCTGATACAAAGTCGGATTTTCAAGATTTTGTTCGAAAAATCGGCAATGTATCAGGAGAACATGACGTCATAGGAGGTATCCGAATAGTGCCACTTCTTGGAAATGACGTCATCGAGAATTCCTGGAATTTCGACGATTCCAGGAAGTGACGTCATTTTCCTAGAAGTGGCGCGCATACCTCCTCACTACTTATGTTCTCCTGTTACAAAGTTGGATTTTCAAGATTTTGTTCGAAAAATCGCCAATGTATCAGGAGAACATGACGTCATAGGAGGTATCCGAGTTTTGCCATTTCTTGGAAATGACGTCATCGGGAATTCCTGGAATTTCAGCGATTCTTGGAAGTGACGTCATTTTCCTAGAAGTGGCGCGCATACCTCCTCACTACTTATGTTCTCCTGATACAAAGTAGAATTTTCAAGATTTTGTTCGAAAAATCGCCAATGTATCAGGAGAACATGACGTCATAGGAGGTATCCGAATAGTGCCACTTCTTGGAAATGACGTCATCGAGAATTCCTGGAATTTCGACGATTCCTGGAAGTGACGTCATTTCCCAAGACATTGGCAAATTTCGGAATTTCGAATGGAGACTTCGATAGGAATTGAGGGAAAATAATGAAACTTACTGCATATCTTTTAAGCAATTAGTTTATTTATTTTAATTAATGAAATGTACAATAATTTACAATAACATTCTATTTAACTATAGCGCTTATGCTAATAATACAATGTATCTTATATCTACTATTATAATTAAATATACTATGGTAATTAACAGTAGAAAATGTAAAGAACAAGTACTGGAGGGTTGAGGGATGAATCAGATTACTTCATCGGTGTCTGAAAGCTCTTTTCCTGTTCTTCCATGTATTAAAAATCTGTAACAGAAAGGAGAAACTTTGTAATCTAATCAACACATTATGTGCAACACAATTAAACAAAGTGTTATGATTTATGTTTAATTTATATTGCTGGGAAATCTAAAGCGGGAAATGTAGAGGAAATTACAATAAAACTATTGAAATATACAAGAAATTACAATAACACTAATGGAATATACAAGAAATTACAATGAAACTTAAGTTTTATATACTACAAATAGTTATAATACAATGTTCTATCTATATGATAGCTATTGCCTTCCTAACTTCTCTCTCGCATCTTAATTACAGAATTTTAGAGTACGGCTGATTAAATAAAGAAATTCATTAATTTTCATTGAATCGAAAGAGTAAGACAAACTATATCTCCCGCTTTAAAGGTGAGAGAGGGAAAGATATATAATATAGCTATAGGAAAGAGTGAGACAGATGATACCGACTCTATTGTAGAACCCCTGGCGCCATCTCTGTAAAAAGTGCTCAAACTGGTCGCACACAATTATCGACAGCGAAGTGAACTACCGACCGACTGGTGGCGCCATCTCTTAGAGGAAGCCTGAAACTATTCGTCGAATAGTTCTGAGGTTCCCTCAGAGATGGCGCCACTAGTTGGTCGATGGTTCACTTCGCTATCGATAACGATGTGCGACCAGTTTGAGCGTTTTTCGCAGAGATGGCGCCACCATTCGAGAAGCAGTTTAAATGAAACTTTAAAAATGGCGTTATTATGACTGTTAAGTCAGTCGGATCGAGGTACTTACGATGTTCCTTTCGATAATGACATCAATAGCAACGTGAATACATCATGCAAATACGACGAATAAAATTACTCAGTTCCTACTATATTTTTGTTCTCCTCAATGTCGGGATATCAAATGGCATCGGTGGAGGTTAGTACGATCGCGAGATATTCGAGATATTCCATCGCAGATTAATGTATTTCATGTAATTAATAATTATCTGTAACTATGCGCAATTATTCAGGACACTCGCTCACGTTTAAATCGATCGGTTCTTATATCGATGCTAGTGTTGATTCGGATGTGTTCTTTGAGATTGTATACCCACCGGAATTGGAGTACACGTACAAACTGAGACCTGCGAAAGACTTCGGAGCCCCTTTCGTGAGTATACGTACTCGAAAATGAAGAGAAATTTTGTGTAACTAGCGAGGCGTTAATTTGTCTTTAACTTGCGCCGCTTTTAGAATGCAAGCTTTCTGGAGAAAAAGATCCCTTTGGTCCCGACCGAGCCCCCTCATGGTTGTCAGATACCGATAAACGCCAAAGAATTGAAAGATAGAATCGCACTGGTCGAAAGAGGAGAGTGTAGTTTCTTTGCCAAAAGTATAATAGCAGAGGAGGCTGGAGCGAAAGCCGTAATCATAGCGGATTATCATTCCCCCTCTATCGAAGAATCGATAACAAACTCTCTCTGGGCCGATTACTACTACGTGGAAATGATACGCGACGATACTATACCATCGTCGAAGACGGTAAATATCCCTGCCGGGTTTTTACTCGGTAAGAACGGGAAAATGATACGGCAAACCTTGAAACGTCTGAACCAGCCATTCGCTTTGATCAATATACCAGTGAATTTAACTTACACTTCATTGGATAAATTGCATCAACCCCCTTGGTTGTTCTGGTAATGGATTCAGCAAGTTCCCGCTCACTGATTTTCATATGACAATGATATGTTGATTTACAAATAAACTTCAAAGATCTAACATAATTGTCAAAGAGAAATAGAATTATTCCCAACCGAAATAATTATACAAATAACTTTTTGCGCATTGTATAGTTGTATAAAATTAGATACATGGACTTTGTAATTTGTTTCTCGCCGGATTGGCAAATTACTTGGCGATAGGTCGAGTTTCTTTCTCCAGCCACTTAAGTGCTTGAATATTCTCTGGCCCTTGCAATAAAGGTTTCAACGTGTTCAAGCATTTCGCGTGATAATTATTCAAGTATTGAATCTGGAAAGAAATTCGCGATCAATAATTTTAAAACAGTCGAAATAAAAAAATAATAAAAAATAAATTAAATATGTACCTCGAGATCCGTTAATAACGAGACGTCAAGTAACTTAGTCTGTATAGGCACTAGTGTAACTGTCTCGAAGGTAAGAAAGCCTCGATTCTTATGATTGTATGGTGTGTTTGCCTTTACTACCAATTCTATATTTTCCAACCTAATGCCAAACTTCTCGTCCTCGTAGTATCCTGGCTCTAGTGATTTTATCGATTATTATATTGATATTATTAAGACGCATACATATGTATAAATAGCGGAAAGGAATCTTTTTACTTTGTACCATTTGAAAGAAACATGCCAGGTTGTAAACCTGGATCGTCAGGATACGGTTTCCAGGAAATACCGATAGGTTCTTCGTGAACGTTTAGATACGAACCTACTCCGTGACCCGTACCGTGAAGGTAATTAAGACTGTAATTGTACATTTGAATATAAATATATAGTATTTTCTATTTTACAAAATGCTAAACGAATAAATAAATGTGTGTACCCGACACTCCATAAATTTTCCCGAGCAAGCGTATCGAGGTAATTTCCTTGTATCATTAGGGGGAAAATTGCCGATGAAAGACGGCACTGCCCTTTGAATACCCTCGTAAAACATTCGCGTTCGAAGTCCGTCGGATTCCCGAAGTGTAATGTTCTCGTAACGTCCGTAGTACCGTCCTGGTATTGGGCACCAGAGTCGCAGAGATAAATTTCCGCATCTGTGATTGGCACATCTGTCTTTGGTGTTGGTAGATAATGGATTATTGCTCCGTGTGGTCCAACTGACGATATCGTAGGGAAACTGAGTCCCACAAAATGCTCCTGTTCCCTTTCAAATAATACGCATATCAGATAATCTTGATTACATTGAAATTAGTAACGTCACGAGGAAGTTCTCTTACTGTCTGAATTTCTCAAGCTGCGTGGCTCCGGATATCTCTGTCACCGTTTCCTTCTTCTCCTTAATCTGGTCCTCCAACCATGCAAAGTATTTTACAAGCGCGACCGAATCCCGCACGTGCGCCGCTTTCATCCCTTCTATTTCAACGTTATTCTTCACCGCCTTCATCACTCTTATCGGGGTAATTTTTGTATGTTTCTTTGCTTCTCCGCAGGCAGCGTGTAACGCGTAACTAGAACCATTGCTTATCCATATCTGTTCGTCGTTCACGCACGAGTTTGCCAGCTGTTTCAAGAAATTACGAATTTCTTCGTACGGATGGTAGACTACGTTTACCTCTTCGCTAATCAGCTGCTGTTGAGCCTTGTCGGAAAGTCTATTTTTATCTATGAATAAATGCAAATCATCCAATGTAAGAATGATGTACGCAAAGAACACTGGATTATAAGGTATATCGGATCCTCTTAAATTTAAAATATATGCCACTTCGTCTAGAGCTGTGATCACAAGAACTTTCGCGTTGTTCTTGTTCATTACCTCCCTGCATAACTTCACTTTTGTCCCTGCGCTGCACCCAGAGAATTGCAACGGCTGAGGTAAAACGGTGTTACCTGTAGGAGCGGGTTGTTCATCCCCCCAAACTAAGTCGATCAAATTCTCCTCGAGAGGCATTAAACAATGGCCAGCAGCAGTTAGGCTAGTATGCAAAACTGCCCACTCTGTGTAACTCATTAAACTGGAATCTGCGCCGACAGTAGACTTAGGAGGCAAGTTAGAAACCAACCACGCAGCCCTCGTCGGCGTGTACAAGGAACCTTCCTTCATTAAAGTCCACGCATCAGGTGGATCGAACTCTGCCTGAGCTTGCACGTAATATCTTCCATCTGTCCAAAGTAAAGCATCGTTCGCCGTGATAATCGCGGTACCAAAAGAACCAGTGAAACCACTTATAAAGCGGATCCTCTTATCGCGTTCCCTCAGATATTCCGATTGGTGGGCGTCGTCAGAGCTTACAATCAGAGCTTGGATACCTTTCCCTTGAAGGCCTCCAACTTGAGCAGCTCCCATTAATTCTCGAAGCTTAGTTAATTTAATCGCGCCATTCCTGTGCGTCATATCGATGCTTGTATTCCGACAAGATTGATACGACCGTCTATGATTTACTGAAACGAGAAAATGTCATTTAATTCGATGTAAATCTAGATCTCTCAACCTGTTCGAAATTGACGGCGAAACAATCGAAATATTTATTCTTCACGCACTCACCTTTGTACGCGTTGCACGCGATGAATAACAATCTCTTTGTCCACTGCCTGCTGCAAATTATAACATCGTTTATCTTATCGTGACGAGATAAACGTGTCGAGTATTTTATGGATATAACAAATAATCACATTTCTTCTTCGTTATCGAAAATATCAAATTCAATTGCGAGTTTAAAAGTACTCTACCGCCTCGGTGTCAACTGTACCAAAAGTGTCAACCATTTGATTGTAGATGAGGTTAGACACGTTCGCGATATTAAGCAAACTATAACGGTAAGCCGGGTCGTCTAGGATTTTGTGTACAATCATTTTCAAAGCAATCGCAACTGTTCTTTACCCTGTTATCATCGTAACAATAATCCGCACGACGTTCGCCTCCTGCAAAATAAAGTTTTCTTACTCGATTAAGGTTCGATTTAACAATTAAAAGAATAAAGGAATTGTATCTCGAAACTTGTCAATACTCACTAAAATACATCTTAAACTATAATTAGTATTAAAGTATTTAATTATAGGTTCAACATGTACGACGAGCCTCTGGTTACTTATCTGCATTAATTACAAGAGGATTGTGAGCTCACTGTACTGATAGATACTTATACTAAGCATAAATTGTAACTTCAGAATGTAAGTATGCGTATTAAGTAGATATTAATTGTTACAATTTACCATGGAATTTTTACCCTTTTCTAGCATGTTGAGTTTGTCGAGATATTGTACCTCAACAGTAACGAGGAACAGTAAAATAAAACTTTTACCGATTAAGAAAGACTCGTATGCATATACTCCAAAATTGATAGTTACAAATACGGGTCTTGCATTAACGAAAAGAAATTCTGTTTATTTGCACAAGGTATCATGTGGTAACCGTGTATATGCAACATTGGATACAAGATAACAATTACCAATGATAAGTAATTTTATCCAATACTTTTCTAGGATTTATTTAAGAAAAGTATCAGCCTAGCATTAGGTTTTGCATCAAAATCAACTCAGAAATCAGATAAAGCTGTGGGCAAATGGCTGTTAACTTGCAGTGGCATGGTTTTTGTGGCTGTTATTCTAGGTATAGTTCTGTATACTTTTTTTTACTATTGTGCTCGTACTGTTATAAAAATAGTTGTAGATAATACATATGGAAAATAATTCTGATAACGAATTCGGAAGTATACATATGTAATTAGTAGTTGTTATTTGTACACAATTATATTTAAGTACTTATAAAGCATAATATATAGATAAATAAAATGTATAGAAAGAAATGCTCATAATTATTTAACCTTTCCTCTGTACTTAGGAGGTATAACAAGACTCACAGAGTCTGGTTTATCCATGGTTACTTGGAAATTACTTGGTGAGAAGATGCCTACCACTGAAAATCAATGGCATACAGAATTTGAACGTTACAAACAATTTCCCGAATATAAAATGTAAGGATTTACAATGCAAGATAATCGTATCATTTGTCGAGCTATGCATATGTTTTTTTTTTCATATAAATTTATTTGTATGTCTAGCAATAATCAAAACATGACGCTGGAAGAATTTAAACGCATTTGGTGGATGGAATATTTGCACAGGATGTGGGGACGTTTGATAGGTGCTGTATTTATTGCTCCAGCAACTTATTTTTGGGCGAAAGGTATGCTAAAGCCGGGAATGAAAATTAGGGTAGCCGTTTTGGGATCATTGATTGGCTTACAAGGACTTATGGGTTGGTACATGGTCAAATCGGGTTTGGAGGATCGTTTTGTGGAGCCGTCGGACGTGCCCCGCGTTTCGCAGTACCGCTTAGCCACGCATTTAGGAATGGCATTTATTATATACACAGGATTTTTGTATAACGCTTTAGATTACTTGGTTCCTGCTGAGAAACCAAGTCTTAGTACTTTAAATGTTAATACTAGCGACCTGAAGTCGAAGTTGAAAAGATTTAGAATGGTGGTTCATTCGACGAAAGGGCTGGTGTTTTTTACCGCTGTGTCCGGTGCATTCGTAGCTGGAATGGATGCAGGTCTCATTTATAATACATTCCCTAAGATGGCAAATAAATGGATACCGGACGACATACTCGCAGCATCACCCAAGTGGAAGAATCTTACCGAGAATCCAACTACTGTACAATTTAATCATAGAATTCTGGTACGTACATCAGATTAAGGTTCAAATTCAATCGAAAGATCGGGAGATAAACGATGAAAATCGAGCGTTTGTTATTAAATGTTCAAAAATTGAAAAGCAAGGATACATTTCCCTCCCGTTCTTTCAACTATAGCTACAACTTTTTTAAATGCCTACACTTATTTTACAGGGCCTCACAAGTTTATCATTGATAACTTATATTGGGATTGTGTCTCGTAAATACAAACTTCCCGGTAACGCAAGGAAAGCCATAATAGCAGTGCTCTGTGCTGGCTATTTACAAGTTTTGTTAGGAATAACAACGTTAGTGCACCATGTGCCTCTACCATTAGCCGCGTCTCATCAGTCTGGCAGTCTGATCGTTTTGAGTACAATGATTTGGCTGTGTCACGAATTGAAACATTTAAGATATGTACTTAAATAAAATGTATCCATATCGCGAAACGTTTTGTTATTTTATACGATTTGGAAATTGATGGAATGAATGTCGCAACACTTTCACAACATTATGCTTTATTTGACAATGCATTAAGTTATATAATAATCAATATTCATAAAAATTGATTTACATTTGTTTAGTTTAAAGTAATACATATATATATATTATATTATAAATATATATATACACATTACAATCAAACTTCAAGTAATTTTATTATCATTTTGAAACAGTATTTTTAATTTTGCGTTTATAAAAAGAATAAAAATAAATACTCATTTTAAGAAAATATTAAACAAATGGTTGCAGAATTTTTATGATTATATTGTATACATGGACCTGACTGGATTATATATAACTGGTAGAAAAAAAAAGAAACGTAATTTACTAACATCACCTTATGCTTAACACATATTAGATATTTAACGATGTTAGTACTGGCACCTAATCTCAAAAACCAGCTTTAGTAAGTAATATTATATTTGTTCAATTAGTTTAAAAAATGTGTAAACCCTGCTTAATCAATAATTGCTATCTAGTTGTAATAATATTTTTCATTAACATCCCAGTTTGTTTTAAATGTTTTCTAACTTCCAATTAGCAAACACAGTGTATTTCAGCTTTATTTTTATTGGCAGTTGTTCTACCTCATCCCCAATCAGTCGTTCTTCGATCATTTTGTATCTTTTTTCGTTTAAAACGCCTTATATGCATTGGTCCAACATAGCATTATTAATATTAAGCAGTAGCAATATTTAATAGGCGTTCTGAATTGCACTTTCATTATTGTAACGCTTTTTTTTTATTTACATACGTCATATTTTCATTTTTTTCATATGGCGATTGCGCCGCATCACATTTTTGCTCAATATTACACGGACATGAGTATTAAAGGAAATTGTATTTTGTCACTCACACAAATACAAATTATATATACGTCACTTAAAAAAAAAAAACGCAACATTTATATTAAAATCTTTGTATGAATATGCGTGAAGTATATATATATGTATATATATAATTTAATTGATATTGTACGCAAAATAATTTTCCAGTATTGTTTGAATATCAATCAAAAAGAACGTAAAATGCAGTCTCTTTTTCAGTATCATTGGAGATAACTCAAATCCTACATTGCAATAACTAATATCAGTCTGATAGAATTTATCATTCCATTGAGAATCTTATGTCATAGTTGCTGGTAAAGAACGTAATCTTTATCTCCTCGTAAATGCAATATTACCATTCCTATCTCTGTACTTATGAACCTGAGCTTAGTCTCACACGAACGATATTAGGCCGATACTTTAGTTGATCAACGACTGCCAGTTGTGTGTTTCTAAGCTGAAGCTCATCTAAAATAATACTTTTTAGGCAACGTTACTACCTCACCAAAAAAATTGGATGTTCTGATCAAACAAAAATATCGTTTTTCATTGTAATATTGCTAGTAACACATTATAGATATTATATTGTACAAGATGATTTGTTCCTCGCACAGAGAAGTGCTAGTTCTTGAACACAATTACTTAACACTTAAAAGAATAGTACACGTGGAACATTGAAATTCATAGACTCGAAATAAGTGCTCTCTCTTTACTTGCACTGCTTTTATAATGTATCAAAGAAATGCACATAGTAGTTAACATAAAATTTTGTATATCCTTTATATGAAACAGGGTTTTATACACTTTTACGTTCGTACTTTTTAACGATTGCTTCCAGTCATATTTTTATCAGCATAACTTCGTATGCAATCCATCTCCCTCCCCTCTCTGCCATCCCTCACAATTTTATAAATAAGTTACTTATACAAGATTAAATATTTCTGCTTTGACACTCAAATTGAGAATAGTGGAACCAACATATGTATCCGTATACATACATATTTTATATATTATGTATTATACATACACGCACACGCAATACTATATATTATAATTTTATGATCAATGCATATGAAAAACAAACTTTATCACTGTTGTGTTAGTACAGTCAATTAATTCACACGCATATGTCATTTTGTATAACTATATGTCTTAGATAATTTTTTTTCTTACACAACATGCGGAGCAGAAGTAGAAGAATTAAGTGCTATTAAAATTTAACTAGCAGTACTGACTTTTTCTGTGTTGATTGTTTTATCATAAGCACAAGTAACACAGACTGTGAAAGTGATTGTGCTGATAAAATTGTATAAAAATTATACATTCTGCACCACATGTAATTTCTTTATTAGTCTTACATTTTTTTTTTCTTTCCTGTGCATTATTCAGCTGTGTGGAGACCTTATATTTTATCTTATTAGTACTTATAGGAAGGAATCGTAGATTTTAGGCCACTAATAGGCCAAACATGTACTTTTATCAAACAATCCAAACCTATGCTTTATGGAAATTCACGATTTACGAGCACTTGACGAATTTATACGAAACCAAAGTATCATAGAAATGTATAATATTTTTCTATATATTATGCAACAAAAACTGTTAATAATTATTTCTACAAATTTGATTTATAGGAAAATTATAATTATCAATTACAAATTCAGAAAGCCATTAAAATGGAATCAATAAGTAAAATAAGAAAAAAATGCGTTGCAACAAGCAGCATATACCTTGTTTCTTTTTTCACTATTGTCCATTGTATCTTTTATATTCAATATTTATGTAATTCTCCTATTAATATTGTTATCATTATTATAATCTTTTTTTAACGCGTATGATTTAATTCCTCTTACATCATTACAATTATGCAACATGGTTTAATAAGCAGCATAGAATCATTTTCTACGTGTATACTTAGTTTCTCAAGTGTTACAGCACCAGCACCGTCGTTGGTAGTAACAAATAAATATAATGATATTCCCGCTACGAGGTAAATGTTATCTTAACACTGATCGTGTTTACATTTTTTTTTTCTTCGAAAATATTTTTGAACTTTAAATCAATGTCAAATCAGAATTCTTTAACATTTTACTTTTACAATGTAGTTAGTGCACTGTATTTTTCTTTTGGTCTAGTATATAAAAATTAACAAAAAAATTAAATAATCACAACCCACAATTTTTAAACGCAATATTATTTAATTCTTATAACATGTATCCGTGTTACGAGAGTTTTATCGTGTAAGTGCATTTTATATTGTAAAAAATCGTTTCAAGACTTGCTGCTCTGTCCTTAACAATAATGTGATAAAGAATTAAAAAAAAAGAAAAAAGAACCAGAAAAAAAAAGAAGAAACAGAAGAGGAAAATGTATTCTTACTTTGAACGTATGTAAGAATGTGCTTTTCAGGAAAAGATGGTTTAGCGAGTGACCTGTGTTTTATGTAACATTCAGTTCAACTTGTTTTCACTGGACTGTCATCCAATTTTTCTGGATTTACAATTACTTGTATTACATAGCCCGGTTGTATCTTTGCTTCTTCTATGTGCATTTTATCACCTAATAATTTGCCGCCGAAAAACCACCTTTGGCGCGATGGTTCTAAACCTTCCTGACTCTGTTTTGGATAAATTTTGTATGAGCAAATGTAACTATAATTTAATGTAAAACATATGAATAAAATTAACATCAAGAAACTATACAAACCTGTAATTTCTTTTTAGCGGTAGCGATAGTGTCTTTACTGTAAACAGGCAATTTAACTTCTCCTAATGTAGTTGATAATCTGAGTTTCAATGTTTGCTCAACTCCGCTATCGATAGGTTCTGCAGACAGGTTAAAACGACGAAAGTTAATCGCAGAAGTTCATACAATATATTACACTTAACGATACATTCGGTTCATACTACCTGAACAATCCGCAGGAGAGTCCCTTCCACTATCTTCCTTTACAATATTAATCGGATATGACAAGCAATAAATCGGGACCTGATATCTGGTTCCCAATTCATCGTAACATTCTGTCAAAAAGCCATTTGGTACAGAAATATTAGCTCCATCTAATATAGCCTGTGCTAATTGATAGTCCTGAGCTTCTGCTGCTGTTGCTCCAGCTCTTAGCGCGTCCCATATTTCCTTGCGTCCATCGAACGCAGGTGCGGTATCCCAAAATTCATCTCTTTTACTTCTCAACTGTCCTTCCGTTAAAGGTACATCTGACTTCCACCTGATTACCTCATGGCATAGTGGATGATTTTTCCTCGAGTTTCCTGTAAAAACATAGAACATTGTATTTTTGCAACAGTGAAAGTGCATTTTGCAGGATCATTTTTACAAAATTGTTGAAATTATGAGGTACATTTAAAAATCAACGAAAACCGAGGTAATTGCGTTAAACGAAAAGATCAATTCAGATCGTACAGTGTAATATACTGATTTCAAATGTCAGAAGAGTGACAATGTTGAAATTGAACTCTTGATAGCAATCAAGCACAATGATACATCTGATAGAATCATTTAACATCACACGTTATCGTAACCCGTGCATCTAATTATTAAACACTCAGTGCAATAAATAATATGCAAATATCGATGCATAACACGTAATAAACGCTAGGTACGAAGGTAATGGAAAAGCTGGACTGTCTTCAAGGTTAGCTGTTGTTGATTGAAATTCCTACGCGTATGATGGAATACTGTTTTTTACCTGAATTTACTCTCGTAGAATTTCCTGTGGTGTCGTCAACGGAGGCGTTTCTTGCCCTCGTTATGCCTATACAGCCTCCCATTCTAGGTGGCTGGTGTAACCAAACATTTCACTGAAATTTAACAACACCTCACATGCCATTTTCATCCATCTTATCCAGTAAATTACAAATCGGTCCCATTAGAGGCGCTATAATCGGATCCTTAGTAACCTAACCTGAAATGTTAACATTCCGTATAGGTATTGTACTTAAATGAGTTTTTAAAATCTAAATAAAACAAGTTTCATATGTGTACCTATATACATATACACGTATATATATGCAAACAAGTATTCAGTAAATGTAATATTCCGCTGATACGTATCACGCGACAGAACGTTCGTAGACGAATGCTTTCCGATTAGATTTTATTTAACAGTTTTCAATGAAAAGAAATTAATCGCAACCGAACTAGATAAAGTTGCATTTTATAAACACACCGAGGTTAAGTGGCATCGTATAGAAGGCATGGTGTACGATGGCTTTACTTACAAATACCGATTTTAAAGAAAGGTTTCTTACCGCTTTCAAGGAGAACGCAACACTAAACGTAACATGCCAAGAGATCGCATTAGGTGCGTATTAATTACCATAATTGTTCTATCCTACACATGCTGATGATTGGCCTTGATGTTCGATACTAAACTGAAAACGCGCGATGTAAATTTGTTTATGTACTGCGGAAGTATATTACTCGTATTAACGCGAGGGAAAAAAATTGCACCTCGATTGTCTCAGACTTGTCGTACAGTTCTAAAATGTTTAGATAAATAATTATTTGTTCGCTCTGCAGTGTACTGAAAACAATTATATTTTCTTCCCATTTAGAAATACAGTCTGGACGTGCAAAACTTTATGCCGTTGTGGAAGAACTTCGACCTTTTGTAATAGAGAAAGATGTTCATATAAGAGAAAAGGGAATTTTAACTCTTTCTACCATCTTATCCCATGTACCAAGAGACTTTCTGAACGAATCTGAATTACAGTTTATAACAGCATTTTATTGCGAGAAACTAAAAGACCATCAGAATGTTATACCAGCAGTATTAAAAGGAATTTTGGCAATTGTAGGTTCGGATAGAGAGCATCTCGTGCTATGATTACATTTAAAGATGAAGTGAAAATTGTTCAACACGATTGTTTCAGGTACAAATGAATCATTTGCCAAAGAGTTCGCCCGAACGTTTGTTTAGAGTCTTCTTTGAAAATGTTCAGTGCCAATCACAACTGTTCTCTGATCGTTACACTATATATTTAATATTTGGAATATTGTTGGAGAATAGAATAGAAGATTTAAAAGCAATGGGCCCAGATTTTATTTACGGAGTAATTAGTGCCATTGATGGTGAAAAGGATCCTAAAAATCTGATGCTGTTGTTTAGCATACTTCCAAAGTTTATAAAAGAAATTTCACTGGGCCATTTAACTGAAGAAATGTTTGAAGTCATTTCATGTTACTTTCCAGTTGACTACACTCCTGTAATTTCATCAAACAATCAAGATTTTAACTATTCATCCTTTCTGAATGTGAATTGTAATATGACTTGACATTTTTCAGTCTAGCACAGGAGGAATAAGAATAACACGCAATGATTTGGCAGAGAAACTGGCGCCTTGTCTTTGTGCTATACCAGAATTCGCCAAATTCTGTGTACCGCTTATAATCGATAAGTTATTCTCCAGCATCAAACAAGCCAAGCTGGATTCTTTGAGTTTATTATGTATGAGTGCACAAACATTTGGCGTGATTGGCCTTGAACCATATGTGAGTGAATTATGGTCTGGTTTAAGAAAGGAAGTTATGCCTGGTGGAGATTTAGAATTGAAAAATGCAAGTTTGAAGGCAGTCACATCTATAATTGATGTTTTATCAAGTGATGCAGAAGTATGCAAAAGTTTCATCGATGATATAATCACAGATACAAGGGAATCTTTGTATGACGTGCAACTCAGTATGTTTAGACCATCTGTGGTATTGCTGGAATCTGTGGCAATGGTTAATAAAGAATCCTGTATACAAGTATTAAAAATAATAATACCATTATGCCTAGGCCAATATTCCACCAAGACTTCGATAATTGATAAAGTAATTCTAATTGAAACATTGACTAGCTTTATTAAAATTGTTTCTGATCATAGATTTAACATCAAAGGTAAGTATTGTCCAGACTTTTTAAAATATATGTATTGAAAAATATTTCAATTCTAATGTAAAACTCTTACTCTTTTTAGATGTTCCAGAATTAACATGGACAGATATACCTCAACTGTATTTAAACGAACTGTCAACAGACAATACAGAGTTGTTATCGAAAATATTGTTGGGGCTTACAGTACAAAGAACGAATTTAAACGAAGCGCGTCGCGCCCTCGTTTATGAAAAAATTTGCAGCTTATGTGAAACAAGTTGCAAAGAAATAAGATCACTTTGTCATTCAGCACTTTTAAGTTTTGCTACACTGTATCCACATGAAATATTAACATTGATTAAAGAAAGATTCCAGTTAGAAACTGGTAAATTCTTAAAGTTTAATATTCGTATTATAATTTCTCATCACCATTTTCACGTATTTATTTTTAATTATTTTAGGTGAGGAGAGAACAGAAGTACAAATTCGTAAATTAGAAGTATTAGCGGCTGTTGCTAAAACGCACCAATTAGGTATTCAGGTTTTTCCACAAATTGTGTTGCAGATAAATTCCGTTAATTCTGAGATAAGCTTTACTGCTTTATCCTGTCTTCACAGGCTAGTTGCTACTAAACATATTGATTACGATGTTTCGTATTACCTGTACCATGAATGTAATATTATTGAAAAATTAGCTGACCTCAATATCGATTCGACGGATCAAAACTTGGATTTAGTTTTAAACATATCCCGATTGATTGTACGAAATTTAACACTTGAAGAACAGCGAAATGTTGTCAGCAAATACTCTTCGAGTTTAAGCGCACAAGTTTCGGAAATTGATGCTGTTTATGTAATGAATATTTTCATTCCTTTACGGCAAAACGTTGACCTAACAATAGACTTAAATTTGTTACAAAATCTTTGCTATTTAGCACTTAACAGCAGCCATTCACGTATAAGACTCATAACATGCAAGTTTATTGCCGTAATATTAAACAAAATTAATGATGACAATGAGCACTTTCAACATATCTTATCGTATTTTAAAGAAAAGATAAGAGACAATTTGAACTCGGATATTGATATTGAAATAAAGCAAGCTACGGCTTCTTTACAAGTATGGCTAGTAAAAGCTATGATTACGAAAGGTTCCCGCGATGTTGAAATATTTTTGAATGAAGTACGTAACAATATTCAATACTTAATGTTTTTCATAACTCGTGATTAACATTTCATGTTTTTTCAATGCTTATTTTACAGCTTACAAGTACTTTAAAACACGACCAAGTCGGTAAACAAGTAGCGCAGGAGTATAAAATTTTAACAAAT
Organism: Xylocopa sonorina; assembly: GCF_050948175.1. NCBI lineage: Eukaryota > Metazoa > Arthropoda > Insecta > Hymenoptera > Apidae > Xylocopa > Xylocopa sonorina. The sequence goes on along the minus strand of NC_135202.1, from coordinate 11,225,328 downwards.
AGACACGAAGACAGTCTGATAGAGGAGAACTTCTGCAATGTGAAAATCTTTTATAAGCAAAGGATATTTGAGCATTTGATCAAAAAGAATTCCGAATTCGAGAATGGTTCGAGACAGAACTATTTAACAGCATTAATACAGCTATTAGAAGAAGTACCCATGGAACTTTTATTAATGCATTTAACCAAGGTATTGATGATTGTTGACATAGGTACCAAGATTTATGTTAATAACTGATATTTTTTTCAGTTGGGTCCACTTCTGATGGAATCCATATCTCTTGACAATGAACAGTTAATTTTTTCAACATTAACAACGTTGAAGCTCTTACTGGAGACTAAACATGTTATTTTTATTGATAAAATAGATTATTTTATTCCAAGATTCTTAACATTATCTACATATAACACAATGGTAATATGTTATAAAATTTCTAAATACTTGCTTAACACACCATTATCTTGCATCCTTATTTTTGGTACTCTTAAATATTACAGAGAGTTAGGATTGCAGCTTTGGACTGTCTAACAAATTACTGTAAATACCCAACGACTTTGATCAACGTGTACAAACAGGACGTATTAGAGAAGCTCGCGGTTCCGATTGACGATCGGAAACGTTTGGTACGAAAAGCCGCGGTTGAAGCAAGAAGACGGTGGTTTCTGGTTGACGCGCCAGGAGGAATTAAAGAGCAATGATCTGTTTATTTTAAGTTATAGTAAACTGATCACAATAAAATATTTTTTAGTTTACACAGAAATCGATATATTTTTATTTCGTACAAGTAGAGATAAATTCAGTGATAGTATTGTCCTTTATACTTTTAAATCGACGTATACGAATCTAATTTTATATACCCGTTTATACGTACATGTTAAAAAAACAAATGATTTCTCTCACTGTACTACTTTTTCCTGTAAGAGTAAAGAAACTGATTCATCATATTGTGTTTGTTCTATATTGTACATAATGTACATAATTGAATAAAGAATTGATTTCTGTAATGGGATTGAAACCTAAAAGTTACTCTTTAATGCATTTAGTATACCAGAAGCATGGGTGATGGTAAGACTGGCGATACAATTTCTTTTTTTCTCACTTTCATCTTTTATGAGTTTAAAAAACTTTTTTAGTGTAAATAGGAATTGATTTGTAGGTGTAGTGAAGAATGGTGCATACAAATATGAAGACGGTACAAAATATATTGGGGACTGGAATGCAAAGGGTTTGAAACATGGTGCTGGTTCTTTACTCCTTCCTGATGGAACGCGTTATGATGGTGGCTTTCAAAATGGATTGTGTTCTGGATTGGGAGTTATAGTGTTTCCCGATGGAGCAAAGTAACTATTACAAGATCAATGATATTTTCATTTTCATTACCATCAGCTTTTTAATGTTTTCCGTGTGCTAGATATGAAGGTGAATTTATGCAAGGTTGGTTTCATGGCCACGGTGTATTTTGGAGAGCGGATGGAATGAAATTTGAAGGAGAATTTCGTGGTGGTCGCGTGTGGGGCCTAGGTACGTGACGCATTAATGCTATCAAGTCTTTTACATTGCAAGGATAAACCGCTATCTTTAATAATCTCTAGGATTAGTTACATATGCTGACGGATCCCATGGTTTTCCTAGAAATGAAGGTTTCTTTCAAGATTGTAAACTTGTACGTCGTAGACATTGCCCAGACATAGTGCAGAAGGCACAGAAGATCTCTATGATGGCTCGTGCCCAATGCAGTTAAATGTTAAAAAGAAAAATGAGTCGTACTCAATATTAATAAAAGTATATAGTACAAGAGACTGTGGTCATTTATTTATTCGTTCCAAGAATATTATTCTTTTGTCTTGAAATTTAAAAAAATATTAAGCGTGGATTATGTAAGTGAAAAGTAATATATATCTAAATATTAGAGTTCAATATCCAATGTTCTCTCTTATTCTACACACTCACTCATTCTAGTAAGATTCACCCGTAATTACGCAATTTACATCTTAAATCAACAAAATTGGTCTGATTATGGGATTGCAAAATACTATGTGTAGTAGATATATATATAGATGCTGGAGAACATAATTTAACTTGTTCAGTAACTCATCCATAGACGATTTTGGGTACAGTGATAAATCTCAAATCTACAATGTTTTTTAACATTACTCGCAATATTAATGTCGTTTTTCTTCGTGTGCTTGGGTGAAACTATCAGTGTATAATTTCGTAACATTGATTTATGACGTCAACTATTTAATGTCATACGTGTTATAGTAAGAAATTAACATAAATTAATATTTCTTCCCCGCTGTACTTTTATGTCGATTGCGTTTTTCCTCAAACATTTAAAAGGCAAATAAGTATTAGAGCGAAAGAATATTGTATTAGTAAATTTTCAATACACATTTTCGAGACAGTATTAACCAGCTGTTATCACGCGATGTTGTAAAATCCTAAATAAGCGATAACTGTAATGCAAGTTTTACAGATTGTTTGAAAGTTCAATTCACATACTTAAGGATGGGAACAAAATCTGCTTTGTAACTATGAATTAATATTTCGAACAACAGTACATTCGTTTGTCGATAAGGAATGAGAATATTATTGTACAATAAAACAATCGAGTGATATTTTGTTCATAAAATTTGATGATCGTTCAAATTACGGATTCCAATAATCTAAGAATTAATCACAGCTTGCAATAATGCTACCAGGTAAGGCGATCGTTTCTTACGAATATTTCTTACTTTTACTTCTCACTGCAATACCGTACACGGTACAGTTATTAGTTTTATATCGCTTCGTTCCTATCGTTGGCTAGCATGGAGATGGTGCCTCTATATCGTTCTCTCTCGCGTTTTGATTAATCGATAGTCAATATCTATTCAGTGTCAATATCGTTCTATTTTTTTTTTCCTTCATTTTATCTAATACTTAATAAAGACTCGGCCCGCATTTACGTCGCTACGATAGTTTCATCGGTTGCATTAATCCATACCGTCGGTCTTATGGCTCGTCGTTCAGATCGCCAACAGCATCGATGGCGCGTTACTTCGCAAGTAATGTTGACGATTATTACCTAAGTATGATTCGAAATCAATTAGCACTAGTTACAAGTATCGATTTAATAACGACGTTGTTCACGCGTATTCTAATGTAATTACACTTCTAATTAGCGAATTTATAGTATCATTTACTAAGTAATCGAGCGAGCATGTACAGTATAATTAAGTCACGGAATGACAATTTAATTTCAATTAGTGATAAGAGCACAATGCATAGAACAAATTATTTATATTAAATTTGAACAATTTTAAATAGTTTTCTTCAACGATAGTATTTTACAATTATTATTCAGTATAATATACTGGATGTTCGAATGTAATATATTCGTATTTATTTATTCATGATAATGCATAATGAAAGAGTAACCTTTGCTACTTACAGTAGTAGAAAAAGTAGGGTAGAATATGTGATTTATTATAAGTTTTTCAATTACTACCAACAAGTATATAAGTTATTCAATCATCTGTGGTGATCTTTTAGTAATTTAAAAATAAATATTGTGCACGCAAAGATATTAGTTTCTCTTTCATACTATTAATGTAATATTATTTTTCATTTTCAGTTAAAGAGTTAAATATTATGTTAAAGGGAATCATAAATGACTCGAAGGTCGACAATGAATCTTCAGAGTTATAAAAATCATATCACAGCAAAAGTTATGGCATCTAATGGTTACAGTGGTGGTGAGACTCCAATTAATGAGTCCAAAAACCATTCATCACCTTGTGAGTCTTTCAACTGTATGTGTGCTTAAAATAGCCACTTTTATTTTTTTAATTATTATTACTTTGTATCATATAAGTATCAAATAGCGATTATGAACCTATTGTTTTAGTTTGTTCAGTTTTTACAATATAATGCTTTACACTGTAGTGATAAAATTATGAATGCCTAACAATGTATTTGTAACTTATATTCTTTTACTGTGTACATAAACTTTGTGCGCTTTATACGTAGCAAATGGATTTTATTCTGTACTGACTGCATTTTGTTTGATTATTTGACACTGAAATATTTCTAATGTTTATACTTGATCGGTTCAATGCCATTTAAAATAACAATGTTTTTTACTCTGTTAGCAATGCCATGGTTTGGCATGGATATAGGAGGTACATTATCGAAATTAGTATACTTTGAGCCTAAAGATATTACAAGGGACGAAGCAGACGCAGAAGTAGAAACTCTAAAGAATATCAGACGATATTTAACTAAAAACTCAGCATATGGTAAAACAGGACATAGAGACACGCACTTACAAGTATGTTTCAAAAATAGGAGTCCGATGGATGCTCTAGGTTTGATACACTTACAAATATGGTTCTGTTGTTTCTGTTACAGATGGATAACGTTTGCATTAGGGGTAGGCGTGGCACTTTACATTTTATTAGATTTCCTACAAGTGAAATGGGAAACTTTCTAGCACTGGCAAGATCGAAAGGTATGGCGAATCTTGTAACAACAGTATGTGCCACTGGTGGCGGAGCATACAAATTTGAAAAAAACTTCAAGCAAGTAAGATATCTGTGTACCTTTTGCAATACATTTTGATTTTGTATACAGTTAAAAATAAATCATGTATCTCTTTTGCAGGAAGTAAATATGAATTTAGCAAAATTTGATGAACTAGATAGTTTAATACGTGGTATGCTTTATATAGAAACAACAAATCCACGTGAATGTTATTACTGGTCTCATCCTACAGATGATAGTAAATGCCAAAAGGTTCCTTATGATTTTTCTGAACCTTATCCATTTTTGGTACAGTCCATTTCTTAGAATATTGATGCATGTTTAATAGTTACATGTGTGACATTTACTATATTTTAGAAATATCTTTTACAGCTTGTAAATATAGGATCAGGAGTAAGCATATTAGCAGTATACGGACCAGAAAACTATAAGAGAATATCTGGTACCAGGTGTGTTTTGTATTTGATAATATATAGATATGTGAAACTGAATTAAGAACATATAATAATATGTGTATTTCATATTTAGTCTAGGTGGTGGCACATTCTTAGGATTATGTTGTTTATTAACTGGATGTAATACGTTTGAAGAAGCAATAGAATTAGCAACTGGGGGTGACAATACTAGGGTGGATAAATTAGTTAAAGATATTTATGGTGGGGATTATGGGCCGTTTGGTCTTCCTGGAGATCTTGTTGCCAGCAGGTACTACTGGTTGTTATTAAATGTCCTTATAATTAATTTTGTATTCGAAATATATTACTTTAACTATCGTGTTACAGTTTTGGCCAGATGAATTCCAAAGATCGACGAAGTGCAGTTAGCAAAGAGGACCTTGCGCGTGCAACACTTGTTACGATTACAAACAACATTGGTTCTATCGCGCGTATGTGTGCTGTAAATGAAAAAATTGAAAGGGTAAAAAAAATGTAGAATTATTGTATTTGTTCTATTCCTTCTTCATAATAATAATAATATTGACGATATTTGTATTGATATTTTTTAGGTAGTATTTGTAGGAAATTTCCTGAGAGTAAATCCTATATCAATGAAACTTCTGGCATATGCTATGGATTATTGGTCTAAAGGAACAATGAAAGCTTTGTTCTTAGAACATGAGGTGGTATATACATTCATTTACATATATATACATACAATGTGTTCTTAACATAAGCTTGAAAATATTAAAAATATGTTTCTTTTCTTTTCCAACTGTAGGGTTATTTTGGTGCAGTAGGATGTCTGCTCCAATTTAATGGTGAAACAAACTAAAATTATAGGAAAACAAATATATATACATATATATATATAGCATTCCATTTGATATTTTAACTCAAATGAATCTTTTTCACGAGGATGGTTATATAAATTATTTAACATAATTATATATATATATATTTATTTTTGTTATATAATATTTAATTTCTCAGGAATTATTATACGTATATGTCGTATATGCAGTTATAATGTTGCAATCAAATTTTAATAATGGCAGAAATCCAAAGTCAGGATTGCATTGTCTTCAAATCTGACCACGTTAATCAGTTTCAATGAACCAGCACAGTATAATAGGTTATTATTTCAAAACACGTTACGCGATTACTGCATAAAGACCTAATGTGGGCACAAACCTTGAACGCGTGTTTGTACAGGAAATTATAATGGACCAAAACTCAAACGCATACAATATTAGCTACGTATTCTTTATATGAGTAAAATGAGTCTACCTCATATATTTTACTTTCCTAAATATTTATATAAATATATGCTTAGAATTTTACATACGCGGCACGATATTTCTTATACGTACAATTTCCCAATCGTTGTCCATTGGAGAAAGAAAAAAACGAAAAAAAGATTCCATTAAAAAGCACTTATATTAATGCCTGTTTTTATTATTGAATTTACTATTAACATCTTCTTTTTATTTTGATCATGTATACCACGATAAAAGAATAATTGATTAGTGATTTGTTATGATAATTATTAAAACGATGAAAAAATATATTGGTCAGTGGCCACATTCACAGGTTATTCACATGCATTTTTTAGCTATTCGAAAAAATATATAGGATAATATGTTGGATATCATCGCGAATTTTTAATGTATTGTACATAAGATGCTTCAAGATGTAGACACGTACACAGATAACGCATTGTTAGACATTTTTTATAGGGTACTTTGTAAAATGTAATGAATAATTGTATAATAATACTATTAAAAAGATGGTTTTCCTAAACGATACGTTTGACATTATATATAATATGGTTAATATTTATACATGAATTTGTAAAAATAAAAAAGAAAAAAAATCTACTGGTGTATTTATAAGTTTACTTTTACGGAACAGGAATAAGTGTAATCTAACATTTAATAATCATATATTGGGGATGAGGTATCAAAGACATTGAACTATTACGGCAAAATCATGTTACGATCATATTAAATACATTTCCATGCGTTTAAACTATTTTTATTGCATTTCACATATATCGTTATCGAGAAATGAAATTGTAGCTTTTTTATTGTATCACATATTGTACATACTACGTATTTTACGTGTTTCCTTTTATACTGCAAGTTGAGTTTCGGTTACTTAGCAACTAATCTGTCAAAACACTATAACTGCATGTTGAAATCGTGCACTGTTTTTTATACCGATAAAATTGTATAATAAAGTTATCAATATATTTAAAAGTAATAATTAATATAGCTGTTTCTTTACAATTCATTTTCCTGAATTCTGTTCTTTGATCACTCAACTATCGTGATTGGCGTCAGTTTCCTCAATTAATTTTTAATTTGACAAAGATGGTGAGTTTGTTAATTTGAAATTTTTAACAAATTAATAAAATTTCAATTACACAAAAATGTATGAGTTGTTTTTCTTTTCAATTTTTGTAGGGACCTAAGAAGGCAAAAGTTCCTCACACTGTTGAGGGAGTGGATACAACAAAAATGAATAGAGAACAACTTGAGATTTATGTTCATAAAATAATTGAAGAAATGGAGCGTGAACGAGAGGAGAGAAATTTTTTTCAGCTTGAACGAGACAAGATCAGAACTTATTGGGAAATTACAAGACATCAGTTGGATGAGGCGCACGCGACTGTCAGGTATTTCTGTACAGTTGATTGGAGATTTAATGCTTTACAAAAATTGTACAAATATTTATTATTTGAAAAGAAATAAGGAACGCGAAAAAGAAGAGTTATCGGATAAACATGAAGCAGAGCTTAAATTATATAAGCAAAAAGTAAAACATTTAATGTACGAGCATCAGACTAATTTGTCAGAAACTAAAGCTGAGCACATGGTTGCTCTTAAAATGGCACAAGATGATCATACCCTACAAGAAAATGAATTAATTAAAGACAAGAGGGAACTGAAAAGACTACAAAAGGAACAAGATTTAGCACACTTAAATGAAATAAAAGCATTAAAGCTGGTATGAGAAAAATACTAAATGTTCTATATTAGAATGAAGCACTTTCTGTAAATTAAAATTGATTATTTAGCAACAAGCAGAGGAAACAGATAAGTTGATAAAACAATTTGAAAGCGAGGCAACGGAATTGGAACAAAAGTATGAACAGAAGCTGACAAGTCAATACGAATCTCTTACTTTAAAACACCGTATGGAGATAACTGAAGTGGAAGAGAGGAAAAATACACAAATTGCAAATTTGATAAAAAACCATGAAACTGCATTTGGAGAAATGAAAACTTACTATAATGACATTACTCTTAACAATTTGTCCTTGATAAAGAGTATGAAGGTACAATCTATTGAAAACAAGTGAAAGACAATTAAATTATTCATTTAATGATATTACCGGATTTGTAGGAACAAATGGATGAAATGAGAAGTAACGAGGAGCGCATGAAAAAACAAGTACGGGAATTAACAAGCGAAAATAAGAAATGTACTGCCGATGTAAAGTCGTATGAGGAATCTTTAGCGAATTACACCCGACAACTTGAAAATTACGAGAAAGACAAGCAAAGCTTAATCGTCAGTATCTATCATTTTTTCCTCTTTCCGTTGAGATTATTTGTATACGTCGAATATTAATAATTTCAGAATACCAAGAAAAGATTGGCAATAACTCTTAAAGAATTTGAGAATTTGAAATGGGAAAACGAAGTATTGGAATTACGTTTCGAAAAAGTAGGGAACAGATATCTTTTTAACAGAAAAACTTGCATGCATTCTATTCTAATCGAAATTTGAAATTTTGTTCAGTGCCAGTCTGAAAGGAATGAATTACATTCAAGATTTGTCTCAGCAATACTTGAACTGCAACAAAAGACAGGTTTGAAGAACGTGATCTTAGAAAAGAAACTTGAAAAATTATCGGATTTATTGGAACAACGCGAAGCGCAAATTAGCGAAGTGCTTGCCGCAGCACAATTGGATCCAATGGCTGTGATTAATGTTAATAAAAAATTGGAGGTTTGTACATTTTCCTCTTTTCCTTATATATTTTTCTTTTGTGTCATATGCATAAAAATTTGTCCGCAGAATATGCTGAATAAGAAAAATAGCGCTATACAAGATCTTCAGTATGAATTAGCCAAAGTTTGTAAAGCGCATGACGATTTACTTCGAACTTACGAAGCTAAACTACAAGAATACGGGATTCCAAAAAGTGAACTTGGTTTTCAACCCTTGAGAGCAAAATCGATAACTACAAAAATTGGATTAGGACCTGCTGGTCTTGTTACTTCGAATCACTGATCTATACATAAGATTTTAACAATACTCATCTTTCTTCAACCAATCGTACAGTACACTTTCACTAGCAATTAGTGAAATGTAAAAGTAATAAAGTAAGATTAACGCGGAACAAAATTCCACAATTCTTCGATGCGGAGTATATTCATTTTTTGAAACATTTAAGTTTCAGCGCATCTGTTTTATTTTTTTTTTATAAATTACATAAAATTATCACAGAATGTACAGAGTAGATCATACAGGTGCCCGATAGTTGTATACTTGTACATATATCTGTCTGTCCAATCGTCTATTTGATCTCATTGTCATTTGTTGAAACTCATCGCAATTATCACGTTTTGTTATAATTGTTCTACAACTAACAGGCACGATTATATTGAAGATACTTTATATATAATATACATATATAGATTTAATATATATATTAATATATAGACATAGACACATTTACTAATCTAATTTATAAAATATTATAAATTGAATATATCAGGTCACGTGGTTAATAAAGTTCAAACACTTATATAATATATATATAGGGTTTATGTAAAATACCTTTCCCTCGGATCTATTGATCTTCTCAGTTTTGAAAACATTTAATTATCAAGTGAAGAAATAACTCATTGTTTCTTTGTCTTACACATTTGAAAACATTATATAATATTTTGTATAGATATAATTTTATTAAGAATGTATATATGTGCACACGCGACAAGCGAGTGCGTATATATTCTTTGTACACACATATAATTTATATATACGTATGTATACATATATATCTTTTTACACGTATATGTATATTAAGAATTTGGCACAATAAGAAATAGAATCACAGTTGAAATCATTGTACATCATAAGAGTAATAGTTTTTTAATACTTCTTTCCTTTCTTTTTTTTTTTTTCTCTGTATCTGCAAGTACGATTGTAACTTTCGTCTTTATTTGACGTCCTAAGTGTGTAATTGCCATTTAGCTAGTACTTTTCTCCGATTGTTATACGTTACATCACAAAATAATTAGTCACGAGATCATGATTCCAGAAATAATAATATGAATGTCTAAAAATCTTTGTATTTTAATCCGACCACTGTAAAATTTTTCCCGAAAATTTTTAGATTAGACTCAGTTCATTGGTTCGTCGTGCCAAAAGAATATTGAATCTATTTAATTTCTCAGGGCCGCACGAAAGTGAATCATAGTTAATAGTAAAAAAAATAAGCATTTGTTATAATTTTAGACATTAGTGGTCCATTGTTCCATTGTATCCCTCTTCTATATGTACGTTAAGTTTCTATATATTCATTAAAGTATATATGTATACACTACCATTGAAGGTGCACGGGGGGGTTTCTAACATTTTCATGTAATAGTGCTGCAATTAAGTGAAAAACTATGCATACTGTTTCTAAGTGCATTATCAGAGCGTTACACCATTTCGGTATAAATATTGTAAAATATAACGCTACACTTTCATTTGGGTTGTTAGAAATTCTTAAAAAGATGCGACAAACTTTTCAAAGACAAATATTTCAGCCTCTATAGTAATTATAACTAGTCCTGTGTGCTCTGTGTATCGGAATGGTAAATTAACATTTTGGAATATTTTGTTAAAAAAAGACGAGAGCAATAAAGAAATGCTTGTATTTAAAAAAGAAAAGGCCGTCTTAGAAAGTCCTTTGAGCAGTTTCAATTTTGAAAGAAATATAGAAAATACGATCTGTGTTATTAAACCGAACAAACCGATCGTTTGACGTTTTATAAAAAGTATCTTCCAATAAAAGTGTATATATGCATTATTTTTTTAAATCTGAGATCCATTGAAAGTTTTTTTGATTTTTGTTCAACTCATTATCCTCCAGTTTGGCAAAGCTTCAGCAATTAACGTAGAAAAGTATGTTGTTACATTGTATACAACGGTTTCACCGGCGGCTAAAATTGCGCCAAACGAACCGTACGTACCGTAATCAACGATACTGTGATTACATGCTGACAAAACTGCGAGGTCTTTGCCGGGACCTCGTGCATCCATATCGGATACGAATTTGATTCTATGTCGCTTGCTATGCAAATTATACTTGCACCAAACTATATTATCGCTAGTCACTACGAATACTACATTACTATACTTGCCAATAAAATAATCCATTGCCGTAAAATAATAGCTAACTGGCGCAGGTCTGATCTTTAATTTCTGCCACAGGTAATCCACATAATCGGTTCTTCGTACATGTATACTCACAAACGTTGGTTCGGACAAATTAAATTCTTCTGCTACTTCTTTCAACACCTTCTCCGCGTAAGCTCTTAAATTTGGCTTAAATGTAAATTCTCTTCGTACATCATCCAACCACATCAAAATAAGAGACCAATAAGCTGCGTGTCTGCGTTCACAGGAATGTTGAAGAAAGAAACAGTATTGTTATCTATGAGAGATGAGACGACGTGGTTAATTTACCTTGGTATGATGATATTCTGTTCTGTGCTGTTCCATTGTCCAAGAGAATTAACAACTTGACTGATGTCCAAGTTACATTTTCCAATGTAACTGAGTGGCGGAATGCTAAGATTTTCAAAGTATTCCTCAAGAGTTTTTAGTATGCAACGCGGCATAAATGGTTCTAGACCGGTTCTTCTCGCAGTGGCCCATACAGAAGCGTACTCCCATATTTGATTTCCAAGCCTGCCACCCTGTACCGCAGAAACTATTCCATATTTGGGACATGGATTTCTCCACTCTGGTGGTATTCTGATGTTCTTTAACGTGGTGCGGCATAGAGCTTGCTCGTATGTTGAGATCTTTATATGGCGAGCTGGTGGGTTGGATGTGTACATAGGAAACAGGAAGACATGGATGCAGAAGACCACTATCAGAGCAAGAACTATTGCGCTTGCAAGTACATGCTGCTGAGCGTGACTCATTATCCTTATTAACTCCTGTGTAGTCGCTACGTATGGATATCAATTGCTTTTTCTATCTTCTACTGACTTTCTGCTTATTTATTTTCTACTCTTCAAACTTCCACTAGTCCGGCATTTTGTATCTACAGGTGTGCCATGTCCTTTGCCTTTCGTCGTACATCTTTACAATGATAATATTATTTTTATTGAAGAGCATACGCTTCTTAATTGTAGATGATAAAAGGGTATGGGTTGTGTAATTAATGATGATAATAAAACTGATTGAAAAATGGAGAAAAATTTGTCGAAAAATATTATACATTTCGTTTTATTACGATTAACGGCAGTGGTGTATTTTGTATTTTACGATTAAGAAATAAATTAAGTTTCTCGTCTAGTAGAAACGTGATGGCTGACGTTGTTAAGTAGTATAAGTCGATGTTGGTCGGACAGTGAAAAGGACATGGCCTGGTATACTGTATTTAAAGCTGCTAATTTAGCGAGGTTTTATTATACAAAGCACGATGTGTGTGTAAACTGCTTATTAATATTTATCCATTTCGAATCTAATGAAATTATATTACAGTGTTATATGACGCTGTTAGGTATAGTAACAGGTGGTGAGCTTCGGATGTTACATGAATGTTGATATATGTATGTATGTACAAAAGCGGTATTCTTGTTATTCTTATAGCTACGTACAGCGGAGTAAAAATGTAGAAAACGTAAAATAGTAAGGATAAAGTACTTACACTGAAGTGTCAAAAAAATGGTCAAGAACATGATAGACATATTTAGTGAAAAGTAAGTACGTTTGTGTCGCATCGTAAGAGGAACAATCGGATTACGCTCGGCATTTGAACCAAGTTACCTTAAACACGAACGAACATATTTTAATATTTGCTCACCTGTCCCGAACAATGACTGGCATTGCATTCGAAATCCACTACTATCCATGAAGCTTATGTTCACTATTTTCGCGATTCTACCGTTCATGTTTTCCCGGCGAGATCGATGCGTATCTCGTGCATTGACGCTTGTTGCGTATCTACACGGGATGTTATTACGTTTCCCGACGATGTTGCTTCTCCGACGCGAGATAATCACAGTACACTCATTTTTCGTATTTCAACGTCGTTCTGACTCTCCCTCCTGGCGAAACTGTTCGAACAAGCTGCTGAACAGACAACAACGTCTCTTTCAAGCAGAATTTGCATCCTGGAATGGGGGATGTTGTCCCGACGGATGACGTCATGAACAACCGTCACCCCTGGACAGTATGATGTATAGATTTTTAATTTCCCACAATGTCGATCAAACTACCTGCCGACTGGATATGGCAGAATGCTACTATGCCATCTATTGCACAGTGCGCCCTCTGCACACCATGGATGAGCCAAAGGATAGATCTATCACTTTATGGAACTTTATGTTACGCGAGCTGAAATACCGACTGTACCTGGAAAGCAGAGGTCTTGTCGTGCCCTCTACGATTTAAAGTTGACACAGTATATTTGATTCAACAGATGTCCAAGGATATCCTTTAGTCAGATTCACGCACGAAGGCACATAGTATCGTCGAAATAATCTTGATTCCTTAAAAGTTCGAGATAGGAACACGTAACATTAGCACGCACAAAACCGAACCATCCTCTCGAGGCACGCGCGGCGGCCATACTAACGCTGCTTCCCTCTCCACTTTAGTTGCGCGTCGAGTGTTGCGCGTCGACGCGTTGCGCGCCAGATTTAACGAGACTTAAAAATATAAAATATTCAAGATTCGTTCGAAGTATGAAGTATATTCACGCATGTGAGCGGATTTTATCGACATCGATGGTGGGATTAAGCATAATTCTTAAACTGTTCGCTTCAAAATTGCGAAGAGCGTAACAAAACTTCCGGTCCGTGATAGCTCGTTCAGTGAAATTGAACGCGATGGCGCCACTTGAATCTCGCTTTCCCGATACGATAATCGATATCGTGCAATTTGAATTTCGCGTTGGTAACATTTGAGCTTCTATCGGGCTTGAACTAAATCCATCGGATTTGCGACGGAAAGAAAACTAGGTAGCGCACCATCGTTGACAGAAGGGAATTCGAGTCATTGCAGAATATAGGTATCCGTTTCCAGTTTATCGTCTACCAGGAAGCTTATCAGTATAGCTGGGCTCTTCCCCGTAGATTCATGCTCTCGATGTAACGGCAATCCCCGATGGTGTAGGGTACTTTATTCGCAGGAGTGGGGTCGATGGCTAGAACTTTTGGAAATGGAGTTCGGCAGAAGTTTTTCATCGATAAGGACGGCAGGCGTATCATTAAACCGTGCATCTGCGCGCTTTCAATAATTTACCAGAGCTGCCAATAGTGAGTCGGAAAGGAAAGAATAAAAGACGTCGAGGTAGGGCAAAAGTGGCTGGTTAAAAACGAGCCTGGCCATCTCTGGCCAGAAGGAAGTTGGATTAAACAGATAACTCGTTTAGATGGTCTATTAGAAGACAAAGTGATTAAGGCGGGAGTTTTACGGTCCTGGCAAAGTTGGGATCGTGAAAAAAAAAGGGATCATGCATCGTCGCTCGACGCGTAAAGTCCTGGGGCGTATAAAATTCGCTTAGTTACTTGGCCAGCCGTAAAACCGCGGTCTACGGGCGACCTTTATCTTAGCTCGACGTGATTCCCGTCGTTTTATCCCCGATAAAAAAAGCTTGGCGGCCGAATGCAACTTTCACCCTTTTATCCTGCCTTGTGGTTCACCGGTAGGATCCGCTTCTAGTTAGGGAGGAAAGTTTAGTTTGCATTTCTCTGCACCGAGATAAGCGTTCGAGCAAAAAGGAAAAGGCGAGCGGAGAACAGGGAGGCCAAAGGATGTCTTTGACTGTATGCAATAACTAATGAATTCATACAAACAGCTTCGGTTTACTAACGAAATTATAGGGACTGGTGACAACGGGTATACCTTCTTGTATCTATGCACAGTCAGAGATTTGGTTTACACAAGGGGTAAGCCGTGGAAGGGGTTGGAGAAAGAGCTGCTGGTAGTTCGCCGTAGGATCGTTGGAGATGGGTTAAGGTATGGGGAAGGGTATCTTGCGGAAATTCGATGCTAATGAAGGAAATTGCGTAGATGCCAAACCAGTATTTCCCCCCTCTATCTCTCTCGTCCTCCTCGTCGCCTATCACCCTTCTACGAAGTGGTAGTAACGAATTTCTCCCCCGCGCCATGTCTACGAAGCCGTGTCTCCGAGCTCGCTAATTTTCTATTTACCAACTCCCTATGTACTAACTGTTATTTCCTTTATACGTTTCCCGGACTTGTTCGCATATTTTCTGAAAACTGCGTTACAACTGCGAGACGACGCGATGTCCAAATGGCATGGTGGCATAACGCACGACGGTTACGGCAACATTTCACACGAGCAAAGCCAATTATTATTAATACAGCCAACCTGGGTGATATACGGTTTATGTCTGTATTATACCATCGGGGTATGCTTATCTTCCCCATTTTTCGAGATATATTTCGCGATGAACTACCGATAGGACAAAGGGAAGAGAAGATATCGAAGGTATTATCGATTATTTACGACGCACCATATACACAGTAATGTTTTATGGGATGATCGAAGGACATGGGGAGGAATCCAGGGAAAGAAGATTATCACCCAATAGAATACAGGGGCGGGCTTCTTCGCGCCCTTCCACGGGTTATCTCTGTCTCGTCGGAGATGTCTCCCTTATTTAAATGGGCTGCCAATGCGAGCAGGAATAAGGGGGGTAACCGTTTCCGAGGGCTGCGGCTTCGGTATGCCCGCTTTCGAGGGCAGAATAGAAGCAGGGTAAACGGTCGGGAACAGCTTTCCATGGACGTTCGGAAAGCCAGCGATACTCGCCGAAACTCGGTCACGCTTAAGCTTACCCTTGGCTAGGCGCGTTTCGCTCGCGGACAATTTCCTACGATGATATTTCTCCAGACCGGAAGTACTCGGAAATGAAAGTGTCCGCGTTGGGAATATTTAAAGCGCTTATGTACTTTAAACTTGCTTGCACGCTGGCCAGAGGGACTCGGCGAGTGTGGCTTGTCCACCGGGGGCTGACGGCAGATTCTTTCCACGGGTTTTGGGTAAAACTTTGCCGGGAGACGGCCGAAACTTGCGCGAATCTTAATTAATTGCGCGAGACTGCTTAATTTCCCCCTTGCCAGACGTTGGGAGACGTTGGTCGCTTTGAGATTTCGAGGGTTGTCCGTTTTTACGTATCTTTCCGTCCAACTGCGAGGAAAACTTGTTTTTCCCCTCGAGTTCCTTTCCGTCCCTTTTCCGGGTTTCATCCTGGCTCGTCCTCGGAGGACTCCGCGTTCAACCCTTCACCCGTGGCTCCGATCTATCGATCCCTGCCGTGTCCCGTGTCGTTACTCGCCGCGACCATTATTTCCAACTCGGTCCACGAGCTCGAGGAACGGCCGTGTCTGATATTTTGTTTTATTCGCGGTCGTAGCCGTGTGTTCATTAAATTGCCAACACTGCCATTCTTCTTCGTTATTCCAGGACCGTCGATATCGCGTTAACAACGTATCGAATGACGCACCGTTACACGGACCTGGATGGTTCGAACCATATCCGTTGCAATTACCAGAATGAAAGTTTGTTTACGTGACCCGGATACGTGTATCGGCGCGAGAGGGTTGGGTGTTGCGAAGAATGGTCGATTCGTAATCACTTGGAGGCTGGAACTCGGTTAATCGAGCACCGTGTCCTTCTCACCCCCCTCCGAGAACTTCCTTCCCATGGACAGTGTTTCACGACGATTTACTTAATTACACCGGCAATTAGCGGAGAATCGATGTCATTATCGGTATCCTGGGTGTAATTTCTCCGGGGACGACTTCTCGTAACTATTTTACAACTATTTCCGCGCGATAAGAGATTAGGAGTAACAATGCTGCTGGAATTAGGCATTCATCGGTGGACCATCATCCAGCGATCGATCAGGCTCCTCTGGACGGGATCGAGACGCGGAAGGCCAACGATCGAGCGGCCTCTTGGCTTCTCGACACGAGAGGCAATCGGTTATTTGCATCTTTATGGGGCGTTATAGCTCGTAGCCCGATCAGTAAATGCGTGCACGTGCTATTGGTTTGTTCGAGCCGTGTTATTCGCTGGGTTAGCCGAACGGTGATGGAACGCAGCGGAATAACACGACGGAATAAATCGTGGCCCGTACTCCACCGCAGCTAGTAGCTACGCAACGCGCTCTTTCGCGGCAAAAGCAAGCTTTTGCCGACTGGAGGAGGGAAAAACCCGAGGAGGAGCTAACGTTTCAGCCTCTCGCGAATCGTTGTTTTTCCCCAGCCCTTTACTTTTTTTTTTCGACCTTCGTCGTCGCTCTTTTTCCCCCGTTCTGTGGTAGTTTTCAGTCGTTCGATGAACACCGGGCGTACGCGCGCGAGTGTGCGTGCGTGTACCGTGCCGGAGAAACAGGGGAGAAAGGAAAAAAGGGAAAAATAATTTCGATTTCATTTCCGGCCACGGTTTTCCCTCTCTCCATCGTTCCGCGTGTCATCGGACGTTGTTCACTTTCGTTCTCGTTTGCTTCTTTCGCCTCTCGCCCTCCAGATCGTCGAATCGCGTTGATTAAGAGGCCGCTGAAGGGTTATCGAGATGAAAGGAAGGCGTGCCTCGACGGGTGTACGGGGGAGAATCTATTATATCATAACCACGGGTAACGGAATCGTTCGTTGAATTGATAACACCGCCAGTGACGCTGACAACGACAGGAAGACGCTGACGGATCCTGTTCAGCCGCGAGGTGGTAAAAAATGAAAGGGATGGTGGAGCAGTGTCTCTGGTATCCATTTTTTTTTTTTGCTGATCGGATAGCATTAATGCACCGGCTGCGCTAGACAGACTGCACAGAGACCTCTCCATGTCCCAGAGGGGCTATCGCACTTTCGATTTCCTCCTCTGACCGACCAACGATTGCACGCTCGGGGAACAGAACAAAGCCAGCCTTTGTCGTTTACTCATCCGCAATGTCTGCCGATTCAACGAATCCTCCGACATATTGATCACTTCGCCGACTCTGTTCACTATTCCCGTGTTTCTTAACCTCGCACGCGTTAATTCTCCAAACAACCCTGCACCTCCCTCCCAGTTCTTCTTCTACGCGTGTAATTTTAATAGACCGCGTAATCAAGAATTATGTTTCCGTGGTTCGCACGAGCCTCCCTTGTTCGCTTCGGAACAAAAAAAATCGCTAAATAATTCAGAGTACACTGGTAACCAATGTTCGAGACGAGGTTTGGAACACGGTGGCGGGGCTGGAACCCTGGTTGCGGTGGTAAAAGTTACACCGTCGGAGGGTCGACTCAATTACCCTAACGAATCCATTAATTAAAAGTTAAATCGAGTGTATTTTCGTCCACGTGTACACGCGGGACCGTGTTTCGGTTCATTATTCACAGGGGCCGATATTACTTTCACCCGACTGCTAAATTAATCGCGCCGTTCACCCTCTGCGAGGAGCTTCGGTTCCTCTCGCGACACCGTTCAGGCTGACGCGCCACCCCCGCGATTGTCGCATCCGTTCGCGTGACATTCAATATACGGGCCGTATATTGCGCTGTCGGAGAATGCTTTTCAACTCTTTACGATCGTCGAGTATCTTATGAATTTCCCAACGCGAACGATGCACCGCGGAAGAACGCGGGGGCCGCGCACGCGAAATATTTATTGGAATATTCGCGCGTTGCGAACGGTAACGCGGATTGGAAAGTTTACCGAGAACGATGACAGAACGGCGAGGTTCCCCGGACATTATCGATTCATGTTCTCGATCGATGCCACGTTACGCGCGAGAAGGCCGGCTGAGAGTAAATATTTGAGGGGAGACACGTTCGGACAAACGTAAAATCAACCTGGCTCCCTTGGATTGCGAAGACAGGGAGCGTGCTCGAGCAAACTCTTCCATTGTTGCCTCCTTTTCGCCGCGGCTTTTTGGTATTCTCGCGTTTCCATTAGATAGTATAAAGCGATAGGCTTCAGCGCCGCTCAAATTCCGATTAAGTATTACTAAAGGCAAACTCTCTCTCTCTGGTTATATTCCGTTCGCGAATTTCTGGCCCGGTTCGTCTACCTTCGAAAGCCATTCACGAGGAAACCCGTGGAATGTAAAGTCGAAGTACGAGTGCGCCACGGGAAGGCGAGGCCAGAATATTTGACTTATTGTTAGTTGTTGACTTTAGCTGACTCGCTAGTAGGAAACATCGACTCGTGTTGCTCGTTGTATGCAGAAACGGGCGTGCTTCTGGGTCACGGGGATTTCGTTGCCGATACATATTCGAAAGGTTTTAGCAAAGATCCGTGTCGCGATGCAGCTAACTTTATTAATCCTATCTACGGAGAAACGATCCTCCCTTGCATATATCCATTTTTTTCCACTTCTCACGCCTGGCTTCTATATCACCCCGTTCCCGCGTATCGAGAGCTTCGCGGCAGTTTACGTGTTCGTGACCAGGATCCAAGAGGTCTGCTAAGTGATTAGATACGGTGTACGCGGTACGTAGAATTTATCGGAAGGCTGGAGATCTCGATCGGTTTAAATAATATACCGTGAATATTTCTGGCCATCGTATAGCGCAGAGGAGATACGTCTGGCCAGTTACGGAGTTGATCCACTGGACGATGCGCTGGGGCTCTCAAATCTTCGTTTGTCCGATTTATACGTTGCTCGCGTTTGGATATACAGACTAGTTTTTCCAATTCGAAAACGCCAACGCTTTTAGGGTTGGAACACAGTCACGGGAGCCGGAGAGAAAGGCGGTATTTGAGAAAGCGGAAAACTACCCCGTAGGATAGTTGCGCAGCCCGTCTGATTGAGAACAGCGAGACCACTGGGCATTGTTTAGAACAATGTGATCGTAACAGATGCACGGCACGAGGAACGCAGCCGTGTACACTCTTGTTTGTAGACTAAACATTGATTCTCGCGTTCCTTCCGCCCGTTCGAAGTAGAACGAACCGATATATCCGCGCCATTTACAATCTCGCGCTGTTAACATTGTTTCCCGACGAGATGGGCCCGTTTGCGTATCAGATTTAGCCAGATTTTTCGAGCAATTTATACACGTTCCGTTGATTATTTCAGCCCCCGAAGCGAAAGTTTTCCCATCGAATACTGGCGACAGGAAGAGGCGGAGGGGCCGGAGGTTTGGAGAGTCGACGGCGCGGCAGCTGTAATATATGTTCGGGCAATTTTCCCGCCGATATTCCCCTGGATTTATGGGTTATTAATTTTATGAACACCCAGCACGCCTTAGCCTCTAGTCTGGGCGCACGTGTTCCGCTGACAATATCTCAATTACAGCGGACTGCGAGCGATCTACCAGATCCGCCTTACACGGTCGTCTACCATTATCGTTGCCTCTCCGGTCTTCACGCTCAATTACCTGTCATTTGAATCGCGGTTCTACTCGCCTCTTCCGGGTGGAAATACGCGGAGGAGACGACCGACGTTACCGGAACGATCGTTTTAAGTGCCGCGGTGTGTCTGCAGCTGCTCCTGAAGGCCTCTGCTTCCGTCGAAGCGCTTCGATTCGCCTGGCGGAAGTTCTCCGACCGAGAGGAGAATTTCGATGCCGCGCGAAAGATAGAACTTCTCGCGAAACGGTAACGTTATCAATCCCCTTCGCGTCCCGCGGTGGTACAGAAATATAATTATATTTCCAGGTCAGAGAAAATGTTTCCTTATCATTATCATTATAGAGTGTTTCTGTTTCATTAACTTCCGACGAGCGACCAGTTAAATCCCTGGACCAGAGCCGCGTCCCGGGCGGGGCGAGGAGAAAGTGGCAAACTTCCCGGGACGGTGTCTATTTTCTTTAAGTTCCTCTAATAAAGCTACGTTTATCACTCCGCGAAAGATCGACGAAAGTAAGATAAACACGCTAACGAGAGAAGAAGATTCGTTTCGGTCGATGTCTCACCCGCTCGGTAGTCGTCGTCTTCGTCAGCGTCGTTTAGATCGCGGGAACTATCTTTGTCTCCGCTCCTCGAGTCCGAGCTTGATTAATTAAAACGTTAATATAATTAATCCGTGGGCCGCCTTTCGAGGAAAGTGGGGAGCGTCGGGTAAAGGGGCTCGTTCCACGGGAACCGTTTACGCGTCGAGGGCTGGTCTAACAAGCCAGAAGACACCCCCAGGTCCTTTGATTTCCCTCTCGTTTAAACATTTGCACTGTCGAGTTCGGAACTTCCCTTCGGTACCCGGCGAACAATGGTCCGCGTGGATTCAATGGATTTTGACCGGCAAAATTCAACGAGCCGGCTTACTATGCAGTTTAATCCCAATCTTCAACCGCAACGCGATCCTTTCCGCACGCGACGCATTAAACGGAACGATTCGATGAGCATTTCTCTTCATCCGCTTTCGCAGCATCGCTCCGCGGATTTCCTACGCCGCGGTTGTCGCGATTAATTCTCTTTCCCGGCGGGAGCACGTATCTCGTCCGAGTGATCGACCGAGCCGAGCAAAAAGTCCCCCCGCCAAAGAAACGAGGGACATTAATGCGATTAACTGTACGCGAGCGGATAAAGATCGGCGAGGGACGGGCAAGAGGGCGGGCGGAACTTTGGGAGAGAGGTTCGTGCAGCATCATTGCACTCGTCTCGTCCTCGAGAGTCGAGGGTCGAGCAAAGGGTGGTTGCCGCTGGTTGCCGCTGCTGCTGGTTGCCTCCACCCTCTTATCTGTCGGAGGGGCTCCGAGATCGTACCGCCTTCTAGGTATTGTATTCCGACTACCTGTCCCTCGTACACTCGCCCTCTCCTCCAGCAAACCGCACCGCGTCCTTTATTTTCGGGTAATGTTGCGTGATAACAACCAACGCTGCCGCCAGCTCTCCTCTCTACACCCTGCCGCCGGAATTGCTCCGTTGGGACGATTATTAATATTGTCGGCTAGCTGGCGGAGAGGGATCGGATCGTTAACGGAAAGAGGAGCGCTAACCCTCGTGCCGGTTTTACCTCGGTGAATTTTTTCGGTGAACAATGCCGCTGCGGTTTTCTTCTTGGCGGTGCTTTGATTCCGCGCTGATAAAAAACGGAAAGGGGATGAGAGGGACGGAAGCTACGATGCTCTCGCAGCGGATGACTGTTCGTGTTACGACGAGGAGGATACGTGTTGCGGGAATACGAAAATCGTACGACCATTCCTGAAATAATAGCTACTTTATTATTGATACGAGTACCATTCATCATACGTCACAAGTGAAAAATATCGTTCGAACGGATTTTATCGACAGATTTTATTATGTAATATAAACTTATGTGTTATACATTGTTACATGTTCTTGCTTACCGGCTAGGTCCTATCGGCTAGATCCTTATCGGCTAGAATGCACAGTGACTTGTACAGAATCATCCTCCTTTTATCCCGTTCGTCGTTCTCTCTTTCTCTCGTTGATTTGTCATTGTCCTCGGCGTGAACCGTATCACGCGTCCGGGGTAGATGAGAGAAAGAGAGGAAGAAGTGTATGCATACGACAGGCTTGAAGAGGGAGAAGAGAAATGACACCGGTGGTGACAGTGGGTGAGTTAAGGGTCGAGAGGGGACAGAGGGACAACGGAAGATTCATTCACGTGTAGGAGAGACGGTGGGGGGAAGAGGAAAAAAGTTTCGAGGGAAACGTAAAGGGGTTGGTCGAGGGAAACACGGGGAAAGGATAAGATATACATTTACACGAGCGTTTCTTTGGTAACGTTTCCCCTCCTTGTTATCTCGCGCTTTCATTTCTTAGGCGAAGCACAGCTGCTCCTTCTCTCTCTCTCTCCGCGTCGTTGAAACTTTCGTTAAGAAAGCGTCCCCTCGAGCGTTTAGTTTATAAAACGTTCATCCTTAATGCTGCTAAAACTGCGACGGCTTGGTCCTTCTTCCCGGTTGAAACGAAAGGCCCTACGCCTCTGGTGTCTCTGTCGGTGCGTATTGTACCGCGAGAGAATTTCACGATCCCACTTTCTGATCCGTGGATTAAACGAGCTCGCGAAACGTTTCCCCTGTTTATCTCGCGCGATTCATACCGCTCCTCGTAGTCGAAGTTGGCTAAAAATTCCGACCGTTTTGTACTCTTTCGATTCTCCGTCTATTACTACAGATCGATGCAAGGGCATTTTTATTTTCTCTTCCGATTGCATCCCATCCACCCCCTTCGTTCTTCCTCTTTGATCGTTTTAATCACTCGGGAAACGATACTCGATACCGCACGACAGAGAGTGTTTCGTGACAAACAACGTTGGCCGCATAATTGCAGCGTCCCCCGTTACGAAACAAAATCGCGATAGGGAACGCGAGGAGGACAAGCCGTTGCGCAGAGCCCTCCACGGGCGTCATAATACCATAGCCTATTAATTAACCAGTTACGATTAAACGTTAGTTGTTAATTATTATCGTTAAATTTACGCCTAAGATATAATACACTCACCTAAGACGTACCTGATGATATCGTTTTTTTTTTTTTCATTTTTCTCTCGTAAAAATCTCCCTATCCCTCGCCACGAGGGCGAACATCGTGGCACTGGCGCGGGGAAAAGATCTATCGCGGAACGAACCTTCTTCTTTCCTTTCTCATCTCCCGCTTCGTAGATCGTACGGCGAGACAGACGTCGCAAGATCGTTTTCTTCTGTGAATATCGATCGGACTTTCGCGTAGAGGGACACGTCCGAACCCTTTAACCGCGTAATTAGCTTCGAGGAATATTCGAGGGGATAAGGCATTTGATATTTTTCGTCTGGCGGTAGAAACTTCCGAGGAGATCTGGATCGATAAATTCTTTCACCGTTCGAATGGAAACGCGAGCTCCACTTGAAAAGCGACCTGCACTCGGTTAAAGGGTTGGCGGTAGCAACGTAACGGCGGCAACGAAGCGATGGGGAAAAGCGAAGATACATCATCGTCGGCAAATTCGGGGCTTCGACCCGATCCGCTTCATTCCGCGCGACGTAAAACAGGCTCCGTTTCCGGATTGTGATTCCATTCAAAGAATTTCGCTACGGCGGCGCGCGTTTCGCCCAGAATTTGCAGACGGCGGCGTCGAATCGATAAACGGCTTCGACCACCAGATACGTGGCCCCGTTCGGACACCGAGTGGCGCGCGAACAAATGCAAAAGCTAATAGTTTCGAAACGGAAGGATTATATCCGGGAACCGGCGACTAAGTCCTTCTAAGACCGTCGATCGACACGCGAGCCAACCGTCGAATTTCCACGGAGAAACTTTCTCGGCTATCCTGTCCGTCCATTCGTCACGTACATACACGGTCCAACGACACGCGTACACGCGAACGTCCACGGTCTTCCGGTTCTTGCGAGACCAATGGGCTAATTGCGTTCAACGCCTCAGCCTCGGGGAATTTGCTGGCAATTTTTCGAGGCCCCGAGAAACTCTGTACTTTCCTCGTTTCCTTGTTCCCTCTCTGTCCTGTTCTTTAGCCGCGAGATCGAATCGTTCGATCGGGGATATCCGGCAACGATGGGAACTAGGACGCTCGTATCCGAGCTCTAGCCGTGGATCTCGTTCGGAAATTCGCTTTATCCTCCGAGGATAATCCGTAAACCGGCACGAATTCACGTGGAATTTTGCAGTTCGAATCTCGCGACAACGTTCGTCTCGTTTACGATCGATCGGGCGATATACGCGCACATTCGACGCTCCAACGGTGACTGACGTCGCCGGGTACCGGAGACAAAAAATCACCCTTCCGCTCGTCTCGTCGCGCGTCCAAGTACCAAAAACAATTTGGGACAAGTTTCACGGCGCGCGCCGGTGAAACGCCGGATGACTGAAAGTTAAGCCGGGAAATAAGCTCGAGCCGATCGATCAGACACGGATGTTTCGCGTTCGTTCCAGGCTAACGGGAAATATCGCGCAGAAAACGCGGAGTCGATTGGCGATCGATCGAGGCCGCGCATCGGGAAGCCCCTCCGGTCCTCGAGAGTCGTCGAAAATTAAGCGCCATTCCGTGCTCGAACGATCCCTCTCGACGCTCGTTCGTGTGTCAGTTTCGTATCCTTCCACCGTTTCCGTCGGAGTTCCGTTCGAACGCGTTGCCAGAAAATATGTCGACTCGATTAAGCAGCACTGCCGAACACGAACGAGCTCGCTGGCGAGAGGGAAAACTCGATTTGTAGGCCAAGGTTCGAGGAGGATGTTTCGTGGATTCGAGTTTCGAGAGAGCCGTGCAACGGTTCGAACGATCGCCGATCGTCCTCGCCCGCGCGACACCTCGAAATCATTGGTGGTACGACTACGATGACGCGATCTATCGCGACGCAATTACAGCGATCCGCTAACGACGATCCAGCTGCGCGTTTTTCCTCGCGACTGTGCCCCTCGAATCCTCTTCTCCGGATCTTATTCGCGGTGGTAAATCGTCTCGGTCCGACCGTTTCGTCGTTCACGTCGATCGTTTCATCGACGACCGCTGGACTACCATTGATAGCTGTCCACGATGGATTTCCCGTCGAAGCAGGGGGTCGCGCTACCGCACCACTTGGTCTCTTTAAGCGGTGGACACTGTGCACCGCCGCGGCGCGGCTTTATCGTCATCTTCCGCGTCCTCTGAGTCTCGCCAACCCCGCAGCTACGACTGCACGCGCTCCACGGGCCCCACTCACCGACCTTGCAATCCCTCGGAGGACCTGACACAATCGAAACGAGTTTCTCGTGAAATTTCTCTACGAGGATGATACGATCGAACGACGATCAAAGGACGATCGATGCTACGCGAGTCTGAATGGAATTAGAGGGGTAATATCAATTAGGCATAGAGATATATCCTCCTTTGATCGTTCGCGCGGTAAATATTGCCGATGGCTAGAGGCAGTCTGATCGTTAAACGCTCATCGTGCATGGAAATACCGCGGCGATCAATCGAAGGTTTTCATCGATGCACTAAAAGTACGCTGAATGAGAATGATCTACTCACGCGTTCTCAAGCGTTTCCCTTTGGACGTTAATCGATGATGCTTCATCCTGAGCCTGTGCTGACGTTGGGTCGTGATGTCGGTTGAGTTCCACGAGTGGACGAGACCGTTCCCGCTGGTCGTGTTCGCTATTTTCCTCTGAATGTCCTCGAAGATCTGAGCCTTCTGCGCCTCCGCGGTCTGTTTGTACTTTTGATAGTAAGGCCAGCCGGATTTCCCGTCGAATTTCGAGCTGCCGGAAGGCGGTGTCGCGGTGTACCGTGGCCTCTGCAACGCGTACGAGGAGGCGATGCTGTCCATGATCGCTGCTTTATTGTCCCGCGGTAGTTCAGTCACCGCCTGACCGCTTCCTGTCGTCGTCCAGTACCTGAGACGAAGAACGGTCACGCTCGTACAATTTTTCTCTTACGCGTTAGTCTCGCCTCGTTCCGTACCATCGTTACTGTATTAATTATGCGGGTACTCAACTTCGATAATTAAACGAGGAACAATGTTTGCCTCAGCGCGGCGGGACTCGCAAAGTTTGGCATTTTATACCCTCCGGTGGGAGAAAAGTTGCCGGTTACGGATTCCGTGGAAACTTCTTCTATCGCGTTCGAGCGCGAAATCTATTGAAAACGTCCGCGAGCGGTACGCCGGCGTATATCAGCCGTGCATCTCGTCCGACGGTTCGGTTATTTTCCCACGGAAGGGGAAATTATCGGGAACGTACCGCGCGCGTCATCGTTTCCGCTTCGTCCGCGTACCGTGAGTCGTTACTTGAATTTCCAGACATCGGGGAGAGTTTGCCGAACCCGGGACGGGGGGTGCCCGCCACTCGAAAACAATTTCGAGAGTTGATTTACGGTTGCTATGTCTACGCGTGTACGCGACGTCCATAGCCCAACCCTGGGGTAGCTGGGAAAAACGGACAATGAGACCGCGAAGAGGAACGAGCGGCAGACAGTACGGCGGTGGAAGGTGGAAGGAAACAGCGACTCCTGTTTCACAAATCGAAACTTATTCGTTCAACCTCGTTTCCCTCTTCCCCGGACCGTTCGATCGTCGAGAGTCGCGTCTCTCGTTGGTATTCGCAACCTCGAGTTTCTGACGAGCAATCCGTAGACTCGAAAATCAACAGGAGACGCGCGCCCTTCTACATCGTGATCCAGACAGAGCAATTTCACATCCGATGCCAACCTGAGGTCCCTAACCTGACCTAACCAGACGAGGATATCCAAAGATCCGATGCTTTTCCAATTTACCGAGACCGCACACGTCCCGCAGGCTGACGCAGCCGTGTGTACGGTTTTAATTTATTTCCCTGGCATTTGCATGATTTCAATCTCGTCCGACGATTTTTTCGCGCGGGTCTCTTCGCTTCGCGGACGTTTCACGCGGCTCCTGAATTTTGTTTCCACCGTTTCCATTAGCCGAGCGTTTCGCGCGATTCGTACGTTCGCTCGATCGTCCGCCACGGGAATAACCGGAGATTTGCCTTTTGAGATGCGAACGCCTCGACTCGGAAGGAACGCGCGCGCTTCTCGTCGCGGCGGAGGCCTCTTAAGATCGATCGAGACGCGATTTTCCCGGCCGACGAGCCGTGGGCGTCCCGACGACGCGATCGCGACGTGGAAATGAATTTTTCAGCCGAGGAACGTCGACCAGCCGTGAGGGAGGAGTACGCGTATTTCAAGAAACGAGGACGAGCATCGTTCTGCCGCAACGAGGTAAAAGAATAAAAAGAAAAAAAAACAGAAACGAAGGGAAAGGAAGCAGCGTAGCTCATTTACGTCGTCCTTATTATTAATGATCTCGTTTATATTAAAAATTGTTGACGGCGTTGTCCTCCTTAAGCGATAATTTACATTTACGCCGGATCCGGCGAAACTACTTTTTCGCTTCGTCCTTCCCCGTCCCGGCTCCGCGGGATTTAAAAAACCTCTCGCCAAGCATCGAAATAAACTACGATTTCGCTGGAATTAAATTAACTGTCGTTGCTTTTCGTTTGCCACCCGCAGGGAAAGTGGTGCGAACGCACCAAGGGGGAGACGACTCCGCGTTTTCGCGGTCGCAACGCGCGATCCATCGCCTCGTCTTTTAAGGGAATCGTTTCTTTCGCGTGATTTACCGTTAACCTGGTTTTTTGCTCGGTTTTCCTAATACCACCGTGGCACGTTTTCAACAACTCTCAGGTCGCCGCGCAATAATCTTGTCCCTCGTCTTAATTGCCGAGCACGTTAAGCCGTGGTAAAGAAGAAGTCGAGCTGGCGTGAAGTTACGATCGTGGTAGCGTTTCGGTACCGACGAAAATTTTGCATTTTCTCGGTAAAAACGGCTGGCTCGGTCAACAATGGAGCTTTTGTAGCTTGTTGCGGATCGTTAAGCTTAGTTAAAAATATCGTGCTTTTATCTGGGAGGAAAAAGCCTCGAGCAAGGATGGCGATTGTTCGCGACCTACGACGCGATGGCCAGGCGTAAGAGAATTCGCGAAACGATATCAATCGATGCTGACGGGAGAACTGTACGAAAACGCGGCGAACGATTTGTCGCTTAAACGGGACGGTCAATTAAGCGGAACTTCACCTTCGCGGGCAATTGAAAATATATTTACGAAAAGCAGGGTATTATATCCGAATTTGCAATTCATATCGCTCATTACCGCGGTCCGCTGGGACAATTTTAAAATGCAAATGCTCGCGATGGTATAAATTCGTGTCCGACAGCCAACGTAAATTCCCGGATCCCGACCGCTTCCGGTTCCAGTTCGTTTCCGGGGACTTTGCGAGTACCGCTGCGTGGAGTCCTCGAAGGTGTCATCTACGTTTATCGAGTATTTTTTCCCCCTCAAATATTCATCGCGAATCGCGGTCACGAATTTGGAATATTTCCAGGCCTGTTTCCCAACGTTTTTCATCGAAACGCTGGGTATAATTCGCGCTTCGTATAATGGGACGCGTATTAACGTTAATTCCGTAGAAATTCAGAGTTCTCCCGCGGATAGAAACGAGAGCGATGTTTAATTCGATTTGTTCGATCGCTAAAAGGCACTCGACCTCTGTTCGACAATTAACAGCGAGCTGCAGATATTCGTGGGAACAACAATTACATACTGTTGGGATAATTCGCGAGGTACGAGTATCGCGAAGGAAAGGGGCGGCTCGACGAAGTTCGAAGTCGATGACACGCAGTAACGATCGAGATGTAACGCGATTGCAATCTCCTCTCGACATTATCGCGGATTTCGATTCCACGCGGTACTATTTGGCCGCTCGATGCAAGAACCGATCGTCGTTTCTGGTAATCGTTCCTCCACCAGCGGGGCTGGCGCCCTTCCAAACGCGCGTCGTTCCCAACAGGCATCATAACTGGCATCTTTGTCGTCGTATTTTCCTCCCTTTTCCGCCCTTCTTCTGTTCCAAACTGTATCTATCTATGCACATCGCACGAGACGTCGAGAATGGATTAGTCCAACTGTCGAACGTTCGTTTTTCATCGACTAACATCCTACGACAGGTTTCTAACTGGTATCTTGGTTGGGATTCGTCGCTCTAATAATCAGGAGAATATACTCGTGGAAAGGAAAACGGGTCATTCGAGTGAATAGCATCTACGTGGGACAGCGTACAACTTTATCATTCGACATGGCCTCGTAGTTGGCCGGCAACGGTTCTCCATTTTTTTCATCGTCGATGCATCCTTGCGCGGGTAGTCGACGGCTATAGAAACGTTTCTAAAGCTGCTGCTTCAATGAGTTGTTGCGCCAAACGCGACAGCGTCCCCCTTTTCCATGGAGCCTGTCATCAACGTTCTCTCGCCGCGAATAAAGGCGCGTTACGATATCACGCGAGCGGAGGCTCCAAAGAGCAACGCCAAAGTGTACGAGAGAGTCGAGGATCGAAAATCGTTCTTTCACGGTAGATTTGGCCATTTCCGAGTAATCAGCGCGAAGGTGCTCGTACATCAACCCCGAAAAACAATAAAAAAATATATTTTCCGCTGGACGGTGTTCCAATTTGGTTAAAAGTTTCGCGCCCGGAGCAACGTATTTTATGCTCGTCGCTGCCGAAGCAGGCGGTATCGCGGCTGTGTTTCTATTCACCTCGTCGAAACAATACCCCGCAGTACGGATAAAAAAATAAAACAACAACAACAAAAAAAAAAAAGGAAAAAATGTATTCAACCGATCCATGCGGCCTTTCTCCGATAACGTTTGAACCGTGACTCCCCGGTTTACCGATTCGAGCCTATCTAATTGTCCGATCTGTTTTCGTTCCAAGATCTCGTCGCGCTCCAAAAACGATGAATTCTACCACCACGTCCTAGCGAACGTCGATGAAACATTAAGATGACAATGGCAGTTGCCGCCAGAGGAACGTTCCAGCCCCTGGCGCGTAGGGTTGAATCGGAATTCGGTGGATTCTAATCGACCCACCCGAATCTCTACCCGATCTCTCGATACCTGGAATCGCCTTTAACGTTCATCGGCTGCTCGATTCGATTTCGACGTACAATGAACGTCGGCTGTCTGATAGCGCGGGGAGGGACTTGATTAAATAAAAATCGCCGAAAAAGGGGGCGACAGGTTGGAGTATCCGGGAGTATCCGGAGGAGCAACTGGGGAGATCCGCAGATGAAAGACTCGGCGGGAGAGTATAAAGAGGGAAGTATAAAGTAAGGGAAAAGTTACGAGCGGGCGCTCGTTCGTTTCAAGACGATCACGTCGACGGACGGACAGGTCGCGCGGGGGCTTCTGGTCTGGCCCCTGACCGGATATTACTACGATAAGGGCACTCTACTTTGTTCGGGCGTATCGCAGAAATTGCCAGCGCGAATCGGCCGGCCCGTGGAAAGTAATATCGTTATCGGGTATCAGATGTCAAATGTATACGCTGACCCGGGGGAATCGGTCCGCCGCGGCAGGAAACATATTTGATTCGCGGTCGCCTCTTATTGCATTTTCATGGGTTCCGCTTTACGACGGATAAATAATATCCCGGAGAATGATGTATCCAGATAGGAGATCGAACGTGGGCTGGCATCGACGGTGGATTTAAACTGTTACCGGTCCGCGTGTCGCGAAATTATTTCCAAAGGCCGTAAATCCTGTTCACGGCTGGATAGAAAAGCGGCGTCGGTGTCCTTCTTATTTAATCGCGTCCAGGTTGGCTGGAAATGTACGAGCTGGGGCGCGTGCACGGAAAAAAGGAGGCCAGTCGAACGTCGGTTTCGCTGGTCGATTGCGTTCCCCGTACTTACACCACTGCGAACGCGGTGCAATTAGTCTAATTCAGGGAGCGGCTGGGGAGATACCAGGTCAGATTTCTCGCTGGATGTAAAGAGCTCGCGGAGTGAAAAATGCGCGCAACTTCTGGGGAAGTTTTTCGAATCCCTTCGATAGATTAGAAAGAGAGAGAGAGAGAGAGAGAGAGAGAGAGAGAGAGAGAGTAAAATGAGGAAAATAACGATTCCGCGTGCGTTTCACGTAACACAAAGCCGGATAGACGGTAGGGCGCAGGAGGCGGAGAAAGATGAACTTCCTCGGTGAAATCGGCTGGCTCGATCGTAAAAGTTAAAGAAGGAAATAGAGCGAGTAAGGGGGGTTAGGTTACGGAGGAAAGGATTTCGTAATGATATGAACGGGTCCGAGAGCGAAAGATCCAGAGTAACGCGGGGGAAGGGAAACGTAAGATGGATCCTCGAACGTTCCTCTATGAAGAACCCTGAAAAAGCTAAGGTGCTTAAAGTGGAACCTGCTCTCCAGCCGGTACTCTCCCGATGATACCCCATTTCCAGGACTCCTTTCGTCGCGCCCTGGATATTGTCGCGCGGTTTTCAACCCTTCAGACCGGGGCTGTCCATTATGCGCAAGCGTTCATTCAATGAGTTTTCCAGGTTTCTGACCTAAACCATCTATTATATATATATATATAAGAGAGAGAGAGAGAGAGAGAGAGAGAGAGAGAGAGAGAGAGAGAGAGAGAAGTATTCGCTTGCTCACGACCTATTTCTGAAACTTCACCGCCACCATTGTCGCGAGCAGAATCGAACTGGTTCACGTGGGACGTTTAGAGCTCTTCTCGGTATCAAAACCCTATTCTTTTTATCCAGACGCTCCGGTAGCGGGCTTCGACGTGTCTGTCGATATTATTTTCGCAGCGAACGTTTTATCGTTACTCGGAGGATTCCCATTGTCGGCACGTGCGACTGATGGTAATTCGGAGACTTTCAAATTGTCCCGCCGGTCTTCCCTGTTTTCCGGTCCCTTGTCGTTCGCGTCGTCGGACGCAATCCGAGGAGAGGTATCCGATGGATAAAAATAAAAGAGAGAGAGAGAGAGAGTGAGAGAAAGAGGTACGTACCTGTATCTCTGCGTGTCCATTTCCCTTCGTTCCTCGGCGATGGCCTCGTTCAGGTCTCTGTTCGGATCGATCCCCCTGGGGGTCGGGCTGTTCGCCAGTAGATTGTCGTTGCTGACGAACTCCACCTCGACGTCGTCTTCGTGATACGTTTCGGTTAACGTGTACTCCCGTAACTGCAACACACGTGGGACACGGTTAGTACGAGGAACGTCTTCAACGAGCATTTCCCGCTGGGAGAATCCTCGAACAGAGATAGAAAAGCGCTCGTCGAGTCTTCTCGATTCGTTATATATCAGTCGCAACGGTAATTTATCGCAATAGCAGACTTTGCGCGAGGCTTCTCGCGCGTTCCCGGCCTCTTTCGAAGTTTATAATAGATTTACAGCAGGGCTTCTGTACACACGGTGGTCCGGTGGTGCTCCAAGTGCCACGGAAGCGGTCGTTCCGAAACTGGCTCAACTTCCGCGGCGCGTTGCTTCATCATCGCTTTCGAAATTTGTATCGATGGAGCGAGAGTCCAATAGAGACGATGTTTCAAGGTGAGCTCAGCGGCGAACTTTGCGCATTCTCGCGTGACAAAGCCCGCTGAAACTACTTCGGAACACCGCGAGGATGATGACCGATCGGACTAAACGGAATAATCGTGGGACAGTGTTTCGTGTAACTAGCTATGAACTCTACGAGCCATATACTCCCGTTTGCGCGTGGCGCGGAAAGTGCTTGAAAGCGCGCGCGAGCACTTGTACGGGTGCACAGAGTCGATGGTTGATGGAGTATTTTCAAATTGGATACGTTCTGTGTAACGACAATCGCGAGCTCAGCAACGGGGCGAGAACGGCACCTTTTTACAAACGATACACAATTGCGGAGGGGCGGCGGCAAGGGGAAATAGGGTGTGGGGCTCGATACCTCCGCGTCGAATTGATTCAGATTTCCGAGTATCGTATGAAACTCGATTTCAGCCAGGCGGAAATGCTTGGCCAACGTTGTCGAATGAAATTTTCAAAAGCGACAATCGAACCGGGCCACTGGTCGCGAACGGTGGCGAGTTTCCACACCGTGATTAGTTCTCCGTCCGCGTAGGGTATCCCCCGGAGGGCGTACATCGTCCAAGTATCGGGCTGGAGTCGCGATTGATCAGGTCGATCGGTTCTAACCGAATTAAAGGGGACGGCCAGGGACGACTTCACAGCTCTGTTTCCCTTTTTTTTCGTCTCCTTTGCCTCGTACCCTGCTTCTTTCTCCATTAACCGTGGCAAGCAAGGCTGTTTCTGTCGAATGCGTGTACCGGAAGCGGACAAAAAACCGGAGGAAAGTTCGCCAGGGTTATCCACGCGAGCGTTCGCGTCGTTAACGGGATAAAGGACGATACAGTGCTCGTCGCAGATAGCTTTGAATATTTTTCTTTATCTTATCGAGCCACCCCCCGGTGTATCCTGCTGGGGACGATACGTACAAGGGTGAGAATAAACATCTAGGGGTCTCTCGAAGCGTTTCGAGAGCGATGCGTACTTCCACGGATACACCTGTATGCGTTACATATGTGCACGAGTACATGGGTAGAGCGGGGAGGACGACGTTTCGACGAGCTACCAGCTGAATTAACTTTATCGAAGAGGTTGGAATTAGCCGTATCGTATTTTACCGCGCGGCAGGATAATTACGTAGCGATAAGGTCTCGTCAGTGGCTGGTGAAAAAGGATTAAACGGAATCCTGTCCTTTTATCTCTTCCACGAGTTTTCGAGGGTAATACGATGACGAAGTCCCGGGTTCCTCTAGAACCTATCCACCCGTCGGGGCTTTGAAACTGGGCCGAGCGCTAATTAAGGTCTAATTAATTGTTTCACGTACGGTGGCGGCTTCCAATTATGGTTTCCAATCGATTATCAGTGTTTGCGGTAAAAGTACGGGTTCCTATTGAACGAAACATGAAGATAAAGATAGCGTTGAGAGGGAAGGAGTGCAGGGGAGGGACGGAAGAAACGGGGAGAAAAGAACTTCGCGATTCCGTGGAAAATGGCAAATGCACTCGAGCAAAGGCAGTAGGGCCGAGAGAGGAGACGAGAGGACGAGCCTGTTTGCTTCCTTTAATATGCTCTTCGAAGTCTTCCTCTCTCTCTCTCTCTCCCCGTCTCTCTCTGGGACGAGCAAACTTCCCGTCGTAAAACAAGGACGCTCGATTAGTAATAACCTCTAATTAACATCGTTGCCAGGAAGACGACGGTCGTCCAATTAATTGGTAACGAGGGCTGAAGTAGGTCGTCGGGTTAGCGACGTGGTCCTGCGATAGAGGAGCCAACTTTCTCCGGTCTGGGTCAACATGTTCGACGCGAAAGAATCTAATAATGCGTAGCTGCCTGCGAATTACCTTTGTTACCCCAACTTTACAACGTGCCCCCGCTCGCAACGTGCCCTCGATCCGATCCGTGTTCCCTTTGCAAACTTCGAGAACGCAGCGGGCGCTACCGAATTCTGTTTTCTCTGGAAATATGTATGCGCGCACGGTATGCGGGACGAACCGGTTTCAGCGAAAGGTCCCAATTCCACGGGATAACTCGTTCGCCGTAGACAATGGCCACGAGAGCCTTTGATCGAGCCCACCACCTATGCTATCCATTAATGCTAGTTCGTCGAGTCTTTGGGAATCTGAACGAGCGAGCAACGCGTGCAGCCAACTATTTCAAGCCGTTTCGAGCGTGCAACTGAACGAGGCTGAAGAATGTAACCCGTTTCCGTTCACTCTGTTAAACGAAACAACAAACCACGTTACGAACAAAGCACGGGACAACCACCGTTCGTCGGCTGGTTCCTTTGCGTTCGCGCGAGTTGGAAAGGAGAACGGAAGTAAGGAGCCGCGAAATATCTATGTTC
This sequence comes from Xylocopa sonorina, assembly GCF_050948175.1. NCBI lineage: Eukaryota > Metazoa > Arthropoda > Insecta > Hymenoptera > Apidae > Xylocopa > Xylocopa sonorina. Next base: position 11,189,989 of record NC_135202.1, on the reverse strand, counting down.
TCCCTCGTCTCTTTCTCCTCTTCTCTATCTCTCTCTCTCCCTTTTTGTCGCCACTCTTTTCGTTCCCCTTTCATGGTCAGAAGTCAACGAGGTTCGGCGGACAAAAAGGCCAGGGGTGGCTGGCCAGGGAGAAAAGAGCTCGTTGAATGGGGGGTTGCGGCCGGTAGCACCGGGTCTCTCTCCGCTGGGCTTGATATTACCAACCAAAACATCCCAACCTCTACGTGACTGAGAAAATTACCTCGGATATACATTGCACGGCCCACGGTAATATCGGGGAGGAGTGCGCTCGCGTGTTTGCCCTCGCGCACCAACGCTTCTTCGCCCGGAGCTTTTCACGTGCACCACTCTCCCGTGTGCTTATTTCGATCCACCGCCTCCGCTGCCTTCGCCCCGTCTTCCTCTTGTTCGCGCGACTCTCCGTCCCCGCGGGGTGCGAGCGCGCGTCCGCGGAAAAACGCGCGACTGGCAACACCCGCACCGGGTTTCTTTCAACGGCGGTTGCATTTTGCTTCGAAAGCTTTGTCGCGCGAAAGGATGGCTAATTCCTCGCGACTTTTCGCCAGTTCAAACTGGCGAGGGGATATTTTGGTTATCGTTCTCCGCGCGTCTAAATAAAAACTGTCCGGCGATTGATGAAGGGCGGTGGTGGAGGGTTGGACGCGATGAAAAATCGAAGAGGAGAAAGAACGCCGGGAATAAATCTCTCGCTCGTATTTACGAGCGGTGTATTTACGCGTTCATTTGCTCCGGGGTAGGCTAGCTGCGGTCGCCGCGAGAGGAGGAACCACCGCGGCGAGCGCAGCGAGGGCGGCGAGCAAGGGGTGGGTTAGCTTCAGGGCGTAAACACAAATTTGAAAATTTTCTCCCCTCCTCGGTTCCGTGCGAACGATACCTTCTCGTTCATTAGCGCTCCGTGTCGCGCGAAACCTAATCTACGCGAATATACAGTGGCTACACAGAAACGGCCGCGCAAAACCAATGGATCGTGCAGGTGGCTCGACCTATCCTGGCGTAGGTAGTAAACCGAGTGTGTCGGCGGAGAGAGAGAGAGAGAGGGAGATAGGGAGGGTGAGCATGCACGGTATTTACCCCTGGGCAACTCGAACAACTCGCATAAATTTCGACGATCAGTTTTTGGGTCGCCCGCCCAACCAGCGAATTGACCCTTCCGCGCGCTACTTTCCCAGCGACCTTTCTCGTTGTTGCTACCGCTGCTTTTTCAGCCCCCGACGAGCACCGGAGATGCGAGGGATTGGACTGTAAATTGCGTTGTTTGTAGCCGCTTCCACGTGAGTTTCACAATATTCCATTCAACCGGATCCGGCTACTATTTTTTCCCTAAATTGCGTTTCTCTCGTTTCGTTTTACTTCTATTCATCCGTTTTCATCAGTGAATCAAGATTTCTGGCGGTCCACCCGGAAACCCGGCTGTATCCTCCTCGTCGTCGCGGTTCAGAAACCCACAGGACGTTTCGCCGATATTCTTTTCTTCGCGATCTCGCGCCATCGGGTGTGCAGCGTGCACTTTAAGGTTTTAGCACTCGAACGCCCCCGTAAAGTTCCGCGATGTCCCCTTTTGAACCGAGGGATCTTCTGGGTAGGCGGATTTCCACCACCCGTGAAATCGGGTGTCCGTGAAACCCGGTGGACACGGACACTGAAATTCTCTCTCTACTGACTCCGACGCGCTCGCAAACTGTATAGAGTTCGGTATGCACGCGCACTCCATACAACTTCTACGATAATTCCGGAAGTTACATTCGGCTTTGCGCGCGATTTTACGGGCGAAACGTTCCGTTTGTTTTACACGCCGCACCGTCCCGGAAACTTGTAATAAACGCGCAACACGTGATACCCGCGTCCGATGCATTTCCAATGCACACACCGAATCGATAGCGAGCGCGGATACGCGTAACCGGATCATTACAAGTGTTTCTGCGGTTCGTATGAATTGTTTAAGCGACGGAAATATCGTAATATCGCGTCGCGTCGTTTACGCGCGAACCGTAGTCTTCGTTTAAACGAATTCATAATTTACCAGCATTATTAAACCATCGCGCGAGCTTCAGTAGTAACGTTTCGAATAATTTACGCTCACTCGAGTACGAAAGAGCGTGCCTCCGAGTTTCCGCATCTCCTTTTTCGCCGCCAACCATCTCGCCTGGCCTGTCCGACCGCGAATTTCCACCCGCCCCGAACACTCGCGTCGGTACACGACTGCACGAGTTTCGGTTGCGCTATTACTTCCGGAACACACGTTCCTCGAAGGTGGCCCGCGAGTTGCATGTCGCCGTGGCATCACGTGATCCATCGCGACGAGAATTCAAAATTAGACGATGACGCACACCGACGACGTCCAACCGAGGAGCCAAACCGTCTCCAGAAGTCTTTCCACGGAAGTTTCCTCCGCCCGTCCGAGATGAACCGCCGCCGTTCCGCCGGTTCATCCGCAAACTTTTTGCCCTCATCTCGGCCAACGACTTCCCAGCCGCTTATGAGGACATCTGTAACGAATTTCACCGGCCGCGGACCAGGAGGACTTAATTGCACGGGCGAAAAGTTTGCCCCCGCGGCGGTTAATTGCGTAATACCGGGAAAAGGGGTTCTGGTTTGGATAAATAGATTCGCGAGCCGCTGAACAAGCGAGTCCCGCAGCGTAAAATGTTGGAGAGGTTCGCGCGGATCGGCTCGTAAATAAATGCATTCGACACGATGTATTCTATTGTGTAGCTCTTTCTGTAAATTAGCTCTACCATGTATATTAATTTCCGCGCAATCGCGTATTAATGCGCCGGTCTAGCGTTACAGGCAACACTTCCGCCTGTGTAACGTGATAATGGCGCTCGTTATTGCCGCTAAATATTTGAATATTTTTGCTGACAATTAACCGTAACCGAATGGTCCCGTCGATGATCGACGAGTTCGTTAATTCGCGCTAATTGTAATTCGTCGTTCCAATGCTTTCGATAGGGACCTGATCGATAGCTGCATCGACCGTGGCCGTCGGTTAAAAAACGAAGTTGCATCGAAACCCCTAAAAGGTTCTCATCTCGCACGTTTGCGTCGACGGTTTTCCCAGCGTGGCAGAAAACGATCGTAGGACCGAGTTTTCCAAGTAATATGAAAATGAAAAGCAGTCTCTATCTCTCTGTAACTCGGTGTACTTCGTTTAGAGAAACGACGTTCCCATTAACGCAAACAAACCCCAGCACGCCTTTCATTTCCATAATTCCTCTCCGTCCTTCGCGATAGATTTCAGCTTCGAAGATGAATTTTTCCCCCCGGTGGCGAATCTCAGGATGTCCGTCGTAAAAAGTTTTATGCACGCGAACTCGAACGAGGTCTTCCACGTTTCATGTCACATACCATTTACCGCGGCGTAGATTTTGCAACTTTCATAATCCGATTTAACTTCGACTCCTTCGGCCAAGTCATTCCGCTAACTACAGAAACGTCGAACGATCCGTTCGTTGGTTGTTCAACCTTTTGCTCTTTTCCTGCAACGTCTTTGTACACGGGAATCGATGGTCCCCGTCACGGCGAGGTGGCCAGAGCGGTTCCTCTCTCTTTCTCCCCCTCTCTCTCTCTTTCGAGGGCCGGTTAATCGATCGAAACAACCCGCGCGGCGAACGCGATTACTCTCGAGAAATATTTTTTGCCCTCCCCGGGCGGGGTTTTCATCGAAGGAAAAAAAAAAAGGTCGGTGATTCGGTTACAACGGCGCCGGTCCGCGATCGGTAAGTTCGATCACGAACAGGGAGCGACGGTTCGATGGACGGGGGTTGGACAGCTGCTGGGAAATTTAGTTTGCGAGTAACTCGAATAACTCGCATAAATTTTCCCGTTCGGTTTTTGGACACGCTCGTCGGTCATCTGACGTAACCAATTTCTATTCCGTGGCGGCGCCCTCGCGGGCGTTAGTTTTCCAACTGGAAAATGCGATATGCCGCGCAGCTGGGCACGTATATACCTGTACGTTCCGTGGAGTCGATGCACACGCGATCTCACCGGAGCTAACTAATTTAAACGAACCACCCTGCCGCGTTTCCTGCGCGCCCAAAGTGTAATTGTTACGAAGATAAGCTGCTAATTCGCGCGGCATCTTTGGAGAACGCTGTCGCACTGCGGAGGACGCTTCCACCCTCGAGTCGTCGTTACGGTAACGCGTAAACAAGACTCCGTTCGCTTTTTAACTACGACCAGTTCGCGGGGGAGAACGCGATAACCCTTAACCCTTTTAATTCCGTCCGTGAATTAAATCATTCGCTTCTTTTGTTGCCCTCGGTCTAGCGGGACGGTTAATGCGGCTTGAGCGGCGACGGGCAAAAAAGGGGTACCTTCTTTTCGATGCAAATCCTTCCTCTCTAGCCTCCCGCGAATATTCGGACCGTGGTGCTGTACCCGATAACGAGTAACCGAAAATTCGCTGTAATTCAAACGCGCTGCTGTCGAAGAATTTTTACTAACAATCAGACGAAGCGATGTACGTTAATATTATCCCTGTCGAACTTTCTACCCCCAAACGACCATGGGTTATGCTTTTTAAGCTTGATGCGGCCTATTGAAAACTTTCACTTTCGTTGAACACGTCCTCTTCTCCAACGCGTTAAAGTTAACTGCACAGTGTAACGTCGACCAACGCCAGCCACTTGGCGGTCGCGGACGAACGTTATCCCCGAATCAATTATCCGCGAAAGTAATTAAACTGGCGAGCCCCAGTCAAGCGCATTATTTTCCGCCGGTCACGCCGCAAAACATTCGAAATTCTCGTCGCAACGGTGAACTCGGCCCTCATAAATCTGCGGTCACCGAGGTCCGCCGTGTGTCCTGCGACCGCCATTCCTCTTCGAACGAGCTGGCCCTTGCTATTGCAGTCCGAAACCCATATGCGCTTCCTTGCCTTACCTTCGAAAATTCGCTGAGGGAAACCCTCTTGCGTTAGCTCGCGCACGTGTCACCAGGACGAGGAGAGAATTCTGGCGATTTCGACTCAGACTGACGCTGAATTAACAAAGATCCAATGGAGAGTTGATTTCGTTTGAAGTGGCGTAGGTCGCGATAGGGTGTGCGTCGAGTTTCATCATCGAGAACCAGTCGATCTCGCGAAACAACCGTCGATTCGATGGAAACAGCGAGAACGACGACGATCGCTGGTTGTAATATCGAAAACGCAGAGCAGCAACGAGCGATCGAGGCAGACGGCGCGATTACATTGATGCCGGGGAAATAATTGAACGGCCGGATCAATTAGAACGACCAACGCGGAATTAGCGTCGCAGCAACAGCCCTCGCATTATTAACGCGCGCGCGAGTCAGCTTCGTCCGTGGCGCGTTACGCAGAACCGATCGTCACGATCACGCGTGTATCATCCTTTAGAATCTCTGGTTTGACGAGCGAGGACCCAACGACTCGCGAATGTTGGATCGTTTCCCAAAAAGTTCGTCGCTTCCGTAGTGAGATTATACTCGACGAGAACAAAAGGAGGTGCGAAGCAATTAACGAGAGATTGAAAAATGTTTTCGCTGTGTTTTCTGTTCTTTTTTTCGTATCCGACGGTGGCTTCTGCTCGAGAGAGTCGGAAAAGGGTGCGCGGAGAGGAAATAGAGGCGCAGCGGAGGGAAAATTGTCACGCAATTTGTTCGCCGAGGGGCGGGGAAGAGGATCGAGTATCGTTATGTCAATCGCGCGCGCCTATTGTATTTGTCCAAAACCAATAACTCGCTGCGAGGCTCTTTTCGAGTGCATCCACGTGCAGCTGCGCCGCGAACGTGTCCCGAGCTGACTCGCCGTGGGGAACGTGACGCTGCAGAGCCCAGCCGACGGTATCCGTGGTTTTCGTTTCGCCCGAATTCGTGGCTCGTTCTGCACGACCCGCCACGATAATTTCAACATCTTCCACCGTAATTCAACTGCCGGCGAATTTCCCCAATCTCCTCGCGGTTCATAAAATCAAAGGGTCGTCGTAGCTTCCGCCGCGATACTTCGTTTATCCAGGCGATTTCACCGGCGATTATTAATCGTTCCTTCGATTTTTACCCTGGTCGGTTTCTATTCGAGCGAAACGCGTATTCTCGACGGCGATACGCAGCTGGATTCGAATGCAATTTACGAGCTGCGTCGAAAAACTGCGTCGGGCTGGAGAGAGTTCCTCGCATTCGACCGCGTGAAAAGCCTTTGTGCCGGCCGCCTCGTGTTTCGTTAGCGGCCACCAGCCCACCGGCGGGTTAACGCAATTAATTCTTGAGAGTTTATTAAAAATAATTGCAAAAGTAATTGCTCACCGCCGCGGTTCCTGCTTTTTTTTTTATTCCCCGCGTCGCCAGCGCCGACGCCACCGCCGCCGCTGTCGCCGTTCGTTTCGGCTCCTGGCCTGATGAACTTTTAAATTAACCGTTTCGATTACACGCGAGCCATGCTCGTTCGCGCCGTCAGACACCAAGACGAGCTCGCGACCGAATGGAAACGAACGCGAAGCTATCGACGACCGTCGAGTTTATTCATATTTAATCCAGGCATCCCTAGTGCCAGAGGCAAGGGTGACGCAACGGACCGTAGATTACAGGGGTAATTGATACGTTCTAATTAATCGTACGCTTTCGACGTAACGTGTCGTAAAAAGCCTAGCAAGAGGCTCGATGCAATCAGTCGAATGGACGTTCATCGACTCGTTAACTCGTAATACACTCTGCAGACACGTATCAACCCTCGTTCGCGATCCTCGAACATTTATGAAATTTGGTAGGGGTTGCGAAACTCTGCAGGGTTAAAATACACGCGTCGTACCGTCAACGATGACCGATCGCACGACACGCGGACCCGAAAATTCCGCGACCGGTAATTACTAAATCCATAATGCAGTCCTCGGTGCAACAAGCTGCAGGCGAAGCCCTACCGCGTGCAATAGCATACAAATGGGGATGCAGGCACCCAGATATCTGTTTACGTTGCATCGGTTACTTTGCGTCGCGAGCGCCGCTCGCGCAATGATCGCGTTCACCGAGGAGAGGCCCCTCTGGTCCACGTCGAGCGTGTAATTCATTCGGTTCGACTGGAACACAGGCTTCGTGCCCGCGGCAATACCGTTCTTTACGCCGCTAATAAAGAACGTCAGGTCGTTTCTCGCGCGGACGCGAGCCGGAATTACAGTCCGGTCGCGAGCACACGCGTGACGCCTCGTCACGAGCAGGGGCAGAGGGAAACAGAGAGGAAAGAGAGAGAAAAAAAAGAGAAACGTCGTTCGTTTTTGCCGTGCGTAACGAGCCTCGCCGATCGATACACGGCGCTTTTCCGTCGCCGCTAGACAGAGGGAAAGAGAGCGCGTACACGCGGCTCCGGACGGCGTTAAACGGATTTGTCCGGCGTAAAATCTATAATCCGTACAGCGGCGGCGATAATTACCGCGGCGGTCGTCGCGGTAATTAAATAATTGACGGTAATTTAGTAATCTCGCGTCGTTTACTTTCCACGCTAGACGTAGCGGTCGCCAGGGGGTGGGTCCCCGTCGCGGACACCCCTCTGGATCCGCCGCCGGCTAATACGATCGACGACCAGGGAGTCGTGACAAATTGTCGCCGGCGAACCGATTCTCGATGCGATCGAACGTCGACCGCTTGAATTTTCGGGATTCGAGAAACCCCCGAAAACCACCTGGTCACCATCCCCCCTCGACCCTCTGGCATATCCGCGGGGAATTTACAGATTGCCACCGCGCGTTGCGGGCCCGCGTCGCGAAATCCCTGCCTATTTCGCTGAAATAGAGGGGTCCGCGCGACGTGCAATTATACGGGCGGAGATACGCGCGAGGGTACCGCGAGGGTACCGCGAGGGAAGGCGTATCAAGTCGATTTTCTTTTTTACCCGGTACTGCACGCACCCGAGATTTATCGTCGCGCGTTATCGTCGTCGCTGTTAACGAGCCTCCCCGTCTTTTATCTTCACTCTGGTACCCGCCACCTTCGCTCACGTGGATTTTATTAAGATAAGTCGAGCTGGTACCTGACGCGATATCACCGCAGGACTGTTGCGTTGCGTCGTCGCTAACGAGCAAACGCTGGCGGTTTAACGCGCGACTCGTAATCGTACGCAAGGAACACGCATAGAAGAAACGTAGTCGGTGGTTTCTGCAAATATTTGCGTAAACAGCGTTTCGTTGTTGTTCGTTTAACCGGCGTCGGTTCCGGTGCGGTGCACAGCGGGTCCCAGTCGCCACGTGTTTCCATCGTCTCGACGAATCGATACTCCGTGCACGGTGGAACTTGGCCCTCCTTTTTTTTCTTCTCCCTCGAATGCTCATCTTTATTAGACCGTTACGCGTCGAACGGTTACCACGGCGCGCGTCGTAAACCCTCGACTTAATTTTACCGGCGAAACTTTTCCGCTCAGCCTGTAATTAGAAGCCGTGGCCCGCGTTAAACATGCCCGTGGTGCCCGCAACACGGTTCCATCCGGAGCCGGTGGCGACCGGGTGCCACCGCAGCTCGATCACATTTTATCGAGCGTTACCTCGGCCAAGCGCGACAGGGGATCGATATTTCTACGGATTATCGCGTTAGCAGCGTCCGCGTTCCAACGCCGGCACGGGGCGCGCCGGATCGCTCTTCCGTCAAGGCTACGTCGGCTAATCAATTTCTGCTACGTTGGGACGAATCTCGTTCTAAGAACGAACAGCTCGACGGAGCGGAGGAATTCCATTATCCTGTTATCGATATCGATACCCTTTCATAAGGCGGAGAAATCGCGGCGTAACTCGATTTCTGTCCGGGCGCGGCGTAAAACTTCCCCATCGCGTGTACCAACGCGGCCCCGGGACTTTTTTCTCGCCGTTCGATCGGCAGAAATACGCCGGAAAATAGCTTCGAGACCCGGCGGGAAGTCGATCGCGTGATTTAATCAACGTTCCCAGATTGCCGGATGAAATTTTCAGCGATCCTTTCTGCCGGTGTTCCCGAGCCCTTCGCAAAACCTACCCTCCCGACCGCGCCATCGGATGAACCCGAAGACCGGCTCTCGCGAACCGTCCCGGCTGAAACGGTCGCGAGTAATTAAAGTACCGGTCGCTCGGTTGATTATCGCGATTTTATAATTACCTGAGCGGGGCGCGATGGAGGGAGGGGTACGTTCTGCACGTTCGGGAGGTCGCGACGGGGTTGCGACGGGGTTGCGACGGGGACGCGTCCGGAATAGATGGCCAACCGCATCGCTTGCATCACTACCGACCACCGCGAGCCGCTGGTTAATCCGTCGATAATCGGACAAGCGTGACAAACCAACGCCGAGGGAGGCCGTTCTGTTTGGGATGAAAGAGAAAGAGCGAGGCGGGGGATGGTGACACGGTCAATGGATTAGCCGCGGCGTCGACCGAGAGGAAAAACGGTTAGATTTTGCGTTCCGGTCAACCGGTCCAGATTGGAAAGGAGGTGAAATTATATCCATGGAAACGCTAGACGATCGGTGGATTGAATCTGATTAAAGGGGACGCGGGTTGATTACGCCACGTTTTTCATTCGTAACGTGGCTATTATTATGCGAAGCGGGTGGTTGCACGCGTTCTTGCGATTGCCACGACATCGATTACGCGCTCTCGGTGCTCTCTGGTCGTAATTACGCGATATCCGACGAGGTTTCAACGAGACCTTGTTAATTTCTAGGGCTATTATCAATTCACTCGGGAGATCGTGGCGTCGAGCACCCTCTCTGTCTGCTAGGATCGGCGAGTCGATCGTCTGATAAATATAATTAACCGTTCGAATTACTCGAGCCCCGAATCAGAGGGACGTGGACAAAAGCGATGGAAATTTCGAAAAACTATTGCCAAGTAATTAACGTCGCGTGTCCTCGGCTAAACAGATTTTCGCTATTCCGTTTCTCTGGCTCCAGTCGCGCGCTGCTGATCCGATTAATCGATACCGCGTGGGTAAAAGCAAAATAACGACCAGGCAGAGAATAGAACAGTGTTTACCAGGGAGGCTGGCGTATCCGTTTCGAAACGAAGCAAACTTTTAACAGTTCGTTTCAGCGTTGCGAGCAGCTGCAGCTGCACGATAAAAAGCTCCGGCGGATACACGCCAGTCGGCCATTCTGATTCCCGGCCTTCGACTCCCCGGAACATATACGTTTTCCTCGTTATTGGCCGCGGTATGCACGACCCGACGAAATGGACGAGCATTCTACGGATTCCGTGCGTTTTTCCACCAGTCAGAATTACACGAATTGTCGCCCGCGGGCGTATTTCACGCGGTTGTTGGGACGCGAATTATTCAGAGAAAAGGGGTAACGATGTCCAGAACCGGCCATTTCGCGCGACTAATTCGGAATAATTGGAGAGATAGTTTTGATTATTCCAATTGGCAGAGAGCGGAGAGGAAAAAGGGACCAACCCATATGTTCGACTGGAAATTTGGTTTCGGTTCTGCCGCGGATCTCGCTTCGGAGCGCAGAGAATTCGTCAGCTGGCAGCGCGGTTAAGTAGAAGTGGACCGCGCGTGGTTGGACCACCTCTCTAACTTTCGTACGTCTCGTCTCTTCAAATTTCAAGCATCGACGAAGAGACTCTTTACGTTCCTTTTTTTTTTTTTTTGCTTTTTTGCGATATTAATCGAGCACCCTGGGCATTTGGGAATTTTTTTAACGTTGCAAAACTTTTATACGACTGACGAGCCCTCCAACGGCGACGAGCCGGACGGAACGATTCTTCGGGAAACGACCGGTATAAGTCAAATTACGACACTTTGGGACGCGACGAGATTGCCTCTGGACCCCCCGGCAATAAAACGCGAACTCTTCCGTCCTCGAAATTTAACGAGAGATCGACGAGCACAATATAAAAGTGAGCCTCGAAGAAAATCCGACTGACTTTCCAAGTTCAAAGAACGGTGCCCTTTGATCCCCTCGAGCTGGCTAATTGTGAAATATTCATCATCGTTCATTAAATACATCCCTTTGTGTTTCCACCGTCCCTTCGCCTCGAGTTTCGCCCGCGTTCGTTTAATTTCATTCCTTTCGAGATTCCATTCGGCTGTTTTAACCGTAGCTTACTTATAAACACTGGCACTCGGAGCGTTTGTAAAAAGTATTTCGCGTTTGTTTGGGCAAAGGGCTCCGCCTGGGCGTACCTGCGACGCGAAAGAAGGCACGCCAGCTTTTCGACCGGCTGGAAAGCGTCGGGGAGTGCATGAAAAAGCGGCTGCGACAAATAAATCATTGGCCAGGTTTCGCGGGTGGTTGGAGGGCCGCATAACGCGTCACCAGTTATAAATTCTTACGTTTCCCGCAGAAGTTTGAAATAGTGGCTGCGAACGGAAGGGAGTTCGCGGTCCTCTGTCACCGCACCCTCTTTCGGCTTCTTCACCCCTTTTTCCACCTTCGAGCACCGCCTCCGCGTCAATTGAGATTTCATCCCCCACCCCCACCGTTCCACGAGCAACTTTCTTTCCACCAATTTTTTACGCCACCAACGTTCTCTCGTCGATCGCTCGCCTCTGCTTCAAACATCGAACGGTAAATTATCTCCTCTACCATCGACGGCCGATCGTGGAATCCTCATTGATTCCCATTGATGTTTTCCCCTCGCGCAATGCCACGGAAAATTGATTCAGCTTCCGGGCCATTTTCTTCGGAAATATTAATCCATCTCTGCTCGCGATCTACCAGCTCGTTGCTTTCTTTTCCTCTTCCTTTTTTTTTTTATTCAATACCATCGACATTTTCAGATGTTGTCGGAATGACGGAACAATCAAGTTGGACAGGGGACAGACTTACCCTTGGATATTATTATCTTTACGTCTATTTTCCAGAGGCTCGTTCCCTTTCTACATTATGGTAGCACGCAGTTCTCTTCCCAGATAGACTTCGGGTCCCGTGAAACTTCCTATCGAGCTTGGATCCTCTTTAGACGAGGCTCTCGAGGAACAACCCAAGTTTCCACGTTCCCACCGTGTTCCTTTCGTCGAGTGTTTCTTTTTCTCTCTCTCTCTTTTCTATGACGCTCGCAGAGTTGGAACGTGGTCGTCGCGACGACAGAGAGAACGAATGTTTCCCTTCGATTTGTCGTCGAAAGGATCCACCTCGGTTTATCGGTCGCGGGGATTCCGGTGACAATCGCGCGACTGATTATTCATGATTACGGCAATACGGCGATACTGGTCGCTGAAGCTTCCTACGGGTACAGACACCTCGTGCTCGGTTTTTATTATATCCACGCAGCGTGTTCCGTGGAAATTGGCGTGGAAAATGGGATTCGCCCTGGCGACGGCGAATCTCTCGATATTTTCACACGGCGCGCACACACTTCCACCGTCATTCGGTCCTTGGAATCTAATATACTCGCTTATTTACGTACGCGGCTACGAGAAAGCGAAATAATAACGAGTCCTTTCACGGCCCTCGGTAAAGGCCGAAGCGGAGGAGGCTTCCTTTCGACGACGGGCGTCTACGCTGTTTACTCCAGAACTGCGTGCTCGGAATTTCTCCGCGCTTCTTACCGTCGTTCTTAAGCACGTTACACGCCCACAGACACACACAGAGCCACGCGTGTGCGCGCGCGACTCCTCCTCGCTGGAATCGAATTCTCGCAGCCCTTTTGTGGGATACTTTCGCCGGAACAAAGGGTCTCGAACGGTGTTACGGTTTTATTTTCTGGTCGCGCGAACCCCTTTGCCCTTTGCGGATCGGAAATTCGTCGATCGGAAGGCAACGACGCGATGCTCCGGGGATTCGTTCTTAGCCGCGCGCGCGGAGGACGCTCGAGAGAGATCGCGGATCCAGGGAAATGGTCGCTAAAAATTTGGCCAGACGCCAGGAGAGAACGAACAGGGGGTGGCCGTGGATTGATGGTTGAACGATGAACAAGATCGATACGCCTATCACTGGCGAGGGAGGCGGACGTCGAGCAAACAGTCGCAGCGAGATTTCGAGGGACGAGCATTCGTCTTGGGAACAACGTCGCTTATCTCGACGCCGTCGCGTTGACACGGAGATACCCGGGGGGTCGTATCGGTCACGAGGGTCGCGAACGATCATTCGAATCGCCCCTGGCTTAATCCGAATGATCCACCCTCGCGCTCGCCCCCATAACTCTACTTTAACTCGGATTAATCCTCGCGAACATCCCGCGCGGGTGGTTAACAAGGGCGTGGAAATTACAAATGTCCCCGTCGCGCGTAGATACGCTGGCTGAAAGTATCCCACGGGTGTTCGTAATTAACGGTATTCACGGCGGCGAGAGTTAACCGTGAGTCGATTCGAATTAATTCCCAGATCTTGCCCCGTGGATCGGCGCGCGCCGACGCTCGAGACAAATTACACCGTAAGAGGAGACCGTAATCGAGAACAGCCGAGATAATCGGCTGGCTATGAATAGTTGGTAATTACGCAAAGTACGCGAGAACATCGAAATATGCCGCTGTACGCGGCCCGTGTCACGGTTAACCAAGCCCTATTGCTTTCAGCCAACTTCGGGTAATCCGGTCGGCGCCGCGCCGCCAACCAACGCCGCGTCTCTCCCTTTATCCACGCTCGACGATACTAACTCACGGCTTACGAGCGTTAACGAGCCCCGCGAGATACAGGGCCAGTGCTACGGGGAGCAATTACGATCAGGCACGATCTGAGGCATAATCGATGCCAGGTTCGAAAACGTTCGACCACATTTCGATCGGAGTCCGTCGATTTTTACGACGAAGTCCTTGGACGGTGCAGGACCGCGGCGTCCGTTGGCTGGCGTTTCGAGAACCGCGAGGGCAAACGAGATTGCGCACAGGGTAACAAATGGCGAACGGAGCGGAGAACAACGCGGAGACCGGCGGCCTCCTTAATACTAATGTGCCTTAACTACGTTTCCGATGTTCCCCAGGGCCCCAGACGAGCGCCGCGCTTTAATATTCCTGCGGAGGCATTAAACGGCACGGGAGAAAACAAACGCGCGAGCAACCACCGCCACTTTGTTAGGCTAATATCGTAGCATTACGCGGGACAAACTTAATTGGCGTAAATGATAACGGAGCTCTCCGGGCCGAATCCGTGATTCTCGAACGTGTCGCGGCGGACCGCGACTCTGCTCGTTATTTATTCCCACCGAGCTCTTGCGATATTAATTTCCGTGCGTTCCGCGCGCGACCATCCTGCGGGAACTGGGTCATCGGGCCACGGACATTACGGAAAACTTGCAATTAACGCTGACCACCTGGCGACCATCGATGCATCAACGATATTATCACGGTAGGTTTCTCGCTTTCAACGTTCTTCGTCTTCCATTCGTCTTTCTCCGTTCTCCAGAACCGATTCGGAATCTCGCAGACGTTCCAGCGTGCCCTCGCGTTTCAATCAAGTCCCCGTGATCCGGATTTATCCGACGATTCCCTCCCCCACGATCGATTAATCGAAGCGAACGGCAGGCGTTTTCCATCCTGTCCGAGGACATAAACATTATCGATTCGAGGGATCGGTACGCGGCAATGGAACACGTGTCGCGAGATACCGGGGCGAACATCGTGCGTTCCAATTTCTGGTTTAAATGGAGTACCTAAGATGGTCGTAATAGTTGCGTCTCCTTTCATTCTCTCTTCACGCGTCTCATTTCTTCGATTCGCGAGTTACAGGGGAAGAAGAGGGGTGAATGAATAATGTCTCGCGGTTCGATAAACGCGCGAAACGATTTCCACCGCCGGTTTCCAGGCGTCGAGGAGAGCGAGGAGAGTGGAAGAGCTTAATCAGCTGTAAATTACACCGACTGGTGACAGTGTTGGCCAGCAAACCGTGGTCCCTACGAAACGGTGAAAAATAGTTCGACCGGACGACGAATCGGTTTTATGAAAAATGATGCGGCTCGCTGTGACGCCCGCTGAATTTACGGTGTCCGGTTGAAACGCGCGAAAAGCGCCGGCGGAATAGATCGTATTAGTCGGCGGGTACGTGACGAGGGTGCGAGCGTTGCGGAGAACTTGGTACGTATTAGGGCAAGTATCGGTTTAATCCGCGTAGCCAGATTCGATACGGGATTAAACCTAGTTACGGAGTGTTATCAGACTCCATTCAAGGCGCGTGAATGTCGACAATCAGGGGTGAGAAACTTGAGGGTGCGCGAGCGATTCAGCGGCGCGCGGTTCACTTCGAGCTGTACATATTTTTAGGAGGACCGTATTGCGTCACGAAGACGATTTCGTTCTTCGAGTTCGTGTTTCCTGCCTCCGGACGCCTCTTCGAAACAGCTGACGAGGCAACTTCGTGGAAACCAGTCGGCCTGGATTACGTAAACGTGGCCAGAGGAGGGAACGGGATAACGAAATGGAAGGGACGGGGTGAGAAATCCGATAAAAGTTTGATAATTATACCGGCGAGTAAGCGGGTCAGGTTTTGCGCTGGACGAGATACCGCGTTGGACAGTCAGCGTGGCGAAAGCGAGCTGTCACTGGGTTGAAACGGTGGTCGAACGAGGGATCGTGGGACGGGCCAAAAAGTAAGTCGAAGGAAAGGAGGACAGGATGGCTGGAAGACGTAATTAGCAAGTTTAACACGAGTCGTTGTCTCTTGAATCTCGTTACCGTCGCTGTCGCGTTTCGTTCGAACGTCTCCTCGGGACGCGAGGTCGCGAACAAGGAAAACGGGACCAAGCGGAGGAGAAAGAAGCGGATGGAAAGTTGGCGCTGATTCTGGGAAATAAATATTGACGAGGCTTCGAGAGGCGAGAACGTCAGCCACGTTCGCGGTAGATGCTCTGGGACGAACTGGATCTTCGATGGGACAATGTTGGGTGATTCGAGACTGTGCGACGTAACCGTGCCAATTCGAGGGTACCCGTGAGTCATCGCGCGAACGAAACAGTCCGCGGAGGTACATATTTGAACTGGACGAAACGAGGAGACCTGCAACTTCTGATTAAACCTTGCGATTCATTTTACGACGCATCGAAATCGAGCGTCCTGTGATTAATACAAAGCGGAGAGGTCGTCCACCTTTGAGAGCGACGCGCAGACCCCCTCGTACGGGTTCCAAAGCGATCGATAGGCGAGAGAAGAAGCTGTGAATTACCTTGGTGAAGGTGAGGGTCGCTATCGGCGGCAGACGAGGTAGATTCGGATAATAAAAGCTTCCCGCGGGATGCGCCGGGTACCGTGACGTGATCCTGTAAGCAATTCCTTGGGGCTGCGTCGGCCAGTTGGCAGCCGTGAATGTGAACCCGTTATCCGTGCCACCGTCCAGCGGATCCAGCTGAGAAAAGAAGAGGCGAACGTACGATGAGAGTCGGGGTATTTTTAATGGCGTACTGGGTGGATTTTAATGAGATGGCTCAGAATCGGGACTAGAATCCACTGTTAAAATAGAACGCGACCTATTTACATATACGTATACATATATATATATCATTCCCGATGGCTGGCGTTTCGAACGTGTCTGTGCCTATTTTTTTCTCCTCTCGTCTACCCTGAAAAAATCCTTTGGCAGGTGAAACGAACGAACGCTTTAATGAACGAAGGGTCGCTCGGCTAATGCGGCTACTCGCGCTGTATCCGAATGATAAAAAGGTTCGCCTCCTCTCTGCAGAGAGAGAGAGAGAGAGGAGGCTTTTGTTCGATACTCGAGGGGAAGTTCGACGGGCGGATGAATGCAATATCCTCCCGGGTGGTTTCGGTCTAATTTTCCATATGGCGCGCGGCGGCCTAATTCAGGCCCGTGTCTCGTTAACCGAGGCGGCGTCGGATTGAAATTGTTGGCCGGTCGTTTGAATTCCTGGTATCGGCTGGGAAATCAATGATCCCCGTCGACGATAATTACCTCGACGGTCACGGTATCGACCCAGTTGCCCTCGACGCACAGCTGGAAGGAATCGACCCCCACGAACCAGTCGGGGCTCGGGTTGATGCGCGCCATGATGCTTATCAGAGTGTGATTGCCGTCTAAAAACGCTCTGGCTATACTGGCACCCTCGCCTTGCGGCACAGGCGGACCCGTGAACGAGTGAAGGCTGTTGGGCGAGTCCCCGTCCGCGTCCAGCCCGTCGGTTCTTCCGGTCTCCACGTACAGTCTCACTCCGCTGGACAATCGTTCGCCTAATCTGTACAGGGTGTAGGTGGAGTCGTGCGTTCGACCTGCAACCAACGGAAACGCTGTCTTTAGACCGTTCGTCTCGCCTTCGAACATTTGCAGAGAGACATAATACATGGTTTCGTTGTTCGATTCACGACGAGATCGTCGCGATTGTAGGAGACCGTGCCTTTGATCATCGTCGAGTTAATTAAACGAACGTCGCGTTAATTTCACGGGTAACGGTAAATTAGTCGCGTTAAACGGCGTTCACGCGCGGGGGTAGACTCGATGATTTTTTTTATTCGCAAAACCCGGCGGTTGGTCTGCGGCGAGCATCGAGGATCAGACTAAACGGTTATGGGGATCATTAGCGAGCATCCCTTCCGACGCGATAGCCAAATTTACGCGAGACAGCGAATTTATGGTCGATGAATGCACCCCTCGACGCGACCGGTGTTTCGTGTTTCCGAAACAACCGGATAGCTGCGCCTGATATATAATAATCGCTGCGCTTGGATAGGCGAACATTTTCATCGTGAACAGAAAAAAAAGGAATAAAAGAGATAGACCAGGGGAGCGGTTGAGGAGCAGCGTTTTACCAGAACCCTAGTCGCCACGAGCTCTCATCATCGATCGACGCCCATAAAAATTCCTCCGCGCGAATTCGTACTCGACACGCGGCCGAAATAAGATAAGAACATATCGTAAAGCATAATAAAATATATAAAAGCCGTGCTCTGCATGCCGGACACGTAGCACCGCCGCGGAACTCGTGCACGAAAACAGGAAGGCGTTTCTCATTCTGTGGGGCGAGCCGAGGCGTCGGCTATAAGTTCGCGTTTTATCAGGAATTCGACAACGCGGCTAAAGAACGATAAGATTCCCGGGATACCAGCCACGGTTTTAACTCTGTTCGCGAACAGGGTCGGGGGTTGTTCCTCGAAGAATTTAGATTTCTCGTTTATCGTCCCGCTTTGCGACTATTTCCACGATAATTGCGACGACGAGACGAGCCAACGTGCATGTAACGGCGT
The DNA here is from genome assembly GCF_050948175.1 of Xylocopa sonorina. Taxonomy (NCBI): domain Eukaryota; kingdom Metazoa; phylum Arthropoda; class Insecta; order Hymenoptera; family Apidae; genus Xylocopa; species Xylocopa sonorina. The sequence continues at coordinate 11,171,932 of NC_135202.1, read as the reverse complement.
TAGCAGAAATTCGTTGGTTCGTTGACCAATGTAACGCGTCGAAGCATTTATCTTCGAGTTGAAAGCTGTTACCACATTCGAAAACCTGTCAATTCGTTCACCACGTCGCTAGATGTAGGAAACTTTGCGTTTCTCGATCTAAGAACGTTTAATCGAGATCGAGTTTCACTTGGTGAAACAATATCTCGTGAATGGTATCGTTATTAAGACTTATCCTCGAAGGATTCAGCGCGCTTAACGAAATATCGTTTTTTCAACTCGAACAACTTCCGATTACGAGCGATCATAATTCAATCCCGTCGTCTGAGAAACTTCGCCGCGTCGACGAGCTGGCTGGGAGGATTAACGAAATCTTAAGCTGAGAGGCGAGAGGACAGGGGAAAATTTCGAACAACAGCCAGTCGGGTCGAGAGAAAGAGGAACCCTCGAGCAGACTTTTATCAGAATACTCTCGTTGGCGCGAGGGGCACGCGAGCATCGGGGGCGTTTTTCGAACGTAATTAATGAACGGGGCGATCGTTCGCGTAGCTAGAATTTTCAATATCTTGTCACAGAATACATAAACTGGAGGATTAATGACGTTTGCACGGCTATCGAAACACACAGCGCGAACGACTGGCTTTATTAACATTTTCGCCCATAAAAGCCTGGATCGATCCGGCTGTCGGTGGCTCGTGAAAAATTACACGCACCGACAGAAAGGGCTCGCCCTGTCGTATATACGTTCGCGAATATCACGCGAAGATGAAGCCTCGGTTCGATTAAAAATTTTTAGCCACCTACGAGATCGTCGTTGGATCGTGCCAAACGTTCGCTCGCGCTCTCAATTTTCCAACCTGTCGGACAAAACGACACGCGCACACCGGCTGCGGTTTCTCCGTCTGGCTAGGCGAAATCCGCTTCTCAAAGGCCGCAGCAACCCCGCCGCTCTATTCTATCGAGTTTCAAAGAGACTTAATTAGTTGCAAAATTAGGGAAAACCGCGGGGGAAATGGACCGTGCGCCGGAAATTCTCCGTTGAACGTCACGCGGCAAGGGTTCACTCGAATCTTGGACACTTTCGAGGGTCGCGATCAGCTGCGACGTGCTTCTCTCCCTTTTCGCTCTCGATGATAGGAGACATCATTAGCAGATAAAGTGGACTGTAACGCCACGTTTCGGCTAGGTTAACGGGTTAATCGATGAGAGTATTAGCGAGGGATAAAGGTATTGGACTGGAGGCTTCGACGAGAAACGACGAGTGCTCGAGAGAGAGAGAGAGAGATAAAAAGAGAGGGAAGAGGGACGACGTTCGATCGGGAAATTGGTTGACGTACGCGATTAAGATTTAGAAGACGTCGATTTGAATATTCATCGGCGAGTGGTGTTTATTTCCGCTGCAACATATCCGTGGCTGATAAATCGATCACGAGGCATCGTCGCGATTAAACGCTCGCCACGGCGATGGCGGGTGAAGGGGTGAGGGAGAGAATAAATATACACACATACGTGTACGGGTAACTTTTTGTTTTTCGCCGGGAGATGTTCGTTAGTGACGTATCCCGTTCCCGCGTGTGTCGCTGAATTTTATAACGTCGCTAGAAAAAAACCAGATACCCCGTTTATTCCGCGCTTCATAAATTTCAGATTATATCCCGCGTATCCCGTACCACATCGCCTCGTCATTGTTCGCGACCTCGATGAAAACGATTACGCGGTTTGTTTTATTCCGTTCCGCTTTTTTTTCTACTCCAACCTGGGATCTCTTTTGTCGGAGAGGGAAAACAAAAAACTGAATAAAATATCATTTATCCCGCGAAACGAGCCAGACGTGTTAGGTTATTAAATTAATGAATAACCGCCCGTTCTCCGGCCATTCTTCGCCCGAAATTCGAGCCAGCGCCAAACAAGTTGCAGCCAGCGACGAGCGCGAGCGTGACGAAACAAACAGGGCGAAACTAGCCGACAAATAAGCGAGCAATCACTCGATGCTTCGAAAGCGGGGGGTGGGTCAGCTGAGAGAAAGGTGGCTGCTCCGAAAGGAGTAAGTAAGAAACTCGATTAAGCACCCGGCAGCGTGTCTGAATGGAAAAGAACCGCGGCGTACGATCGAGTCGAGGCCCGCGCCGCGAGGCTTTCCGCTCGAAATCCATCAGGGCCAGGTAGCCGGAGCGTGCCCGCGAACAAAGCTGCTTTCACTGTTCGCTCGCAGGAATTCCACTACCCTCGATCTGGTCCGAACAATGCCCTCGTCCCCGACAATACGGGACCTTTTTAATTAGTAGCCGTGTCGGTGTGCGAGAGGGTCTCTTTCGTTTTCACCCAGGGCTCCGATATCGGAGAGGACGAGGAAAGGGAGAGAGAGAGAGAGAGAGAGGACCGGAACAACGGAGAGCTCGCCCTGACAAATCGTCTGGGGCGACTTTCCAGGCCAGAATCATTTGTCTTCGACCGAATCGGGCCCGCCATCAGCTCGTTCGACGATTATGCATTCCGGCTGCACACGGCAAAGAAATTTATACCCCACGCCCGTTGAATTAGCCTCGTGTCACGGGTGTCTATGGACCATTGCCATTCGATACGATCGCCCTCTTCCGTCGCGTACGACTCTTCCGTCCTTCACGATCCTCGCGGAATCAGTTCGAGGTCGTCGCGCGTTTCCTGTCTCCTCCGCGAATCCATCGTGACCGTCGCGCGTTAAACGGATTACCAGGAACACGGAGCAGCGAATATGGTCGCGAACGAAATTATGCAGGCAAATCGAGCGGATCGAGCGAGCAGACGAGGACGCGCGTGGATAGAGAGACATTTTTACGCGGAAACTTTCCAGCGGAAGTGGGGGTGGAAAAATAAACGGGCGCGAGGACGCGCGGGACCAAGTCGTGGAAAACTGGTACGCGTCCGGGGCGGTGAGTCGACAGATTCTGTTCAGGTTTTACGAATAGCTCAGCAAAGTCACATCCGTTAGGGGCGGGGGTAGAGGCGAGGGGTAGCCGTCCAAGTCCTGTGAACAAAGTTCTCACCCCCCTGCGCTCGCGATATCTCGTACGCGCGGAAGGAAACTCTGCCTTATCCGGTCCCGACCGAAACGAACTCCCGGGTTCAGCCGTCTTTGAGTAACTTAATGGACCTCCGCAGGACCTCCAGATTCCGGCAGCGACGGCGAACTATCCGTGGGTAATACCGACAAATCCGGTGGCACGTGCGGCCACACGTTCGGCGGTGAGCAGAGTTCGATCGGCCCTCGACTCACCCCTCGAGCGATTGTTACTGAAATTTTCATGCCGGCTCGCCGACACCGGCCTGGTTAATAATCGAACACCCCAGGAACGTGACTCGCGTAATCGATCGGTGAATTTTGCACGAGGATCAATTAGAAATTGCCCGCTCGACCTCGAAGACGTCCTCGCGCGGTTTGCTCGGACGTTCGACCAAATGAATCGCGCGTCTCTCGCGTATCCGGCGTCGTTGCGACAGGCTTGTTCGAGTTTCAATCGAATGATCGATAATTAACGAAGACGATCGTTAACTGTCGACGACGGGAGAACGCTGTTTCTATTCTGTCGTCGAATGACAGAACGTTCCCTCTCGCGACAGTTGGAATAGTATCCAGGGACGCGAGAGCAGAGTAGCTGAACGTCTCACGGAATGGTCACGATATCGTACAGAAAAAGGAATGGAAATCGAACGACAGTTTGAAAGACAGACGGGGGAGGAATACCAGGAACGGAGTCGGGAATCTTCGCGTGTAGGTGATCCAACTGGCAGAAGTTTTGTAACAAGCCGCTGGTGAGTCGGTCGTGCGGCACGTGCGAAGCCTAGACGTCATCTTAGCTGCGGCAGCAGCCGCTCGAAACACGAGCAACCGAGACGTGTTCACGGAGAACCGGATAACCCAATTTCCTCCGGGTTGCCTGGGTTGCGCAGCCGGCGGCCAGTGGTTGTTTCGCGTGCACACAGCGCCGGGATCACTGGTCGCTGACCCTTTCTTGTTTTGACGCCGCCACTTGCCAACTTTTCCATCGATCGCTCGCTGAAATTTACGTTGGCGAACGAGACGAGGAGGATAATAATTCGACGACGAGCTATGAAGGCTGGCGCGCCTCTCAAAGACACTTTCGAGGCAGAAAATCTGCATGGCACTGGGATCCAGCGGCAGTTACCCTTCGTCAAGAGCCAGGCGAAGGGATTAGGGAGCGTCGTCGAGAGAGGAAATGAAAATTCACTTGACCAGATTCCACGGGAAACGAGCGATTATTGAACAAGTAACCGAACGACGCTTCGTACTGGGGCGGGGGTAAAGGAGATCGGTTGGATTTTCTAGAGCCGAGGGGCCGCACCAGATATAATTGGATTACTAATGAATTTATCGGAAACGGCAATTAGTTTGCATCGAACAAACTCGTGACACGTGTTTGACGCTGGCCCAGCCTGGGGCGACGGACACCTAGCTTGGTAGTGTAACGACAGCGTTTGCCAACGCTGAAAGGAAACTTCGTAAAAATCGTTTCAAACGAAAAACGAATTGCCTCGTCCCCGTTTTATCGCGTTCGATTAACCCCTTTGTCGTCGGTCACAGAATCAACCGATCGTGACACGATGCATTATGCGAGGGGATCGAGGACATCCGCGAGAAGATAGACAAAGTGACAGCGTTACAATGCGAAGTATCGACGCGTTTCTGCGCGCGTTAACGCGAACATCGACGAACGGTCTAGGAGAGAGCGTCGGGGATGGCGCGTCCTCGCGTACGAAGGCATCGACGGAACGCGACGCGTAATGCAGTTACCAGGCCATCGAATTTATTGGGCACAATAACTAATTTGCCGTAAAGCCGCATAAATTATGCACGTCGGCTCTCTCTCCATTCCCCTGGTAACAGGCTCGAATCTCTCGTCCCGTTCGATTCACTCCCTTCCCGACACTCTTTTCCCTTCGGTACAGCCTTGATGTACGATACACCCAAAGTCGCAGCGCATCGCGGGCCCATAAATTCTTTGATTCAATGTATTACCCAGTAAAAATCGTACCCCGTCTGATCTCGATCCCCCTCTCTCTCTCTCTGTTTGATTCCACCGTTCGTTTCCCAGCGACGTATCCTTGTGACGAATGGATGCCCATTCGAAATCGCGGCACCCGATCGAGCCGTGCGCGCGTATTATATTTTTCTTGATAAATTTAATATATTATCGGGGAAAACTCGTAGCTTGTCAGGTCTCGATTCGAAACGATGATAAATGACGCTATTATCCCGCGACTGGAACGATCCATCGCGTCCCCGTTTCGTCGCGGCCTCGGCTGGGTGACGTAAAATTCGAGCAACCACCCCCCAGCCAGGGTGGACAACCGGATGGCGGATCGTTCAGGCTGCGAGCCGACGGAACGAGTGTCCCACGAAGCCGTGCAAACAAACGGCGCTCTAACGAACCGGCGTGTTCGCGCCAAGTACCGTGTTCCGGGCACAATGTCCCGTGAAACGTTTAAATGGCACGCATTAGCCGCGGCGACGCTTCCTCCCGGCCGTTTCGCAGGATTTCGAATCCGAAACCGTACCAGGCCCGTAATGCCTGCGGATTGTTCACCCGTGCCGGCCACTTTCGCCCTAATACCACCGCAATCGCGCCCCCGCCCGCCTTGTCTCGTTTCCGAGTCGGCGAATTAACAGGGGAAGCCAAACGTTCCCGGTCACCAGTCACCCGGTGTTCTTTTGCCCGGATTTGTCGTGGCAAATTTGCCACGCTCCCTCCGCGAGGATTAACCGACCGTCCAGTGGGTTTCGCGAGAAAATTCGCGAATCGATCCACCTTTCAAAAGGTATACGAGAGGGTGTCGCGCGAAGCGAGCTAGCGAAGATCTGGTGCGGATGAATAACGACTGGTTGACTCGGTTCCACGTCCTGTTTGGGTGCGATTAGAATAGACGAATGGGTGGCAAGTGCGAAACGGGTAATCGAAAGCTCGCGGGTATCTCATTCAATGTCTTTCACTGAACAGACCAGCACCCTTGATACCTGCCGTCGCGGAACGGCTGAAGCGAGCGCGACGAAAAAGAAGAGGGTTGCTACCGGAAACACTTGATGTTTTCGCAGTTAACCCGACCGTTTGAAATTGAACGCCACCCCTGAGGGGTTAGCGGACGCCTCGTTGGCTCGAAGCGCGTGCAGCGGTGCTCGAGGGTCGTAAAAGGTGTCAGCGAGGGCTTTTGATAGTTATGGATTAACGATCGAAGGTGAACCCTCGCGAACGCTCGTGTCCGGTAACCCAGTTTTAATCCTCGTTCCATGGAACATACGATCCTCGTCCACTGGAGACTTTCTGCTATTACCGAATCTATACGTAGACTCGCGTTGATTCTTTAATACGATTGGATACGTCTCCTGCTCTTCGAGTGTTTTCGAAGAAACGTAGAAAAAACATCTGCAATTCCCAGTTCCCACTCGACACGCAACGGGTGTCGCGAAATTAACTAAACGATTCCGGTTCGTTTGTCTCGTCGGCAGAGTTTCGCGTCCGCTTTGAAGCTTCGACGAAAGGGGTCACAAGTCGCGAGGACTTCGTTAGCGCGGCTTTTCAAGCTGAAAGTCAAACAGTGTCGCGGCAGGATTACGCCGCTTCGTTACCCTGTCCGTCCCCAAGAAACATCCTGTCTCGTTCACGGTGTGGAAGGACCGGCTACGTGGTGAAAAAAAAAAAAAAAAGAAAAGAACCAGAGAGTCTAGCCGATCCCGTCGACCTACGACGGACAGCTGGATGGACGGCGAAATGGCTTCGCAAATAACGGATCCGTACGAGTCCGCCATGTAGGGCCAGGTCGAAACTCGATACACCTTCGTTGGAGTACCTTCGACGAGTGGCGGCTCTGTGTCTGAGACTACAGTTTCGCGTTCCCTTTGTTCCATCGTGCTCGTGGGGTGGCTCGTAAATTGGGGTTGGCCCTCGTTAAAGAACCGTACCAGGGCTCGTGTCCCGCTACCGTGTACGCACGATTCATTGAAAAGGTATAAAAAACGATTCGTCGAAGCGGTTCACCCCGAGCTCTTAATCCCGGATTCAAAATGGCGCTCGAAAGTAATCGCCGCAGGTTGAATGGTCGTCGAGCGAGGCGACGCCGCGGCGTCTGCTAATAAAATGCAAATTCGATTCAATATCGCGCAAGCTTTTTTCGCCTGGCGAGAATTTTTCAACTCTTTGTTAAGAGAAAGGCGAACGGGTGGAATTACGTTCCCCTCGTCCCTCGCACCGGTGACATCAGTCGTGGCAGCGATTCGTCGGGAGCACACTTTTTACTATTTTTTTTTTCTTCTTCTTTTCAGGTCAAGTGTGCTTCCGCGACGACCAAGGAAATGAAGGTTCCCGTAAGTCGCGAGTCTGTTGGTTATTTCGCGACGAGACCTCGCGATATTCACCGCGCGGACCACGCTTCCTCCTGGTCGCATTAATTATTACTTTTAATTAGATCCGCCGAGTTTGTCCCCGCTAACTTGAGCTTGCTCTGGGTCGCGCGCGACCTCGCGCACCTTCGTCCAGGCTGCTTGGCGAACTGCTCGTCGAATTCATTTCTGGGTGTATCGTTTAGAGGAAGCCACGTATAATCGCGCGACGCGGCGATTTTTCCAATTAATTGGCCGGTCCGCTAACGAAGCGAAATATTTACGAATTTAGAACCTGTCAATTAGACGAGCGACGGAGAGAGACAGGCAGGCAGGACTCGCTTAATGTCCAATTAGCGGACCGTCGTGCCGTTGAAAGCGATACCCGCGACGCGACGAGCAGCTGCAAGAGGGAAGCGCGCAGCGATGTTCGAACAACGAGGCCACCGTTTAATACCATTATTCGGTACCGTGGAAATTGTATGGAAAATTCGACGGAAGAGCCATCCACGATATTATCGGGAAAAATTGAGTAAATTGGAAAAAGTATATTCGGTCACGATCCGCGCGCGCGACGGGCGTACACGTGGAGAGCGGGGGGACTCGTTTCAACGAGTTTAACGATTAACTAAATCGATACGTCGACTACGTTTTCCATGGGCTGCGAAACGCAGGGGCGCGGTTTGTTTAATATCGTTACCAGCCACGACGGTGTATCCTCCGGTGTTGCTGGATACGCCTTTTGTCCACGTTGCGTCGACCGTGTCGTCGGGGCTATATATACTGGCGATGAAAACGGCCCGTTTTTCCCGCACTCGCGTCCGTCGATGTCGTTTCACCAGCGACAAACGAACAAGGCAACACGCACACGTAGGCGTAATCGATAGGAGAAACATTGGCGCACGCATCGGTTCTCTATCCACATTTTCGCCGTTTACACGCGCTCATTAATTAGATCGCTCGCGTCGAGTTTCCTATTATTCCGCGAGGACAATTGGGGAGAAGCGCGACGGATGTAGACTACGATAACAGCGATCGATAAGGCGAAGGAATTGTGGAGGAGATATTCGAGCGTGAAAAATGCGAGCGATTAACCGAGTTAACCGGGGAGGCCGATAAGAGCCCGATCCTCGAAGCGCAATCAGTTGATGGTCATTGGTAGCGAGAGTTCGCGCAATGGATTAAAATGATATTGTCGCCGCTTCGGCAGGTTATTCGATTAAGCTTTATAAATGACGGGACGATGAATATTCATCGATGGCGTCGCGATTCGTCTGCCCGCCGCCCTGGTCGATCGCCTGAAAGATAATCGAATCGCGCGCCCAGGAATCATACCCCCCCCCCCCGTTCTGACTCTCCTACCAAAATCGAAATAATATCTCAGCGGATGTCCGTTCCGCTGAAACGCAAAATTTCGCCCAGACTCCGTGCAATCGGAGCACGTTTCGACGAACCGCGCTATCGAAACGGGGGCTCCAATAACGAACGGCAAATAATTCGAAAAATACGCGAACCGTTCGATCACGGATAATGATAAAATTCCCGTGTTTACTGGCTGTTGTTAAAAATCAAGCGTTTACCCCGCGTCCGTCCGTCGATGTAGCGTTTCATCGGGTTCCGGTTCGATCAGAGGTAGCGTCGATGAATATTTCTCTTTGCCGAGCGTCGTCGTCGGCGCGGTGCTCTCGAGGCACCGTCCACGACGTCGAAGCGCACCGGAGACGCTTCTGATAATTACGCAACGCTCCCTCGGACGGTCAGTTTCGGTCGTGTTGGCGCCTGGTATTTATAGAGTGACCTAATCTCACAGCGAAATCGTAAAACAGTCGCCGACAGACGGGGAAAACGGGACGGAGGAGGGAAAAGGCCGCGCGGGCTTTGAGACGGGCTTTCCGTGAAACGCGTCGTGTCGTTTCTCCCCTTCGTTTTGCCCCGTCCGCGTCCGGACAGCGACGAAATTAACGCGAAGAGGTGAGTAACCGTCTCCCCGTTCGCCATTCAGCCGCGGTACCGAAAACAGCGACCAATTGCTGCACCTACTTCTCTCTCCGATCGTCGTTTATCTCTCCAAGAAAACGTCCGCTCGTCACAGTTTCCGCGGACGCTCCCCGTGCAATGTCCCTCCGTCAGAATGAACGACAATAGCGAATAACCTTTCGTCTAGAGCTGCGATTAATCGCGGTCGACGAGGAGGAATCACGGTTCGTCTCGTTTAAAGAATCGAGGGGAAGTAAACGGGTGATCTCGTTCGACGCGAGACCGTCTTATCTCCAGGGAGAGCTTAAGTCGACTGTGCCATTTAACGATCGCTAGGATGGCCACTTTCCACCGTGAAGCCACCGTCCAATTAACCGACCGATCGCCCGCGCTCCAATTATTTGCTCGCGTCCAAAGTATCGCGTTCATCCTCGACCGCTGGCCGATTCCGTGGCCCCGCGTCGATTTCGACCGTGGCCACGGCCAATCGAGGATCGAACTGGGTCGCTCCGTTATCTTTCCTGAATCTCGACCGCGAGAAACCGCGATTTATCTTCGGTAATTGAATTCCCCGTGGGCTGGTGTACATATTTCGTTAGCTAATTGGCGGAAGCGAAACTTTTCAAGAGAGCAGACAGGAATCCCGCTGGTTGTTGCTTGGTCCCGCGTTCTCGAGTCTTCCCGTCGACGAAATTCTTGCTAAATGAATTATCGGATCGAGGTCGACGGTTCCTCGACTCCCCGCGCAGGAGCCATCTATCCATCCATCTTTGATGGATTCAACAGACGTCACGGTTGCTCAAAGAAAGTTCCGCAGGATCGATGAATTATCCTTGGACGTGTTTGCCCGGCTCAAACGCGTTACTCGGTCAGCTCGAGCCAATCGGGCACGATGGTCGACCCGGAGTACATCCAATTATGCATTCTGTTTTCTTACGTTCGAGGCTGCAACTCCGCCGTCCGCCTTTGATCCCTGTAACGCGCGATACCCCGCAGAGAGCACCTGCCGCCACTGTACGCAAATTTACCTTCCATCGCTCTTTACATACTTACGCTCGAACGAGTTTCTTCCCAGAGTCGAGACCTGAATTCTCGATGACCGCCAGTCGTACTTTATCGGGTGTAACGATACTTCCCGGTAATTTGATGGAATTACAGGCACGTAGATCGGACCGCGAGATGCTGCAATATTTACGAACAGTCCCACGAGCCAGCTTAGAATAGGATTTCTCTTCTGGCTCCTCGAATGGAGGCTGCGCTCGCGCGCGAACAATCGTATCGACGCGTGCCTCCGCTGGAATTAATGCTGCGGGGAATTCCGTGTCGCCTACCTCGGAGGTTTCGAGCCAAGCATCGCGACAAAGACGGCTCTGGATTATCCATTGGCGATGCGCGTCTCAAAAGACCCTCCAGTCGGACTGAAAGCCGCGACCCTCGCCCGCGAGAGGCCATTTGCGAAATGATTTCGCAGTATCGACGTATTCAGTCCTGTCGTTGGTCGGTGCACACGCGTGTTACGCGATCAATCCACTCGATGGACGCCGTTACTGGTGTTTTCTGTGGAAACCTGAGTCGGATTAGACCGTGGCTGCTTCGACGTTCGCGTCGACTTGCTCTACCTCGCGGCATCCGTGGACGTCGACATTTTCCTCGGACGACACGCGATTAGCAGAGGTTTCGACGCGCGTTCGCATTCGTTTGGTTGGTGTAGACACACACGGGTCGCTTTTCTCACCTTCAGCCGTCTGTCTGTCGTTGCGAGCAACGACAGGATCGAAATAGCAAAGGGGGTCGGGGTCTAGCGTCTCTCTGTGTGTTTGTCAGAGGGCTTTCGCGATAACGAGACCAACCCTCCGCCCCGAAACGACCCAATTCTCTGGCACAGCTGTCAATAGAGAGTTGGAGGAAGGTCAGAGAGAAGACGGAACACGTAATGGCGGCGAAACGCTGCGGTCGAAGTGAGAGAAGAGGCCTGACGACTGTCTTACGTTTTCTTGGTCAGAAATTATCCACCACCCTATCCAGTGGCCTCTGGAAGATCGATCGTAGCTTCGAAGATCGTTAAGAAAACCTGGCAACCCTTCTACTCTCTGTAGCACTAGTTTCGACTGTATCGCAGGCCCTAGGATCTCATCTGAGAAATCGCATTTCACTGGCGTTCGTTTTTTACACAATTTTTCTCGACACTCGAATTCCTTTCGTATCGATCCTCCTCTCTCTTCATTTTTCTTTTTCCGCTCCAAGACACAATTCTTCGGGACACTTTTGCTTGATTCAATTTCCTTCGCCAGCAGGATAGAGTGCGTGCATTCTTTCTGCTTTCTTCCCGCCAACGATTCCCTGTCCTCCGCTTCCTCCTTGGTCACGTGACCGAGTGACTTTCTGTGTCTTTTCTCGTCTCCAAACTTCCAGATGTTTTCCTTCTCTGCATTCGTCGTTCGTTGCTGTTACTCTTGTTGATCGTCCCGTTTACCTTCTTGTTTTCCATCCATCCACCCTCCTTTTCTCTCTATCGCTTCGATGCATTATTCAGGAAAATTATTCTACACGAATCAGTCATGTTCCCTCTCCGACCCTCTCTCGCGCGAACGTCTGACCAACGAAGACACATTTTTCGGACCAGGGGATGATTAATTGCCGCGCGAAGAACTGCTGACGACGGTTCGCGGTCGAATTAATTAAGCAGCGGAATGTAAATGTATCTCTCCTCGAAGTGGTCTCACGGTTAATCCACTCTGGTATCGCGAGATTAAGCCTCGGTGTTATGCGATTAAACTACTCCCGCGCGTTTGATTCCTCCGTTAATCAAACGAGAGATAAAACCTGGCTTCTTCTCCCTTCTCTCTTCGATCTATCATTTGTCGTTTCATAGAACGCTCTGAAGCTTTGCACGGTTCGAAGTGGACTCTCGAAAAGTTCGTCACGATAGTAGCCAACCGGAAAACACGAGCGACGGGAACGACGGAACCGCAATTCGCGAATCATCCCCTTCAACAGATGACACCAGCGGTCCGACGATACGTATTCGTCCGTTGGAACGTCAACATCGCTCTGGGAATCATAGTCGGAGCCGGAAAAAGCTGTCTCAATTTGTCGATTCCGAGTTGGTCGCGTCGATCAATTAACCAAAGTATCCGACGTGTACGATGCCCAGGAGCGCGTGCGTCTCTCTTCGATCGAACGATAACCGCGACAGCTGTTTGCCAATCCCCGTTGACGCGAATGAAAATCGTCGCTCCTCGAGAGCGAGCGGACCGTTCGAACCGGCAGCTTTTTGTCCGGGAATTTCATTATTACAGCCAGTGCCACGTTTACCCCGATACGGTTCAGGAGCAAGGCGATTGATATCGCGGCACGCGTTCCTAGCTGCAACGCGAGAGCACTTTTCAATTAAGCGTTTCAGCGCGTTCCAGCCGATACAATCGGAGCATCGGTATCGCTCTTCATCCTCCTCCGCGTCCGGGAATTCTTTTTTTTCCTCTCCACGCGCCCCTCGATAAATACAGCTGGGAAATTAATAAACCGAGAACTATTTCGGAAACTTCCTTCCTTCCGCTTTTCCATCGGCTCTCTCCTCTTTCCCTTTTTTTTTTTATCTCCCCTCCACTCGATTATTGGAAGCTAAAAGATCAATTTCCTTTTCGCGAGTATTCCGCTCGCGGAACGTAAATATCCGGCTAACTTTCTGCCCCCACCCCCCAGTCGACTGGCCTTTACCTCTTTTCCTCTTCTTTTACGATCGCCAACTTTTTTCATCGCGCTTCAACTTCTTCGCGGCGAGTTTCGAAAATTTCATCGCGGCAAGATTTTCGCGTCGGATAACCCTGGCGATAAATCGGTATTGGTAATTGATCGGCGGTGGCTGAAGGTAACCATCCGGCCAGGAGGCTTTTTACGAGGAGTATTAACCGTGGCTCGCGGGCCATATTTCCCGCGTTACGTCCAACTTTCTCGCCGCTGAACCGAGACGGGTGTTTGGGAATTCATCGCCGCGAAGGATGATGGAACGGGGCCTTGTTTTAAGCGTCCCGTACGAACGAATTATTGCCTCGCCTTGTGGAAAGGGACTCCTTCGAGTACAGTTGCTCCGCTTGCGGATTGCGCAACGGGCCGAGTTGTTGTCTACGGAGTCGTTGTTAAGCTCGATAACACTTGACGGCGTTTCACGAGGCCAACAGACGCATCGCGAGCATTGTGCGCGTGCCTCCTTCAAACTAATGAGACTACGTCGAGTCGAGCCCATTAGCATCAACGATACGGACCCGTACGTTTCGCGCAGCGTCCGTCTCAACGGTTAAAGTCGCCTCTAACGAGACTGAGCGTCGATGCTGGACCTCGAGGTTGCCTCGAAGTCGCCCAAAAAAGTAGCGATTACGTCGCGAGCAAACAGGCGAACGAGCGGTCGATCGAATGGAATCGGTCAGTGGTACGCGCAATCGACCGATCGGTTGGCGGAGTAGAGGCCAGCAGGAGTGGTCGAGTGGAGTTCGCTGCGATACACAACTGGGGTAATCAGCCTTTTGTCCGCGCGTTAACGAGGTGTGGAGCGGAAACATGGATACCCGCGTTACGAACGGGGACGCGCGACAGTTGGAATGCTTGGGAAAAAGAGAAAAAATCGGGTCCCCGTCGCGCGTATTTTTCAACCAACAGCCACCCTTTGTTTCCAGCCGAGCAAATAAAATACTTGAAACGGTAATAAAAATCGTTAGCGCGGAGAGGACCGATCGATATCGAGTGGAGTCTCTTAAGCCAGAGAACTCGCAACTTTTCCAATGAACCGTTACCCCTTCAAGAGAGAGAGAGAGAGTGACAGAGTCCTGCGTCAGATTATTAAAATTTCTTAGCGTGTCAGCCACTCGTCGTTTTTCTATTTCAGTAAGCGTCGGCTACGACGGTACGAAGCAGCGCGACGAGAGGATCGATAGAGCCGTGTTACCAAGTAAATTGAAACCGCAACGACAAAGCCGACCGGCTGCCACGTCGCGTTTGTTTTTTTCACCCCCGCCATCCGACCAATTTTCCAGCCCCTTCCACCCCTTCCGTCCCGCGAGAACACGGCCAACGAGATCGAATTCGATTACCGTCCAATTTTTCCCAATTTTTTTTCCCATCCCCCCGCTCATTATCCTTTGAGCAATCTCTCTCTCACCTTCGAAAACACACCCGCTACTACCCCCTGTCTAGCTCTTCGGAAGGTTACCACCATCCGCGAGCTCGACAGTGGGTCCAAGTTGAAAATTACACCGAGGGCGAGGGGTGGCATTCGCGGACTGGCTGCGATCATTTTTTCAACGAGCAAAGTTCGCGTGACGCGTAGCAACGGCGGAGCATCGGTACGGGTCGCGGGATACGAGCGAGGGAATTTTGTTTCTCGCCCCCGAGCCCAGAACTCTATCATTTATTTCTCGTCTGGCGAGGCGGCTGCGACGCAATACATCATTCCTCCGACATTCCTCCTGCGCGCGTACACCTCTACGCGAACGCTTCCCCTCCGGCCGTGTACCAAGGTGAATAAGGTGAATAGTACACGTACGCCCACGTAGACACCGCGCCCACGCGTATCCCGGTAGCCCTTCCGCCACCGTTAACGGGAATACTCCCGTCGTTCGAGGCGGTGCAAACGTCCCGTGTTCCACGGCTTTGTTCGCCGCCCACGCCTCGTTACCAAGGGTTGATGCTCGATCCGCCTAGCCGCGGGAAATTTGGAGGGCAGACGCTCTCTCTCTCGCGTCTTTTTCTCTGCGGATCGACGCAGATTGGCGATCGAATCGAGGTGGTGCAGTCAGTAACTGGGAACTGATACTGCTCGATAATTGAAAGCGTGGCCCAGTGAGATGCATAAACAGTTGGAAGTGGGTCGGTTTCAGTAATTGATATCGCTTAATTGCGGTCCGCTCTGAGAGGGTAGGATTTTTCCCGGGCTCGTGGAGGCGGGGGGCGTTCGAGTATTTGATTTGCAGATTACTCGGGAACGGCCTCGGACCGCCGCGAGAATCAGGACAGTTTATCGTGTCACGGATCTTCTATCAAGGCGAGCAAACTGTGGACCGCGTTACAAGGCGACCTCCGTTTCCCTCCAACTGCTGCTCCGATAAATTTAGTTTCAGGCGAGAGAGATAGAGATAGAGAGTTTGAGAAGAAAATTAATAATAATTGTTATCACGTATCAGAGGTGGCAATTATTAGGTGTAGCGATGTTCCCGTATGTACGTTTAATTTACTCGCGGTAGACAGCGGAATCGATCACCGTCCACGTGCGTCAACTGGAACGCGGGACGACTGTCGCGCGGGAATTTTTCGCGGAACATCTGCCGGACACGCGACAGAACGCCGCGTCGCTTTAATTCCGGACGAGCGGATCGATTGGCCTGGCCAGGCTGTCGCGGTCAAATTAACAGACTTCGAATCGAAGCGTTTTGGACGCGAGCCTAAAATCGGACGGATTTTTGCGCGGTCGAAGAGCACCGTTCGATTTCTGTGGAGGAAGGGGGTGTGTGTGTGTGTTGCGTGCGCGCCGCGCGCTGGGGCGGTAGTTCCAGTTTCGAGGAAGGAATTTCCGGCGAAAAGGCTGGCATTTTTTTTTTTTTGTTTCTCTTTCTTTTTTTTCGAATATCAAAAGCAGCGTTGCAACACTGGCCGTTTTTCCTCCGCGCGGCGTGGAATCTCTGCCAAGAATTTCGACGGATTATAAAAGTTCGCTTTGGAATTATTTGGGGAATCCGCACGGGCGCGGTTTCCCGGCTGCTTTTGTTGCCTCTCCCTCGACGAGCCCTCGTAGTCGTGTACGCCACGCCGCGGTGCTGTAACGCGAAACGTCAGACGGGACTTTTGGAAACGAGAAACCCTTTGCCGGGTCGCCAAAGGGTGCTCTTCCTCCTCGATGTTCGATCGGAAATGGCCCTGTGGTGGATTTACGGAATCACTTCCGTTTACGTTGCCAATGGTACTACCAGAAAGACAGAGAGAAGGAGAGAGCCTCCAAATTACAAAATATCATGCTCTCCAGGGTTGCGTATGGAAGCACGAAGGTTCGTTTGCTCCATTTGATGACTGAAGGAGGGAAACTTTGGAAATACAAATGTACAGTAAACGAGGGTAGGGCTAGTCGACGAGGAACTGCATCCATTTGAAGTTTCTACGCGGCAATCTCGACTGGAAAAGTTCCACGAAAGAAGGGACAAAAGAAACGGCGGAGAGTGGCCAGGCTGGCTGCGCGACAGAAACGAAGTTTCGGATGGCGTGCACCCTTGGAAATGTTAGGGTGGTACCTCGAGACCGCTGCTGCTTACCGGGCGGCAGGGGTCGGGAGAAACATAAAATACCCTTTCTTGCAATCCGAGAACCACAGCCCCTTCCTTCGTTCTTATTCTCACCGGCCACCACCAGCCTGTCCCCCGATACTTCTCCTTTTACTTCCTCATCCTTGCTTCCTACGTCATTTTTCTTCCTGCGAGTTACCGCGTCGGATTACGAGCGTAGCCTCGCGCGGTTCGACGTGCCCGGACCTCGTCTTCGACTAAGAATTTCAATTAAACCAGCTACAGGGCAACGACGCCAACGACGACGACGACGAGAACGACGCGAAATCTTGCGTTCACGCGAGAGACTACCCCCTCAGAATTTTTCGTCGCGACTCGAAATTGTTACAATTTTAAATTCCGTCCCTCTTCGATCGCGTCTGGGATGAAACAAATCAGCCAGAAATTTCTCCTCCGTTTTCCGCTGCTATTGTTACGGTAGCCGGCTAATAAAGAAATCGATTAAAACCGGACAGGATTAGTCGGGCCAGCCTTCTCCTCTCTCCACTCTCAGCCGCGCGGGTCGAGAAGAGAAGGAATCCATTAAATGGATTCCGAGATTACAACGGGGCAATTCGCCACTCATAAATTCGTTCCGCGGGATGAATAATGCAACGTTGATTGACAACGACCGGCAACAGGATCACGGGGATTGATTCGAGGAGGAGGGTGGATTATCACGGCACCCTATCCCGGCGGAGTTCATCGGTTACAAGAGTGAAGCCGATTGAGAGACGATTTCAGAATTCTTTTCGTCCTCGTCGCGAGGGGATGGCATCCTACGCGAATCCTCTCTCTCTCTCTCTTTCTCTCGTCTCTCGCGTTGTACATCTCGTACAATCACCCAGCAGCAACATCGTTTGTATGCTCTCGAAGCGTTTAAAAAATTGACCGTCAACGATCATTTTTCTCTGGGCCGCGCGCGCTTCCGGACGACGTTTCTTTGTTACGGTCGCTTGTCTCGTCGGGATATTTATGATTTAAAGCCGTTGCCTGGCTGGAAAGGGGACGCTCGCCTCGTTAAAAAGAAAAATGCAGCCTGGTGTCAGAAAACGTAACGCGACTTCAATTTCCAAAGGAGGACACCTCCTCGAGGATGCGACGTCGTCCCAATTAAAGCACAAATAATCCTTAAAACGCTTCGAATCCTCGTCTCGCGAGCAGTAGAAATCCGCGACAGTGGATCGAGTCAGCGTCCGATCAGACGGTTCGCCAGCTGCTCGACGCGAGGATCGAGCCCAGCCGCCTCGATTACTTCCGGCTGGACAAATTAAATTCCGCCACGAGTATCACGTAGCCTCCGCGCGGCCGTGTGTACGAAATGAAATCGAAGACGAAACTTCCAGCCTCCAATTTGTCGCTACGTTCTCATCGAGCCCGTCGCGCCTCGACACTGATTTATGTCGACGGGGTTCCCTCCTCCTCGATACGGACAGCCTTGGCCACGATATATCACCGGACGATCCCTTTCTTCGATTCACCGTTGCCTCGCCTATATACGTCGATCGACGGACGACTTTCGCGCGACAGTCCTCGGTAGCCGTAATTGATCACGGATCTGTCGATCGTGACGAGCGTTAAGCCGGCTGCTAGGCTGAATAATATTACCAGCGAGTCGAAATTTCGTGGCTGGTTCCCCTGGTTATTATTTCACCCAGGGTAGCAGAACAGCGGCTGGAGAACGATTACGCGGAGATTAACAGCGGCGGGTAACGGTCGGGTATTTTTGGGCAACCTGCGAGCAACACCTCCGCGAAACGCCGGGGAATTGCTGGAAACGCGGAACGCGCGGCTACGCAGTCGCGTGTAATGTAATATCGCGCAAGTTCGCGCAAGTTTTGATAAAGGAAACCTTCCCCCGTGACACGTGAGAGCAGACAGTTGGATGTTGCACGCGATACTCTCCGACGTTGGAACTGGGTTGGCTAATGTCCTTCCACCATAGTCGCGAACGAAAATGAAATCTGTTTGGTTCTCGTTTGTAACCGTTACAACGTCGTCGATTCCTCGGTTTTTCGCGTGTTCCATGGAGGTCTTCGAGGTCCACGGCACCGTGGACAGAGCTCGCGTAAACATCGTCGGTCGATCGATACCGGATACAACCGATATCCGTAATTGTTAATTGCATCGGGCTGCCGCGGCTGTCGGAAATCGTACGCGGATCCATTAATTCCATTTATGTAATTAATATGCTGGTCTCGGGGCGGGGGGCTCGCTTGGTTCTCGTCGCAATTAACGGTAATGCAGCGTATGTCGATTCGAATATATTATTGCGAAATCGTTGGTGCTAGGACGTCGCATGACCCGACGCGTTCACCGTTACGTCGCCGCGACGCTCGGCAAATTTCGATCGACGCGTCCCACCGTTTAATTAAACAGTCCCCCGCCGCGGCGCGATCCACGGATACGCCGCTGCGACTCGCGAATTCTTCGACCCGGTTCGGGTACACGTACCGTTTAATGCCTCGCGCCAGCTACAGGAAATTCATTTCGCGCGATTGGTTTAGATTGTAGCGCATCAAACACCCACTTCCTGCAATTGAAACGAGCGCGTCCCCACTTTTAATTAGAACCGTCGACCGTGTCGGCGGGATAGGCTTTCCATAGTTCATGAACCGTTCGCAGCCGCGATTGGACCTAGTTTTTAACGCTCGCGTTTCGTTCTCTCGGGTACGCGCGAGGAGGCGTTCGACACGGCGCTTCAGCCAGCGGGGAAGTTGCGTGCACCCCCTGGAACGGTCGAGGCCGGACCACGGGTCACGTTTGAATTTTTCCGCACACGTGACGCGACACTGGCTGCCCTGCCCGGTCATAAAAGAGCGAACGAAGCAATTGAAAACTCCAGCCGCGGTTTATAGGCGTCCCTCCGCCCACACGCCCCTGTATATTTCAAGAGGCCACATTGCGTCCGACGCGTCCGCTACCACCCTTTCCACCGCGGCCGTCTGTGTCTACAGGGTGTGTCCGCGGCGAGAAAAATGAGAAATCTGCTCGATCTTCCTCGATCTGCCCACCTTTTTTCAACCGTTGGACTTTAATATCAACTGTCTCCCGTTTCACTGATCCATCTCCAACCTCCACAGTCTCGCGGCATTAGGGTGCTCAAATCTCTCTCGAAAATTGTCTCCGCCAAGGGGTAATATTTCACTGGCGCACCCGTCAACGAAACGGTCTTTACGGCGAAACGCACAGGGGTCTAAACGACTATTCATATGCGTATCGATATACGAATTCGCGTGGTAATGCGAGCGACGGGGTGAGGTCGACGACCACCCTTCGAGTCTCCCATGCAAGACTTTTTTCACCCCCGTTCGCTGGAGGTTTTTGCGTGAACCCGCTTAAAAGACATTTTTTCCACGACGAACGTTTCCAGCCGCCATCATCATCGTCGCGCTTATCCATCATCGTGCTCGATGGGGACGCGTCGCGAACGATCGTTTCGCTGCCGGCTGCGCGATCCTTGCGATCGCGACTAATGCAGAGGCATATACGATACGTTGCGAAAGCTCGACACTCGCGATGAAAAGAATCGAGGTCGCGTTCCACTTCGTTTCCATCCTGTCTCCGTCTATCTTCGAGTTCCGTTTCGAACCAGAGGAATTATCGAAGCTTGCCCCCTGCAACTGTCTCTCCCCTTCATCGAGAGTGCTTTCGCGGACCAGCGATCAGCATACTTCAACTGCGAAAGAATCATGCGGTAGAGATAAAGGAGATCGAAGAAAGCTTAAGACTTCCACCCTGCGCGCGGCTGTGTGCACACTCCAGGCGGTTCCTTTGAGATGATAATTAAAGAACGCTTTGAACCAGTCTCAAAAAGAAATCGAGTCCGCCCCCTCCTCTAATTCGCGTAATCCCTCGGGCCAATTGAATTACATATTCGATGGGAAACGGGGACGGTTTGTTTCGTGGCGACGGGGATGGAACGTGGGGGACTGCGAGAAACTGGCAGAGGGAGAGAGAGAAAGAGAGGGAGGAATTCCAACGGGAACGTGATCAAAACTTGCCGCGCCAGCGCTAATGACGCGTTTCTTTCTCCGGTTCTCGAGGGAACCTCGAACCACGACGGAACGGGAGAAGGAGGGTAGAGAACGACTGCAAGTTTTAAGGAACTCCGTGCTCCCTCGGCGCGAACTTGGCGTGGAAACACCCCGGGAAGCGAGAACGTACAAGGAAAAAGGAACGAAAACATCGAGGGAGCGTCGATTAGAACACGCGCGCACGGTTACGTGAACGCGAGACACTTGGTTCGTTTCAGGGGCGGTTCTACCTCGTTTGTATCGTATTTCAACCATCGTCCGACGATTCTTTCATTTCCTCGAACACGCCTCCTGAAAACCCACCCGCGTTTCCTTCGCTCGTAGACGAATTAAAGGGAAATCTGCGCCCGTGCACCAATCGGTTTACTTGCATCTTCGCGGCAATTGTTTGCTGCCGCAAATTGGTTTGTTCTGAGCGACGACCCTTCGACTCTCGATCCCATCTTCGATGTGACAGGGGTTCAGGTTAATTTGCACGCGTTTCTTTCACTCGATCGTGACGCCTTCGAGGATTCAGAAACATCGCGAGCATCCTCAATTCCATTTTGAATCCGACACTCGTCGAGTTTTCAGTTTCAGTCATCCTCGCGTCTTTTTCTACGATTAATAGCGACAGAGGAGGCATCTGAATCACGCGATAACTTTTGTAATAACTGGAAATTAATTGGGAACCGTCGGATGTTATTTAGTCTCCGAAATTTCAGCTCGAGTAAATCCCGGCTATTTCGAGAGCCGTTCCAGCCTCGTTCCATTTATAATACTCCTGCCGTAAAAATTTCAGTCGCTTTTAAAGTTTCGATCGATCGGGAGGGTAACCGGGAGTATTCGAAACTCGTTTAATGCGGCGGTGACTGACGCGTTCGTTAACACCGGCTCGGGATCGAAATAATCGTCGCGAGGCGGGATCGATCGCTCGACGGAGGCGGTGAGTGGAGTCGGTCATCTGCAAATTGACTCGTCGGTTGTTTATGCAGCGGACAAACGGCTGGTCGGAGGTTTCGTCTACCCTTAGCCTCCGTACGCGGACACCACCCCAGGCAACAACCCCTTAACGTTAATGGTTTTCCCCTACTGGGCTCGACTCCCGTTTCGCGCGTCACTTTATAAACTCCCGCCTCGAAATGTCTCCTCTCTATGCTTGGACCGCGCGACCCGTTAATGGCTGCCCACCACGCGGGGATAATTAATAAATAGAATTGGCGTCGTTCGACTTCGTCAACTCGATAATTGGAAACGACGAAAAGTGTAGGAGAGGATCGATCGGTTGTCTTTGTATCAGAAGATTTTCGAACGGTTATAGAAATTCGAGTAAACTAGCGGAACGAAACTACGAAAGCAGGAGAGTCGTCGTTGATCAGTGGTCGAAAGATCGGTCTGCTTTTCCCGTGGGGATCATCCAAACGTCCCTTCCTGCGCGCCTCCTCCGCTCTGTCTTGTCTAATACGCTCGCAGTCCTCGACTTTCGCGGAGTAACTCGCGTTTAACTCAATCAGTCTGTTCTTGTCTGCGCGCGTTATTTCTCTGATATATTCGACCACATATTCGCGTCCGTTAACGATCTTCTTTCGCATTCGCATGCGAAACAGCGTCGCTCGACAAGCTCATGTTCTTTAATCGATGAAAGAACAAAGCGAGCCGGCTGAAATGGCAGATACACGTCCTCGACTTCCGGTTCATGCGTCACGCGTCGTCCTTCGTTTCCTGTCGTTCCCTCGCGACGAAATCGCTCGCGGATTAACAACGATCTTCTTTTTCCTCTCCCTGCTGTTCTTTCTTCTCTTTTTCTCGAGCTCTACCATGGACGATTCGGTTACCCTCCGCTTCCGGTTTCCTGGCGCGACGGATTTACTGCGGAAGGTCGAGCTCGTTTTGTATCGTTAGCCGAGCGGAGCATCCCGAGCGAGTGGAAAAGTTTCTCTCTTTCCGTTGCCCTTGAGCCCCTTCCAAGTCTCGAGACACGGCGGGGGATGCCGTGGCACGTCTACGAATTTACTTCGAGTCTGAGTCTACCTGGAGTCGTGGACCCCGCCGCTGTTTCAGTTTGCCTTTCTTCCCCGCTATTTTTCTTGGACGCGTCCTTCTTCGTACTTTATCATTTTCAGCTTTTCACCCTGGTAAAATGGCCGTTGCTCGCGCGAAATGGAAATTCATCCCGGCGACGTCGCTCGCGCCGCTGCGATTTGTACCGCGGAATTTGTAGCCGTTAAATTTGACAGTAGCTACGAGGCGGCTCCCCGGATTAACCAGGAGCGACGAGCTCTCTAATAAAAGCGATAATGCCGTCACGCAAGGAGAACGGCGAAACATCATTCTCCCGTGGCTTGTAATTAGCGAGCGTGCTCACCAGAGGACGACGGGTAGTCGATAAAGTCAGCTAGGATTACCGTGGAACGTCTTACGAATACCGCGCCTCCCGCTCGTTTGCATAATTAAATCTTGTTCGCGATCCTCTGTCCCTTTCTCGCCCCGTCTGGCAAACGAAAATGATTATTTTCGATCAACGCGCCCCAGGCGACGTCGCAAATATTTGCGACCCATCGGGTCTTTGATTTTTAAGCCGACTTATCTCCGCAGACGGGTTTAGAATGGATCATGGGCGACACGAACGCGATACGACAAGTGGAAATAAACGGCAGAGTTTGTTCATCGATCCTTTGCCATTTTAATTGCCCTTTACGATCCAACGTCACGAGCCATCCTTCAAAACACTGTCACCAAAACGCCATCAAGAACGATCCCTGTCTGCGACAGCTTTGCGTCCCCATGGAAGCTGACTCCGGCGGGAAATTCCCTCGACAGGAACACCGAATCGCCATCGACTCCCGCAAGCTCGGACCACTTCCTGCAACCGTCCAAAAATATGACGACACGAAGTCAACATTTAGCCGCGGTTCGACGAAAACCAAAAGTTCCGCGCGAGGTAAAATGGTCGCGCGTTACGCCAACCCCTCTCGATCGACTTTTGGACTGGTTTCCGGTCGATCAACGTCGAAAGACGCTGTCCCAGAGGCACGTGGGACGCGACGAAGCGAGAACCCGGAACATCGAGCGACCCTTCGCTCCTTCTCTGTAGAAACACAGCCGAAACTTGCCCACACGTTCGGGTGGCTTTGACTTTTCGACGCAGCATCGGAAGTTTAAACGGCGGGGCGCGAGGGCGCACGCAACTGACTCTCAAACGCAACCCCTTCCTCTGCGAGCCTTTTCCCGGCTCCTGGCAAATTAACCCGAACGGTTGGCTATTTTTAGGCAGCCCAAACGGGCCTCTGTCGACGCGGCGCACCCTCTTTGCACGCGCGCCAACGCGGCCCGATTTTCACGGTCCTCCCCCATCCCACCCTCTGCCATGCACACGCGCCGCGTAATTAAGATCCGGCTCGGCGGGAGTGACTGCCTCAACCTGCTTCAACTTCCTTTGAGCTCCTTTGTGACTGGTTATACCCGTCGTTTTTGCGATTCAGGTGCGAATCCCTCTGACTCGAGAGTAGTTTCTAACCGATAATAGTTTACCGTTGCAACACGTTCGCTATCGGTTGGAATTAATCGCTCTTCAGTCTCGTGGAAGTATCGAAGGAGTCTGGATAGGGCCAGATATAGGCCCCTTCTCTCATAAAAACGAAAAATTGCGAGGCACGTTTATCTAGACGTTGGCCAGAGTCCGGTTTCCCCTTTGGAGTGCCATTTTAAGGGACACAAAATAATCTCTGGTCCCAGTTAGTCGTTAGATCGAACCGCTTTTCACGGTGGACCGGACGGACCGCTCATTACGCGTAATCTGACGAAAGCCGTCATTAATCTTCGTCCCTTGGGGTCTTTCGCTATTCTTCGTGGGACGCTTCTTTCGCGGGCAAACGAGATCCGATCGGGACGCCGTCGATTTTCAACGTGAAAGCCAATTAATCGCCTGGCAATCACTGTCGCCTTGTTTACCAGTGTTTGGACCATCTTTTCGTACCGTCGAATTAATACTTGGTCTTCATCGAACGAAAATAATACCAGAGTACGATCGAGGTCCACGAAACGTTTCGAGCGTCGACGGATAATTGCCTGATCAAAGAACGCGCACCTTCGCGTTGAATCGCAAGCGCCAGCGAGCTAATTAACTGACAACGATTGTTACAGAAAGAGAGGAACAACGCGGAGATCGATACTCATTCGCGACGCTCGCGATGGAATGGTCCGACGCGTCTTCGTTAATACGATCGCGATTAACCCTGCAGGATAATACACGTCCGTGGTTGTATTAAACGCGGATGCCAGCGCCCTCAGGACAACGGGACCCGTCTTTGCGTCGATCGACAATAAGCATCCTGGCAATTACAAACGGAACAGCGAATTCTATATACGGTGACCCAGTTTCCTCCCTCGCAGTCAAGATGCTACCTCGAACGATCCCGTTGCCGGTCTCGGATAATTATTTCCAAGTAGCAATTCCCTCCGTGAAACTTCGCCGGGGAAGAAATCCTGGGGATCCGTTCGAATAGCCGTTCCACGATTAATCGACTAATTAGCGAGTCGTTGGAGTAATTAAGACCGGATTCCCGGGGTGCCCGTCGAACCGGAAACGTCGTTATTTACAGGCTGGCTTGAATCCGGGTAACACCATCCGGCTAAGTATCAGTCGAAATTGCCGCGGTAACTGACGGGCTGGTGTTACTTCAATCTGCATAACAATTGGCCAAGCATCGGGGAATGATACCCCGGGTCCCGTCACGAGGGAGGGAAAGAGAGGGAGAGGGGGCCACTATACAGGGCGGAGGAATAAATTATTTGGCCTTGACTCTCGCGAGCGAGTACACCGATGAAAATTTATGACGACAGTTCTCTCGTTGGACGCCACGGTCGGAAAAGGGGGATCGGAGACGGCAGACCGCGGACAGACGAGCAGGAATTTATGGGCAAAAGAGGATCCCGCTGTTGAGGAGGGAAGAGGGACAAGATCGCGCGCGGGAATCCATTTTGCTGATGGGCGCCACGGTTACTTTTTCACCCCTGCGAATTTGTATAAAAAATTCATTTGACTATCGCGAGCTGGAGGATACAGGCAATCCTCTCTGTGGGCATTGTCCCCTTTGGCATTGAAACGCGGACCCGTTGCAACAGGGCGGAGAGGAGGGACCGGTTAAGGATATTTATCGAGGAGATAACATTAACGAAGGGGTTAACGAAGCTCTCGCGAACGCTCGGTCGAAGGGTCGACGACGATGGCGTCCAATAACGTTGAAAGTGGGAACGTTTTCATTTCGAGCGCGGAGAGACGGGGGTGGTGGAAGAGGATCGCGCGAAGCATATTTTTCGTCCGCCAACGAGATTCCAGTGCGGGGCAACGACACGGTGGGATACACCAGGAGGACCAGCCAGCCGGCGACAAACGAATAAAAGGCAAAACCATTGGCAACAGTGCTGACACAGCAATAAAGAGCGCGAATCGGTCGAAGAAAAGGGTATATATCCCGAACGCAGTGGGATTTCGAAACGGGTTTTGTTTGTCGATTGTCAATTCTCGCTGAGTGATTCATGGGAGTCTGCTTCCTACTCCACAGCCCGTCGATCCTCCCTCGCCCGTTCGCCCCTCGCGTTCTTCTCCCGTCGTCTTTCCATCCCCCTCTCGCTGTGAATCCAAAATTCTTTTTATCCCTTAACTATCTATCTCTGTCTCCATTTGCATAGTCCTTCTTTTGGATCTACTTTTCGAATCTCCACTGGAATCCACGTTGGAAATCCAAAATTCTCCGGCGAATCGTTTCTTTCTCATCTCTCGAATCTCAAACTCATTTGTTCGCGCTGCTCTACCGATTTAACAAGCTTCCCTCGAGCTCTCCGCGGCGGTGCCTCTTCGTTTGGCTGATTTCGAAGCTGCGGGTTTCCCCCCTTAGCCGGCGCGGCGCATCCCTCGAATGCTCATCGAACGCGCGCAGACCTCTTGATCCGAGCGGGGGTGAGCCAGCTGGGATCCGTCTGAGCCCGCGAATCCTCCGACAGCCTTTGTAACCGAATCACTAACAGCCACCGAGTGTGTACACACAGCGTGCGTTTAGTTCCTAATCGAGATCTTCCACCGAGAAATTAACGCGGCCCTTGATCCGCCGCGTCTGCAACTGTTCGCCGCGAAAATGGAATTCCGCGGGCTCTACGCGGAAATTGTAGTCGCTGGTTCCGACCTGCTCCTCGATGGAACTGTACGCTTCGCGTCTGATCGCGACTCTCCTAAATCCGTTGTCACGTCTGACGTTTCAGACTTCTACTCCAGTCGAATTATTAATATTGATCGTCTGGTCGAACGTACGGTTGGATATCGATCGATGGACGGACGTCCGACCAAACGCGATCTACTCCACTTACACGAGTTATTCTAACGTGGATCGAGCACGATTTTTGGTTCTTCGCTTCGTGTCGAATTACGATTACACCCGTTGATGATTTATCGTTGGATACCCGATACTAAAAGCGGTGGAAATATCGAGCAGGAGTGCGATCTATACCGCGATTTCTTATCGAACCTCGCCTCGAACTGGCTACACGTTTAATCTTCATCCCCCCGTTTTCTCGGCTCGATATTAATGACGTGCAATCCAACCGAGTAAGATGCCGGCAGAAGATTTACAGATAAGAGGGGGGGTACGGGTGAAAGAGGGCCTGGCTGGCACCGAAGATAGACAAAAAGGGTTGGTTTTTTATCGTCGGCCAGTTCCACCCGCGGCTACGGTTTCACGAGAGACTTTCGAGTCAAAGGGGAGGAAAGAAACTAGGCTGATAGTCTTTTTTCTGGGCAATCTATTCGTCCCATGTGGAAAGGGTGGACCGTCCCTTCCGCAAGAGGGGACACGCTCGGCTGTTTCGGGTACGCTCGATGGATATTTTTGAAATTGTTCGACCGAGGGGATGATCGATGGTATTTTGATAGACTCGACGGAAAGTTGACAGCGACCTGAAGGCCTTCGAAGGGAGAGACAGACCTGGCGAAACGATTCTGGCTCGCTCGAGTGTGCGAGATGGATTTCGATTCTCACGATTGGCGCAGGAGAATACGCGCGCAAGTATGCGCGAGTCAAACGAGCGCACTTTGAAACGCACGCGTACGCGATCGATGGACAAACCTATAAAAACGCGAGCAAACTAACGAGTCGCAAAGGTAGCGATAATTCGACAGAGTTGACCAAAGAGACGGCGAGAAGGATAAATGGAAGAAATTGAAAGCGGTTCGGCTGTGTTTCTGCAGGAGCCCCACGGTGACTACTCACACTTAATACCTTTAATATCGGCTTTTATTAAAACCCCGTGGGGCGACGGCGAAGGGGAAACGGGAACGACTGGACGAGAGAGTTTAATAAAAGCGAAACAAGCGGCCGGGTCAGCCAACCAGGCGGCCAGGAATATTTGCCCAAGAAATAATTACAACCCAACCCCCTCGCTGCATCATCTTATGAGGGCATCTGACGCGGGGTTCGCTCCACGTATGCCGAACGGGAAGTCGCGCGAGTATTTACCGTCGTTCAGACGCGACTACCCCTCCTGGCTGGGTTTCGCAGATCCAGGATCAGCCAGCGATTCCATAGGAACGATGCTTTCTTGGATGAACTTAGGGGTGAATGGTTCAACAGCCACTCTTCGTCTCGCTTCGCATGTTAGACGATAGACTAGAAGTTACTACTAAGTTGATGCTATTTCTGAAACAGAGAACACCGTTCCACGTCTCTTTCTACTATTTCCATGATCTCTCGTGTATTTGATTTCCAGCGTCGACTAATATCTGCCCAACGCGAACTCCTCCGCCACTGTTGCACACTTGCTGTATAAATTTCTTGATATTTGTATTCGAGGGCGGTGCCACGTCGCGGAGTGGAAGGTCGATGGACGATCGTAAATCAAAACTCGCCTGGGGGGGTGTGAGAAATCTGTGAAAGGGGTTGCGGAGTCAGGCTACAGCGACGCGGTTCCCGTTCGGTTTCAGCAAAGACCCTGGGCCAGGCGTCGTTGCGGTTCCATCGATAAAAAAAGGCCACGTCGAAAGATTCGAAAGTAAAGTCGGCTGTCTTCGTCTGTTCCACCTTCTCTCCCTTCTTCTCACCCTCCAACGTGACTTTTTCCTCCAACAATATCCTCGCTCCTGCGACAGACGATCCAAAGAATAGCCAAGTAAGACGCGAGTCGCCCGGAGGACTCAGTTATCCACGCTGGTCTATAATTCGAGCAATGAAAAAATTCGAGCAGAGCGCAATTAAGAAGGAACTGGCTGGTAGTGGGCAGGATCGTCGAGGTAACCAATTACAAGGCGCGACGCAGACGGTACCCTCTAACTGTTTGCTCTCTCAAGGGTTGCCATTTTGATGGAGCACTTAATCGAAATTGAGGGGGATGTACTTCGGTGTGTATCCATTAGGAAGGACCGCGCGGAGACGCCCTGTTCTCAGCCCCCATCCCACGTCACCAGCATCCGTCACCGGGGGAATTATGTACATCCAATAATTCAAAATCACCGGCAACGCGCATTAGGGCTGCAGGTTCGCCGCGCGCGGCCAACTCGACAAAACTAATTTAAACTTGTGATCCAGGGCCCGTGGCGGGTGCTGGCGGCTCGCGAGCCGCACCGCGCGACACCGTCTCTCCTGATTTTGATAGTTCGGTTAATCGAAAATCCGCCCTGTGACTTCGACGTTTCAGTCGACGAATCGGACACTACTCTGCGGGAGGAAAGAATTTTTTCACTTTTTCTCTGTCTTTCTATTTTTGCCAATTACAGAGACTCGATTCTTCGTCGATCTTCTTGAATCTCGAGTTCTCTTCGGCTCCTACCGATCGCGAGGATTCTCGCTGGCGAGGGTGCGCCAGTAAACGCGGATGGTGTTTCAATGAACAAGGTGGATTCGATGGGGCGTGAATGATGGATGGAGTCTACTTTCGTATTCGTTCATTTGGTCCCCTTGAACGTGGCTCGTGTAGCTTGGTATACGCTAAATTTAGGGTACGGTTTACATACGTAGGTTCGACTCTTTAGACCTGCCTCTTCGAAGCCTAATCGTCCCTCGAACGAGGTTGCGTCTCTCGATCAACCCTCGATTCAGGTTGATGGAATTTCAAACTCCTCGTCGCCTTCTGTATCTCTTCTAATTAAACTTAAATGGAATAATTCCCTGCAACGAAATCTTTTTATCTCTTCGTAATCGTCGCGAATAAAGGTAGCCTCCGTGGCAACTATCTCGACGACGTTAAAGCACGCGTATCAGTGCTCCAAGGAAAAACTTGAGCCGGTTGCAGCCACGGCGCCGGGGTGGCAGCTTAATTAGCCCAAGTGCTAAGAATGCGTCGCGATATGTAATCGCGTAACGAACTTAACGGAACTAATTTAAAGTTATAATCGAACCGGTGCGCGCGTGTATGAACGCGGCTGTTGGTTCCCCGCAACCCGCGCGATTTCGATGATCCGCCTTTAATCGAAATTCACTGGATGTGCCTCGGTATGCGCCCATTACGAGGGTCTATTCGGACGAGGGCCGCGTAATCCGCGACTAATCGTCTTAACTTACGGCTGCCGAATTCGCGACCACCCAATCGACGTGTTATCGTCGATCGTCGAATCGTCGTCACCACGATACCCCTCGCGGTTTGCCCCGTTTCCATCGTAAATTCGATAACGTCTGAGAAAGTAGGATATAATCCACGTGATAGACGTCGACGCGATCAATCCACGCAGGCAAAATTAGCTCGACGAGGGTGGACGGGGGTGCAACGCGCGTACGCGTGAACCTCGACGTCTAGTCGATGCGAGGTAACGGATGAGACCTCTTCCTGCTTGCCCTTTCGAGCGACAACGGGGGAACGACGCCAGCGTCGTTGCCAAAGGTGCGAAGGAGAACTCGTCTAGTCGACGGGTCGTCAGTCATCGTTGTTAACGTGCCAGTCAGGATTTCCCCGCCGGAAAGATGGCGCCCAACCTCCAATTACGCGACGTTAACGTCGTCGCGGGTGTTTCTACTTCCCTTTGCAAACACTGCACCGTTCGCTGCCTCGTGGTTGATGAATTAATTGAATGGTGCTTCTTAACGCAGCCACCATAACGCGTCAGCATAACCTCCGTCTATGGCTCCGCGTTATGCGATCGATGTCTAACCAAACATCGCTCCATTCTGCTTATCGTCCCGCCTCGAGACACGGAGAAAAAGCTAGACCGCGATCCGCACGGAGCTTTTACTCTCCTCGGGCTCTTCCAGCGGCGGCGGAAGTTTCAAACATTCACCGGATTCCCACGGATGTAGGACAAAGTCCTGTCTTCGAGACCGCGAACCACGAAAACTGGGCACCAACTTTGCGAGCGCCGGCAGAAAACCATCGGTTTTTCCCCCCTTCAGGATTATCCTCGATATTCCAGTCGAGTTTCTGAATTAACGGAGACGTCGTACAATAGCCCTGACGTTCGAGGACGATAAATTATCTTGTCGAGCTGCAGCGTTTCAGTCTGCGCATGGGTGTCTCGTGTCCTCAGGGAAGTCTCCTCCCGAACGATTCGAGTGTACCTTGCGGTTTCCACTCGAACGCGGTCTCTTTGACGCAACTAGCTCCGGATATCGACGATCGCGTGCAAGGATTACGATAATCGTGACCAAAGTCTGAACCATCGCGTTACTGGTCACCTGCACTCCCTCCGCGACGCTTTTTGCACCCCCTTCGATATTTCGTTCGAAGAATTCAACGCTGAATACACCGGGAACTTGTTCCTTCGTCTCTAGAGTTCGATCTCGAGACACGTTCGCGAGCTTTGAACATACCGGATGCTCGATTCTCCGCTCAAATGAACCGCGTCGATCGATCGACGGACGCAGGGTTCGATTATCGGGTGAAAAGTGGTGGGCGCGTCGCGATCGAGCGCGTTGCTCGCCTGATCGCGCGGAATCTGACGCGGATCCGTGCACGATGCCCGCCTAAGGCGGCGTCGGGGTTCGGGTCCATGTATAATTTAAGCTCCGTGTATCAATCGCCGAAGGGCGAGCACGGCTGGAGGAGCAATTCGCGTGACTACGAGGAGGGGTGGAGGGTGCGAGGGACGGGTGACTAGCTCGAGTCGAGGGCCTGGGGGATGATTTCCCGATGGGCTCAGGCCGACGAGACGCGAGAGTATCCTCTATGCGAGGCTGTTTCGCTGATAAACGGCTCGCGTCTCGTCGCGGAAAGTTCACCAGGAAGTTCACGTAACGACGAGCGACTCGACGATCACGGTTCAACGAATTGTTTGATACCGGAAACGGGACCAGCAGCGACGATGCAGCCTTCGCGGCGTTTGATAGTTAATCGAGCGAAGGGACGCGGTTCGCCAGTTTATGCGAATCGAGCGTTACTCCGCGCGTTACTCGACGATCGTTTTTCATAAACATCGATCGACCGCTCGGAGGATAATCTCGACTGGGGGAGGCGCTCGCGTAATTTGTAGCTTCGCGCCACCCTCGAAATCGTACGTAGGTATTGCAAATCGCCGATTAGATAGGAGAGCCGAGGGGGTGTGTATCGATCGCGCGCGTGCTCGAGTGTCAGGCCACGGTGCAGTCACGTCGAACGTCGCGTTGCGCTCGACCAATTTGCGGTTTCGCCTCTTTTCGCCGTCGAGTGGCTTCAATCGTTCGCACGAGGCTCGTCGTTGATCGATACCGTGTTGTCGTTACGATTACGCTCCCTTGAAAGCATCCCATCAATGGATTTCTCATTAACCATTCACGCGGGATGCAAGGATTTTTGTAACTCGAGAATTGGGGAGCTCAAAGGGACGCGGACGGTTTCAACCCCTGTACCCTGGATCACCTGACGTTCTAAACGCTCCCGCGAGGGTTCCCCTTCGCTGTTGAATCCGCGTGCGAACTCAAAGGAGACGAGCAGCCCTTCGAACGTTATCCAACATCAAACAAGAGGGAAAACCGTGCCCTTTAACTCAGCGACGACGAAACTAATCACCAGAGCCGTCTACCTAACTATTACGCGAAAAACATCCCTGGATCGGGGTGAGTTCGCGGACTCCACTAATTGACGAGGACCGTAAACACCTATCCGGTCCTCTTCGAACGGACGGGCTGTTTATACTCGAGTGTTGGCAGAGGATCGTGCCATTACACGGGTCTCCTCTACCTTCCACGAGGACGCTTTCTCGCTCAGGGTTCACGGTGGCAATTCACTAATCGGCTTTATTAAATTTCGCCGCCTCCGCGATACGATCGGGCCGGGTAACACGCGGTCGCGGCTGTGTCGCGCGTCTACTCCAGCTGTTCCTCTCGCGCGCGACAATCTGCTCTCGATTCTCGCCAGGATACTTGCCAGGACGCTCCTCGAGGATCGTCGTTCGGTACTTGTTACAGCGCTCGATCGACCTAGCCCATGAATAACATTAGACGGCGTCGTTATAAACGGATATACCGGGGATCACGTGAATTTTCGGCGAACGAAATTCCTCGAAAGCGGCGAGATTGCGCTTCGAATTGGCTACCGATCGCAGCAGGATATACTAAGGAGCTGAGAGAGGGAAAGAAGACTTAATTACTGAGTTTCGATGTTGGATAATAATCTTCGCGTATCGATCAAAGTATAGGAGAGTTAATGAACCAGTTGCAACGAGACATCGCGATCATGGAATACCTGATTTACGCAATAATACCGCGTGATCGTTAAATGCAACCAGATTGATGGACATCCACCGCGACGTAGCTAATCCTGCGCAATACTCTGACGTTCGATTTCTTCTTACGCGTGG
The DNA here is from genome assembly GCF_050948175.1 of Xylocopa sonorina. Classification (NCBI taxonomy): domain Eukaryota; kingdom Metazoa; phylum Arthropoda; class Insecta; order Hymenoptera; family Apidae; genus Xylocopa; species Xylocopa sonorina. The sequence goes on along the minus strand of NC_135202.1, from coordinate 11,138,542 downwards.
AGAATCTAATTTACCACCAACACCACGGTAACCAACGAAATAAGCAGCAGCGATTGCAGAATTAGATAACTGGTAATTCGTGCGCTGTCCATTTAATGTCGCGAGCCAATTCGATCGGTCACGCGCCAAGCAATAATGCGCGTCGGGTACGGACGAGTCGGCTTTAAAGCCGCATATCCTCGTTATTACTGCCGGCGAGCAATTCACCTTGGTGGGTGGTAGGCCTGGGGAAATCAGGATCGAATCTTCCGGACCAATCGCAATACCCATTAACGTGCTGGAACTCGGAGAGGATGGCGATGATCGCGGTGATGGCGGTCGCGTTGCGGTCGTCGACGACCAATCGTGCTCTCGGTGTCCTCGGCAAAATCCAAGGGACTATCGGCCAGACGGGACGAGGGTTGCCCAGGGCCCTCGGCTCGCGTCACCCCAGCCAGCTTTCCGCCGTCACGAATTTATTGGCCAACTATCCCCCTGTCCCTCCCCTTCCAAGAGGGAATCGTCCGAAAAATGTCCGTTTTTCGAGTCAGCTGCGCTCTGGCGCTTCATTTTCTATCGAGCTCATCGAGAGATTAGAGTCACCAGTCGATAGAGAAAGCAGAGTGTTTTTTATTAGACTGAAGGAGTCTCTTCCGAGCGAGACCGGCTGGGGATGATGGGATCTGAATTTTGGTATATAGAAACCCACAGAGGTCGACTGGTTCCGCACGACGACGATTGCAAATATTTTTTGCATCACTGAGCAAGAAATGAAAGACGAGCACTGGAACGGTCCACTCGAGGCGAGCAGACGCTGGCAAACGGACCATGGCTGGTACTCATTTTTCCGTCAAGAGTACCCTCGACGGATTCTAAGAATATAGCTCGCCTCAAAAGTATCGTTTTATCAATTGTCGAATCGGAAGTTTCGAAACGCCGCGCTCTGGAGTCGATTCCACCCCCTTGCGGGAAATGGAACGACTGCGAAGAGGTCGCGCGAAACCAGATGGAATAATTTCGTTCGTAATTGGTCGCTGGTTGTATTCAGAGATATCCCAAATGATGGATGCGTGGTTTGTAACGCGCGTCAGTGCGTTTGAATGAAGCTATAAAAGGCAGAAGGCGAGCGAAGATTCAAAAAAAGCCGCGTTTCTTTCGCAACATCTCGACGGCTCTTTTGAAACACTCTGTACTCTTCAGCTATCCGCAGCTCCGTGAGTATCGCGTATCGTTGCCGCGGTTAGAGTACCGGCACTTCAACTCTTCAGCCGTGGCGAGGCGTGCCTTAAAGCACCATCCAAAGAAAATATTAGGGTCGCCTGTCACCCCCGTATGAGCTCTCGAGCGTCCCCGACGCTCGCCTTAAGCATCGGTGTCGGGAGCATTTACATGCCTCCTCTGCCACCCTCCTCCCCTTCCGCCTCCTCCTCTCTTCGTGCGTTCTTTCGGCCGTGGCAGCCTCTTTTCGTGCTGTCTTTTAAAGCTGACGGAGGATCAGCTTGTGTAGCCGACTCGAGTGACAAATTGTAATTGAAAAGCCCGAGGGGCCTGTCGCGAACCGAATCTCCCAAGGGATTTGTACGTTCCGTTCGAGGAACGTGTCCTCGAACGACGCTCGCCTCGTGCGATCGAGCAAATTCAGATTTCTTCATTTTCGACTAAGCAGATTCCAACGAACCGGTTTTTCCATCGATGACAGAGATACAACGGCTCTCAATCGAGACGAACAAAGACTCTATTTCCCCGCTAGCGTTCCGTCCATTGTTTCATCCGCCCAATGGAGAGGTCCAAATCGTTCCCGTTAAGACCGTGCGCAAACAAGGAGCCACCACTCGGAGGGCAGCCGGTGTCCAGGAGCTTGCTATTGTTTACCAGCTGGAAGAAAGGGCTTGGGTCCGCAGAATCGGCGGAAATTTCGATCGGACGCCGTTCCGGCCGTACGATTGTTTGATTTATCGCGGGCTACGCGAAAACAGGAGTCCAGCCAATATTAATCCAGCGACTCGGAGTGGTTCGATCGCGGTCGAATCGCTCGAGATCGGCAGTTTCGCAACTGGGTCACAGGTAACGCGATCGACGCTCTCCTTGTAATTTCCTCGTATTAGCCAGTGCAGCCTTGACGCGATTTCCATCCGGGATAGAGAGTCTGGCACGCTTGGCTGGCCAACCGTCGAGCTCTATCACTACCTTCCTACTCGATCTCTTCTACTTTTGCATCGACTACTTTAACATCGACTCCCTTCGGAAGGCTGGCCTTTTTTTCGTCGACGCTAAGAAAACCGTACCGTTTGACGCGCGATTATTCCTCAGGATCGAAGTGAGGGGAGGATTCTCCTCTATTTTCAAGGACTTTCAGCCATCGATGGAGCATGGACGCCGCTCGAGTCTCCTTTGAAGAGGCAACCTCTTGTCGGGTCGATCGACGACGCTGGCACACCGGACACACGTCTCTCGCGATCTTCGTGTCAACGTCAGTGCGATCGAACGAGATTCGAGGCCTGGCTAGCGAGTTCTTGGCTTCTCGATAATGTTACCCAATTCCTCGCAGGAAGCCCCAAGAAATTCTGCTGCAAGCACGGTGGCTGGGGAGAAACGGCCACGATTTCTGCTCGGTACGTTTGACAGAGTAACGACCGTTCCCGCCATATTCCACGGAGCAGCAATATTGCCCCAAGCACTTTCCGATATCGATTAATGGTTTAATTCTGCTACACTGCCAACCAGCCGGCTATGAAAGGTATCGGGACCTGTGCAGATCAGCGCGGTCAAAGAGACACCGCTGTCCCTCTCGCTCTCTCTGTCTCGCTCTTTGCTTCGAATAAATAATTAACCGTCGATCGTTTTTTATAACCGCCTCGACACCATCGAGAAACGAGACGCATCGACCACGGGGAAACGAAGTCGATTCGTTGGAGTAAGAAGATATACCAGCACGCGTGGCTGACCTCAGCCTGACCGTTACCACTGCACCTCTGGCTAAGCGCCGCGTAATGGCCACCCGGGTCACGTTACGTTTACTCATCTTATTATACGTACGAGCCATTTCGCAACGTGGATTCCGCGTTGCAACGGACGATAGCCTCGTAACGAGTCTAATTCCCCTTCACGACTGCGTCTCTCGCGATTAACCGGCTATTTGATTAACCATCGAGCCGAGCTGAGCGCAGTCGAGGACTCCTGAATAGTCGTAAACTCCTTTCGCGAGAGTAAACTGGAGCGTGCAGTTCCTCTCGGCAAAAATTCCACGGTGGCTGTCGAAAGTCGATAATCCGGCGATCAGCGGCAGTTCCAAACTTGTCGAACGATCCTGCTCCTCGACGACAAGCGGATCGACGTAGCTTCTTGCCGGGGAATCGGAACGAGTCATCATCGATTCGTCGTAAAATCTCTCGACGACCTGGCGACGGAGGATCGATGCTCGTTTCGGTACCGCGTCTGATCGAAGTCTCGCTACGACTACTGGCTGAAGAGGCTGCCTCGAGACGAGCGTTTCCTCGCGCGAGCTACGTATTTCCCGGTGATCCAGCGCGTGTAATCGTTGACCAGCTGGGCGAAAGACTTCCGTGGCACGTGCGGAATTCGCAGGCTAACCCGAGGGGCCATGGAAAATCGTACATCACCGTCCGCGTCAAAACTTTCCCGCGTAAATTGGCTCGGGGATAATGTTGTTACTCTGTTTAGAGACAGGATATAGTTCGCCGTTTGTTCTCGACGCTTTTGCCAGGTACTTTCCGGAAAAACAGCTGGGAAACGAAGTCTCCAGCTCGTAGTTGGAAACGCGTAATAGTCATCGAGTAATCGTCGTCCAATAGAAATCGAGTTAGTCAGGAGAAGTTAGAGCGTGTACCCATAGAAAAAATTCGTTGCGAATAGTTGCGCGTTCGAGGATACGCGACGAGAATACGCGAGTATACGCGTAAGGTAACGAAGGTCCTTTCGTAAATTTGAAGGAGAGCAGCCAGAGATGCCAGCCAGGAACAGCCTCGCGTCGGAGGGATCGGAATAATTTAGGAAAAGAGAATTATTTTTTCCCAGCCATTCGAAAGGCACTCCATCAAGAAGGCCGGAGCAAGACTCGCGCGCGCGTAGTTGGAATGAAATATTCGTGAAGCGAGCAGCGGGCCGCCGATTTCTCCAGTCTTGGCGGCTTGATACGGAGGGGCGCGCGGGGAAACGAAAACGCGGCCGCCTTCATGAAATATTTCGCCCCCTGAGCAGTGGAGGGCAGGAGTTTACCAAGCGCCCAACCAGCCTCGACGAACACCTGGCCGCCCTTTAGGGACCACCCTCCTGAAACCAACCCGCGTTAGTTACAACGTGGGAACATAAAGAATGCATCGGTTTCATTGTCTTGTCGATGGCTATATCTGTGTGCGATGACTGTGTTAGCCTTGGTTCGTTCGCGATATACATCGCCCTCTCGTCTAATTTATCCAACGACGAGCGACTCTCGATTGTGAAACGACGCGAGGTGGCCTGGATCCCTCCAACGGTTCCAACCAGGATCCTGGACTCGAATCCTGCTCCGCAGTAGTTCAGCAATCCGGACGGCTGATCCTCTTTACAAAGGAAATCAATGAACTGATTGGAAGTTCGCAAGGGGTGCTCGGTAAGTAAAGCCTAATAGTCGAATCTGGGTGATCGTTCGACTGCCATTCCTCGCACCGAATTCAGGGATAGAACTTCTGATAAACCCGGAACAAGGGTCTGGGGGATGAATCACTGATCGAAACACATTTTTCACGGGACAATTGTATGAAATAAGGAGAGATGGAAATTCTGCCATGTTCTTACGTAACATGGCAGAAATATTACGTAACATCGATATCAGGTTGCGAGTAACGAGAGAAAGCGAACCTGGGAGTGAACGTTCCAAAGGTTTCCGCGAGGTTTGCTCCACCTTTTTACAGTCTACGTCCTTTTTGGAAGCGTGTACATAATAATATATGCGCAGGGAAGAATGATGCCTGACAAACGAGCAGAGAAACTTTCCTATTCCGCGAGGACGAATCGCGCGGTCGCAGCTGCAGCCAGCCGGAAACTTTCTCGAGGGAAGGCCCGTATTATTGCCTGTAAGATGACGAGGAGAATGGCCGGGATGCTGCGACAGCAGCGGATAATTTCTGACCCCGTAGGAATCTCTGGCGGCGATTAAATTAAACGGTCCCCCGCATACCGAACCCGCCCTTCCCCCGGTTTTGATATGCGCCGACGTGTGCACGGAATGCAACGAGGTGCTCGTTCGCCAGCCAGACCCGTGTACAACGCCGCGTTCGCTAAATGCCATCCGACGGCCGAGATTTCTTGAGGTGCACGGAGACATCCTCCGCGAGGGCGTCCTCGAGCCGCGACCCTTATGTCATCCTCGACATTCCAACCAGCGAGATTCAACGATCGCGCGTGGGTTGGTTACATTTTTCAACCGCTTCGTGCGATACTCGACGACGACGCAGCAACCGATCGTACGCGAGCCGCGTCAGAAAATCGTGGAGCAGCCTTTTTCGCGGCGCGATTACGGCACAAGCGCTTAAAGGGAACCCCGTTGGAATTGGTATCGGTAATTGCGCGAGGGGCCACCAAGCGGCTGGCAAGAGTAAATTGGATCCGTTTTATTCGCAAGTGGAAGACGGGGGTTAGAGGGATTTTTGCCGGCGCGGAAGCTCGCGGCGCTCCACCCGGTTCTTCCGCAGGCGGAACAACGCGCAGCTCGCGCTCCTCGGTAAGATCTAATTTAGCGGGAGTTAAATAATTTAATAGCTCGTTTCCTCACGGTCCCAGGCTGGGCTCTGCCCTCGCTTTTGTTTATGGGTCAGTCGGAGCTGCTCGCGAGCAGCGAAATTTTGACGCGCGCCTCGCCCACGGTCTTTTATTTTATTTAGAACCAGCCGAGGAAAAAGAGGACGGCTCCGCGGGAGGGTGGGTAGCTTGGAACAAAGGTGGAAAGAGAGAGAGGGAGAGAGAGTGAGTTGGAATCGTTAATTTTAAACGGGAGCTTTATGCCGGTTTTACACAGGCTGCGCGCACGGTCCAACGGCCAAAGAAACAAGCCTCGTTCCCAGACTCGCGTTTCCATCAACGTTTTCCTTTCGCGCGCGTCCCGGAACCAGGAGGAATTAAACCGCCACCCTCCACGCTCCGTCTCGCTGGCTCGCTCGTTCGCTCGCTCGCTCGCTCGCTCGCACGCTCGATTATTCCATCACGGGGTTGCTTCCGGGAGAAACTCGTTTGCGTGTGATTTTGTTCGCACAGCGAAACGTTTATACGATGCAGTGGTGGTGGGTAGTTTGCTGGAACACGCGTAATTAGAAAACTGTAATCGAAACGCGGGTATAGAGAGCGCGGAAGGCAAAAACCGTGGTAGATATAAATTACAGGTGAGCGAGGTGTAATTAGAAATGTATACCGTGAAAAATGTCTACGTCAGAGGAATCGCGGTCTGCGTTATACAGGAGCGCGTCTATGCGCTCGATGCCTTTAATCGTCCGAGCATAATCCCAAATGAAACCGGTTCGATAGACCGGCTAGAGCCGAGCCGGTAAAGAAGTCTCAAGGAAACTCTGCATAATTCACGGTCGAGTAGCTGGCAGCCACTTTGACGTCGTTAAATCTCCGCTCGTTTTCCGTCGAGACCCCGGGCCAGCCTTAATTTGTCTTGCGGGGCACGTTGCGCGCCTCAAACGCCACTTTTCCGCTCGAGCGGCTCGCCTATCGTGCCAAGAACACCCTAACGCCACGTCCGAGCGGCTGCCACGAGGAAATCCGTTCGTGTCGACTCTGTTGCTCGCCTCACGAGCCACGAAGGGATGCTATCAATGGAGACACCGGAATGGAAACAGATCGAATCTCAACTCCGTGCACGCTAACGAACACTTTTCAAAGTCCAAGAAGTCGCGTTGGTACAGAACGCATCGACCAGCGCGCCAAGAGGCGATCTTATACCGAAACTCTGACCAAAAATTACGAATAACTGGGATTTCGTCGATCCTGGTCGAACGTAGCTCGAAACTCGAGGACGTGCAACGAAAAAGGGGGTATCGCGTTCGCTTCTCGCAATCGAGAAATCGGAGATCGCATTGGGAAAGTTTGGAGAGCGAACAGGTGATTGAAGCCGCGAACGATCGCGCTGAAACTAAAGTACTGGGGACAGAGAACAATTTAAAGGGAGAATTAGACCGAAAGAGATCAGGAGGATTTTGAAAATCCGACCAGAAGGAGGATTCGAAGACAACGGTGACCAGGAGACTCGATCGAAATCTCTAGGATCGCGAGCAGAATATGGAGCCGAGTTCACGTTGGAAAGAACGAACGAAATGGCGGAGCGTGGTGGAACTGGCGGAGGGAAGCAAGAGGTAGAGCTGCAGCGAGTTATGAGACTGTATTTATCCCGGCTTAACCTACGACCGACCTGGCTCAACCTTCCGAGGCAGCGACTCGCCTAGGTCGAGCCACGATCGCGGATAAGTGCAAGAGCCAAGCTCGAATCACGACCAAAAGGGATGGAAACTAGCCCGGAACTAACTGTTCGTATAAATTTGTGGGGATTCACTCGCGTTCGAGTGTAAGAGAGATATGGCCCTCGACCAGAGCCACCAGGAACTCGTGTCCTGTCGCGTCCCTTCCGTTTCGCGCGTCGATTCACGCTCGTAGACGCGTCTTCCTCTCTGGCTCGCTTCTTAAGGGAGGCCCTCGATTTTTCGAACGCGTTAATTCTCGCGTCACTCTCGATACTGCGATCCGTACGAATAGATATCCTCTCGAAACAGTAATTTCCATATCTCGTCGGAAGCACAGGGGAGGGTGGGGACTCTGATCGCCGTGACAAATAGTCCGCGTATGCGTGCACACGTCCGGCTCGTAACTCGAGGAAAGCAACCGGGGAGGGTAGCCAATGTTTACCAACCGATCGATCGTAATTATCAAGAATCATAATTTCATGAGCGAGGCCCGCGGTGCGCATGCCGCGAATCAGTCGATAATGGCACGGCTACAAGATTATCAAGATTTTAATAGCTCAGCGGCATTCCGTTAATCCTGTTACCCGGAAGCGGCAGTCGATCGTTAACGATCCTGCTGAATCGCCATCGCCCTTCGATCCTGCTCCTATCATTTTCGCGCGTGATTATCGGACTTGGCTGTCGCGGTGTCGTTCGTGCCGTTTCTATGGGGGGGTGAGAACGGTCACGGGTAATGTATTCTATCTACCTAGTAAAATGGTGGACGGACGAAAGAAAAAGAGAGAGAAAGAGGGGGAGAGAGAGAGAGAGACAGCAGTTTTGCTAATTTCGCTAAATTACGCAAAGGGCTCTCCCTTCGGGCTCGTTACACGGCCACTCGATAACGACATCGACATCGATACCACGATAACAGACTGCGCCACGAGCCTGTGCGGCTGTCTCGCTTTCGTAACGAGGAAGCACGCGAACAAAACGCTCGTCGGGGGTGGCTGGCGGTTGGGTGATCGTAAAAGGGAGAGCTTTCGCGTTCGATGCGACAGAATTAACAACCGAAGGGGTTCACCCTGCCTGGGAGAGCGCATTTTCGTTGCCGCCCACGGTCCAACAAAATGATCAACGCCGCGTTTACCCGGCGGACCTTACGCGCTCTCTGCCGTCCGCTCGCGTTTTCGATGCCCGCCTATTAACGGACAATAAACGCCTAATTATATCAATGTTTCCGCGCGGCACGCACGCGGCAAGTGAATCACTCGGCTATATCGAGGGCCGTTCGCCAGCGTCGCGTCCACCCTGCCTCTCGCGTGTCACGTTTATTTTAAGAATACACCGTCGAATTACAAAATTCGACCACCTTTTCGGAACCGACGCCACGCTTCGACGCGCGATACGCGATTACGTGGATCCGCACCGATGACGGACTCTCCTCGCGGAGCGAATAATAGTTTCACGGTGACTCATGGCGCCAGCGTATTACACGACTCGCGAGTTATTTTCGCCCTCGATTCGCCTCTATTTCTGACCCGGTTCCACAGCCGCGATCGCCACTCTCGATTTCGAAAACAGCGCCGTCGTTCCTCTCGATAGTTCTAATGGGAAATTAGTCGTGGGTGGAAGTGTCGCGCGCGAAGAAGCATCGCTTCCGGTGGGGACTGCTGACGAGGTCGTAGTACAGAAGCTGACGCGGCCACTGCCCCTCGAATAACTCGATCCCACCCTCGATGGCGTTGCTGCCCATTTTATGTTCATATTTATACGTCTACCGTGGTGGATAAGATCGAGGGAACTGGCCAGGCAAGCGTATTGTCGGTCGAGAAAAACGAACCGACCCGAAACCCTCTCAAAGTTCGGATCCATCGCTCGCACAGCCGTAAAATATTCCGCGAGAAACGCAGCGGCCTCGTTTCTCGCCCTCTGGCTCTCTGGCTTCTTCGTAGCCGAGCTTTTAAATACTCTACTCGGACTAAAAGCATCGCGTACGAACGTTCCCCCGCGATGCAGCCTTTGAATTTCGACTCGCTTTCCCAGGGACGATTCGAGTTTACCGATTTTATTAGGATCGTACGCTCTAATTAGCGCGCTCTAGCTCGAATCCACCCTGCGACCAATTACATTCTAAGAGAACCTCGGGAAGAAACGTTGGGCCGGGTGATTTCTACGAGAAACGACGGCAAAGAAGCGCGTTTAGCTAACGAAACATCCGAACCGTGGTCTGGCGAACGCGGCAAGAACGTTCCCTCGCAAAGCCAACGCAATTGATATTGTTAAAGACGACCTGAGATTGCATGAAATACATTGTTTGCGAGGCGCATCGCACCGGCCCGGGGCGGTGCGAGCAACCGGAAAGATGGAAAAGCTCGCTTTACATCCGCGCATCCTTTGAGCCAGATAAAACGGTAACACCGTGCTCTGTTCTTCGTCGCTTTGTTCCCTCTGACGGTTAACCGTGGGAATAAAAAAAACCACAAAGGGAACACTGTTACGTTAATCAGTTATCCGGTCTTTCAGCGTGCCACGATTCTGGTTTCCTTGATCGCTGATCGCTCTGTATGATTCGACGATGACAAACGCTTCTAGCAAAGTCTTCGCGACGGTATTCAATTATCGAAAAGAGCGTGGCCCGTGGTTCGACCCTCGCAACCGTGGAGTCGGTTGGTATTACGAGCCACGATGGCGATCGTCGTTTCTTCTTAGCGAAATTCCAGATAGACGCGGTGGTCGCAAACGGCCGCCACTTAATCGTCACGGAGACTCCGCGCGGCATCTTTTCTCATCCCGTCCAATTACGAAGCCCCTCTTCGAAGCCCGTTTCGGACGTAATTGCGTCGCCCTGTCCCGGGGAAAATTCGAACCCATATTTCCACGTCCTCCTTTTTTTCAGACAACGACCGAAACCCGCGTTTATTAAGGACATTCTCTCCGAGCCGATCGTATTCCCGATATCATTCACTCGCCTTCTCGAATAACTTCGAGAAACGAAACTCGACTTCCGATCGCTCGTTACCTGGGAAAAGGTAATTACAAGGGATTCCGTGGACCCTTTTCGTCGACCACGCGCAGCCTCCGTCTGGTACCCACGAAAAACCGAGCGCCAAGGCAAGGGATGAAGGTGCATCAGGCGCGTGAACCACCCCTCACCCACGAACCTGGCCAGTGGCGTTTTTATCGAGCCGAGTTACGCGAATATCGGGCTCGTACGGTCTAGCCCCCTAATTGCCAAAGAACCGTTCTTGCGATTCGACCGAACCGACTCTCTAATTGCCCTCAGGGGAGGATCTTTCCTAGTTGGATCTACTTTTTGCTACGACGACCTCTAACGTAGATTCGAATACTGTCTTTCTCCTGGGATCGTGGCCAGAAGGGACGTTGGAAGGCTCGAGGTGAAACGCCGCGAAAGTTGCAAAATTTTCGCTCCAAGGTAAGCTGGATTGATTTAAATGAATCCATTTCTACGAGGACAGAGCGACGATTTTATGAGGGCAGAGGGAGAGGGTGAGAAAATCGTGGAATTAATGGCTGAAAAGATTAACGATTTTCAGTCGATTCGATATAATAGACCGCTCGATTGTATGGAATTGTTCTCGCAATTATAACTGGGCGTTGCTCGCCGCCCGATCACGAGTCCAAGTCACGGATCTCGAAAAGGTAATTCACCGTCTTTCGCGGATTATCCTCCTCCTCGCAGTTGCTCGCTCCCCTCGGAGGATGAATTGTTTCTCTATCCTTGGCGAGGCCACCTCCAACCACCTGGAAACTAGTCGTGAAAGCATGCAACTAGGGCAGAGCGCCATTTTCTCGTTAAAAATCTTCCTCCTTTAACAAAAACAGACCCAATTTCCCCGTTGAAACGAAGCTACTCTCTCTCTCTCTCCCTTTGTTCGTACCTCGCTGATTCCAGCGGTACGCTTCGCGAGTAACTCCGCATTCGATCGTGCTCCTCGGACGGGAAACGGGGAAAGTTGGAATTCGGTGGAACTCGGGCGAAAAATGTCGCGACCGAAGGGTTGATGAATTAACGAGGGCGACTGGAGCGTTCCGTACGATTCCGCGGGACAAACGGATTCTAGTATTTTTCACGGGGTCTCATCTTCTCGCCTCGGGCAAGTCTCGCCTTGTCCCACGTCGATGAATAATTCATTTCATTCGGCGGGATTACGCGCGCCGCAGAGCTGCGCCGGGGGTGCGGCGTCGCAGACAGGGTGAGGATGACCAAGCTGTGCAATCGTCGCGCGCTACGAATACGCTTCTAATTGCTTCTTCCTGCGCGGCGAATTTTCCCAGCTATGCAAACAACTGGCGGGCGGTGGAAGAAGACGCGTCGATGCGCAAGTTTTGGGGGGGAACGCCCAGCGTGGAAATTTGGCCGAGTGCGATCGTCGCGATGAAGCCACCGTGATTTTAGGATCCGCGCAGAGAACTCTCGAATTTCATCGAGGGATCGCACGAGGCACAAATGTTCAGAGTGGTGCCTGCGTAGGGATTAAAAAAGGGGGAGAGAGTACTCGAGCGAATTGGTTCGAGAGGCTCTCTAGGTGAGAATGCAGAAATCAATAGCGGCCGCGATGGGGCACGCCAGCACGCGGCAAATTGTACACGAATTCTGAACAATGGCTATTGATTGCGCGGAAGAAATTGGCGAGTGTCGAATATTCCATCTGAAAACAGTCGGTCATCGAGGGGCGTGAATGCCAGTGATTTTCCGCCCGCATTTCCATCGATGCGTGACATTACGTGTTTATCGATATAACGAGTGGTCACTTCAACGATAACCGTATAAATTACTCCTTCGTCTTTCGCCACGCAGTGTAGAATCGTACAGCAAGTACTTCCCCCCATTCTTCCCTTGTCCTTTACCACCACCCTCATCTGTCCGCGAAAAAAGAAAAAAAGCCTGCCAGAAACCATCCCCCAGGAGGCGGATTACTCGACCACGTTTCGAACGTGTCTATCAATCTCCGTGGTGGTCAACGTCGAGGACAATAATGGCGACACGAACCGCGGTTGTGTACCGTGTTGCCAGACAATTATTAGAAAAAATGATGCGACTACCGCAACGTCGTCTCGTTCCTCCTGTGTACGTCAATCCGAGTCGTGGCTGCGAATTTTCCGGCTGAGGGGTGTTCCGGTTCGGTACGGGTGTTTTCAAAAAGTTCTCGTCTCCCCGCGGAAACGAGCGTAAAGCCCGATAGAGAAAGTTCCCTGGGAAAGGACGATCGATCGGGCGAAAGTAGACCGATGGAAAATAGCGTGCTAGCCTTTTCGAAACGATCCGCCACCCCAAGCGGTGGCCTTTTATGTTAACGGTTATTTAAGACACGCTTGGTGCTAGGATATTTTTATTAATCTCTCTTTGAAAGCATACTCTTCTGCCAGGGGTCGAGCGTGCTCGATTCGCATTGGCCCAGCTGCGTGATTGCCTCGACAAAATTGATGGCAAAGGCGAACAGTATAAATTACATTTGAACACATCGAACACTTCGATTAAATCGCAATTCGCGCCGTTCGTCCCTGGTTTGAATTTTGTTTTATCAAACCGGTGCGTTGCGCCGGCCAAAGGGTGCCGTGTAATTTTCGCCTTGAAGAGAAGCGAGAGGGGGGGCACGCGTTGATTTTTGCCGACAGGCAGGAATAAATAAACGAAGGAACAAATGAACGGTTTTTGGAAAAATTGTCACACGCGTTTTATTCTTTTGCCCGTTTCGAAACTGTCTCCGTTGCCCTTTGTCCGCTCGTTTCGCTTTATATTTCGCGCGTTGTAATTATCCCGACGGGCCGGCCGTTGCCAGCCTCTGATGACGGCGTCGCTCCAAGAGAGAGACCAGAGGAGGGGGCGTGCAGGATTGGGCGATCATTTAAAATGGAAAATTCAAACCGAAACCAATCGACCAAAGCCCTATGACGGTTGTAACCTTATTAATACGCCCGACGAAGCGATTTTCATTAAGCTAATCCGAAAATACACGAGCGTGCCGCGGCGAATAAAACAGGCAATTGTCGGGGTGCCGTTCGACGAGGGGGTTAACGGAAGAAGAGGGGTGGCGGTACACGTTGGATACGCGCGGATGGCACGGGAGTTTCGAATGAAATATACAAAACGGGAAATCAAATTCTCGTTGCAAGCTCGCGGCTGTCGTCTCCTGGATAAACTGTTCCATAAACAAGCGAGTCGACGCGACATTGTTTTCGGGAACGTTGCGCGCAGCCACCACCAGTCACTATAGATTTCGCTTCGAGGACCGGGGCTTGCGCCACCGTTTAAAAAAATATTGCCAGATCGCGGACTGCTATTTGCAGAAACCTGCAACGCTGCCGTTCCGTAGTTAACGATGTTGTCTCTCTCCCTTCTTTTTTTTTTCATCCCTTCCTCGTATTCGTACAGAATCGAAACGTCGCGCGATTTTCCAACGCTGTTCCTGCGTCACACGATCGACGTATCAAAAAATTGCTCGATGAAAAATCGTTCGATCGATCTGGGAGAGATCTACCCTCGTAAATCGAATCTTCCGATTCTTCTATCGAGCACGAATCCCTCGAAATCACGGTGAAATAACGATCTGTTTCGTTTCATCGACGAACATCGCGTTCTGTGGAGAACCAGTTGGTCCAAGTTGCTCCAAGTGGCGAACTTTACGATTCAACCCCTATGGCGACTCGCGACTCCCGTGATACGCGGTTTTCGACGTCAGAGGGAAAAAGGTCGTGGCAAAACGGCGGAGGGAAAGCTAAGAAACACGAGCGGCAAAAGGGGGCGGTGAGAGCTATCATTTTCGCGTCAGCCAGTGAAATTTGTCGACCTGACCGCGGATCAGGGATTCTGGCCACGAAAGTCAACGGCGTTCGACGAGAGCCAGGGGTGGAAACGAAGCGAACGCGGAGAAGAGGAATCTCCAGGGATGCGTGGGGCGTTCCCGTTTAACGAATACGCGGAGGACGGCCTCGACGAGGGTCGAGGACAGTTTGCGAATCCAACGACTTGCGAAGCGAAGGCGCAGACGACGGAAAAGATGGGCCAAGTCGCGTGGTGTTCCTCTTGAATTTTTTAGCGACGCTTGTTCAGCGTCCAGAGAACAAGGGCGGATATAATGGATTCTTATTATTCAAGTTTCGAGAGTGTTCGGTCCGCTTAATTTCCCAGTGGACGTTGATTAGAAAAGGGGATATCGCGCGGAGAGGTATCCTTAATTAGCCCTGGAAATCGGACGATCCGACTAAATCGGATTCATTTCAGAGGCCTAGCGCGGTGTTGCCTCGTTATTTACTTCATAACGTTTCAACTTTCGAGATTTCGTTCCATCGACGTTGGCAGGATCGTAAATAAAAGAAACGCGGAGGGTCGACTGACTTCGGCCTTCTTTATTGTACGATCTTCAATTAACGAAGCCGGAGAAAGAGCTCGTCCGGCCCTCCCTTGCTCGGGGTAAATTTATTTGTCCGTTAAAGGTACCAGAACCGACCAATTACGGAGGGAACACGTCGATTGGCTTACCAACACCGTTTGCTGACCCTCGCTGCCGCGAAAATATTAGGGAATCGACTGCCGTCAGGCGTTTCCTATCGTCGAAGGCGATTGTTGCCGGGTACAGGAGCAATTTGTCGGACTTTTATCGACGATTCCGACTCGATTTATAATCTCGTACAGGTGATGGACTCGGCCTTGTTATTCGAAAAAGCCACCCTCGCGTCATAAATCGCACGGAAACTGCTAAACAACAACGAAAATAATAACGCAGCATCGCGCGCGGGGCACGATAAATCGATAAATCGATCGAGGGCTTGAGAGTGAGACCTCATCGGTATTACGAGGTCTCCAGCGGCGGAACGATAAATTTCGCCCTGTTCCCGTGATTAATTGAATCTCGAAAGTAACGTCTGATACCGTGGGTTGGCGGCCACTTAACGATCCCACCCCCGCGTGCGCAGCCCCCGATGTTGAATATTCCGAGCTTTCATTAATTGACCGAGATATCCGCGCGCAGATAAATTGGCCCGTGGCAGTCTGTGCGCGCGGGAAAGTGAATTGCAAATCTCATAAACCCGCCGCCCCTTGACGGGGTGCTCGGTGTCCTGGGGATTCGAATTATCTTTCTTGAAGGTCGACTGCCCCGCCGGCTCATTAGATTCCAACCCCTATCCGCGATAATGTATTCCCCATGCGACTGGTTAATAGTCTGCGGAGTCTGAGCATACCGTGGAGGAGGACGGAGAACGTTTGGATTTGATTCATATAACAGGCCGTCGGTGTCGACCACGCGCCACGATTATCCGCGCCACGCTCGTCGATCGTAAATCAATTAGCGATCCGGAGACTTAATTTCGCGGACAACCAGTCCCGCGTAAACTCGAGCGAAACGAGTTCGACTTCGTCCGTTGGGTTCGTCAATTCGATTACAGCTGCACATTGGGAGGAGGACGGGGAATAATTTATCAGCGAGACGGTGCGCCGTTGCCCGTGGAACGCGGTGAGTTACTCGAGAAGGGCGAGAAAAAAAGGGAGGCGAGGCGGATCGACGGGTCGAAGGAAGAATAAGGCGGCTCGTGCTCCGCTGGCGTTCTAAGAATGTCGGGAATTTTCGAGTGGACGAGATAACTTATTACGAGCCACTCCGCGTGTTATTATTTCAACTTCTGTCTGGCGAACGGCTCGCTGTTTAAGAATGAAGCTCGAAACTCTTCTCCGCCTTCACTTCGCTCTGTTCGCGTGATTTATTTCGAGACGCGTTGGTACGCGACCAATTCGCGAGGCTCGTCGACGGGTCGCTATTATCAAACTCGTTATCGTCGGGGATCGTGTGACGCGTAAAACCGCGGGGGTGAAATAAGCAGGTGGAAATAAAAAGTGGGAGGGGGCGAAACGGAAGGGCGCAGGAAGCGGCGTAGCGTTTCCTGATCGCGGTCGGCTATCATTCGAAAGCAATAACAATCGGCTGGCGACGGAAACGGACGTGACGTCAACAAGCGTGCAATTTGCTCGACGATGCGGAATTGCTCGGACGCTGGTGTTCTCCGCCGTATTCATCCTCGGCTCTGATCCCGCGTTGGTTTCGAATTCTCGAATTAACTCCTATTCACTCGCGTCGCGATCTCACCCTCTTCGTCGCGGCCACGTGGAATCATCACCGTGTATAGATCGTCAAATTTATGCGACGATATTGCGCCAACCATCGACGGTGGTCGTTGGTTCGCGACCGTACGAAGATTCCCGCGACACGGTGAATAATTCACCCGACCATGCGGTTCATATATTCCTCCGTCATATATTTTTCGTAGCAATTTGTTGACGGCCGGATTTTCTCAGCCGCCCAGGCGAGAATGTTTGATGAAACAGGGGAATTCGATGGGATGTGGAAGATGTATCGACGAAGGAAGGTTATCTCGAGGAGGCTCTCGAGGATCCACCAGTACAAACTGGTCCATTCGCGAGAGGGTAGAGACGCATTAGCATCGCAATTCCGTAGCCAACGATAAGTCCATGGAAATGGAAGATAGCGGGGATGAACGATAATCGCGAAGACCATCCGTGATGTTTCGAATCCAGAGAAGCTCTGGCCACGGTGAGCGCGATTTTCCGAAAATCCATGGATCCCAACAGCGTCGTGAATAAACTCGATTCGCAGCCGTAGCGCGGATTTCCGCTCGTAGCCACAGGCCTCTTGACAAATCTAGGCGCGCGCGAAAACCGAATCGCGATCGCGATCCCTGAGTAATCCCAGCGTGTAAGCCCAGCGATTAAATTTGTTTATCGTGGTCGTCGTGTTTCTGGCCGAATTTCGGTCGCTAAACGATGCTGCAGAGAACGGAGTCTCTCGAAATCTGCCCTGGAAATGTGCACGATTTCAGTTCCGACGAATTGTGCCCGATGCTCGAATCGAAGCGACCCTTCGAAGCGTCCTTTTTAGGTCATCGAGTCTCCCTCTTTTTTCCTTCTCTCTTTTTACCTCTTCGTTTCTCTCGAGCGGAACTTGTTTTCCCGGGTAAAGTAATCGATTTTCTTTTTAGCGAGATGCACGTAAAACACCGTGCTTGTCTGTGTCCGTCGAGATGTTCAAATGAATCAACGAGCATCGCGACGAGCATCGCTCTCGTTCCTGTCTCGCGAAGCAACGCGAGAGGGTACGGGCGAATCCATTTTGAAAATTGAACCCGTCCGTTCGGCTCGCTCCATTATTATGCCGTTCGATTTCATTCTAAAGCCGGTTTCCCGTTTTCAAGAAGACGATGGGAACATCCCTTGTGCGCCACGCGTAAAGGCCTTCTCCTCTCCTAAAGGACGTTTCGAAAGCTCCAGCAACCACCTTTCATTTCTCCCGTCGACTTCCCTTCGACGACGTCTCGTTTTTCGGCGCCGGTCTACGCCGCGTAGCAAATGAGAACGCCGTGAACCCTCACCGCCGCTCCCATCCAGGAATTTCAATTTATCTCTTGGTTTTTAAGTCACGCCTCGCCACCCCGACCAGGCGTCATCTCGTGGACTCGAGGTTTACAGAATACGTTACTACGTTTCGTCGCGACGCCAAGCGATCGGCTTTCGAGTCCATTCGCGCCACCACCCGTCGCGAATTTAATTTCCACGAGTCCGCGAGAACGTCAGGACACTCGATAAGCGCAGATAAGAGAGGTGTCTTACATAAACATGAGCACGGGTGCCATTTTGCCGACGTTAACCAAAGCCAAGGTCCCCCTGGTCGTCTGCTTGCCGCGTTCGACGCGAGCGCCCGCTTCTTCCCTTCCAGCCAATCTCGAGACGAAACACAGCTGCGAGGAATCTCGAGGATCTGCGGAGAATTGCGCCGCGCCCGTCAGATTATATGGAGTCCGCGATAAGGAAGTGAAATTAAACGGGAGACGGGGTGTCTGGTTCCCGCGGGATTTCGAGATGCACCGCGGTGCCCGGCCCTGATCTCGTTTCAGCCGCCCTCGTCCGGTTGGTGCCTCGGTTGGTTCACCCTCGAATTACCCGATGCCTGCCTCTCCGCGCGGCCTCCACAGCCGGGCGAAGTTGTCTCGAGACGGTAATAAGCCGCTACCGGCTCGTTTGCCTTTTCTTCCAATCTTTTTATTTGAACCCTGCCGCTCGAGATTGCTACCAACCGGCCTCCTCCCTCGGGTCAACCGAGACTTCCGTTTGCTGGCTTTCCTCCATCGTCCGCCTCTTCTCTCGAAGAATCATCCCTGCGACGACGAATAATTTAGTGCATCGCGAATGATGATCGAAACGAGCCTCGAGAAAGAAGAATTCTTAGTTTAAAATCGATGCTCGAGATGGTGGAACGTCGGAAGAAAGAAGAGGAGGAAGAAGAAGGAAGAATGCTTTAGAGGAAGCACAATCAAGGACGGCCACTAAGAGGCACGTTTTTAAGGGATGATTTAATCAAGCCGGGTGAAATTAAATTTCTTCTGTAATCGAGGCATCCGTTACAATAACGAGCGAGGATTCTTGCTGTTCTTGGCGTGGGGTTCGACAACGGCACGAGGAGAAAGAAATAGGCAGGGAAGAAGCGAGGGTAGAAGCGAACGGTGGAGACGTCGAAAAATTCCGAGGGCGTCTGCCTCTCGTCGCGCGCGCGGAAATATTTCAGCGAAGGTCGTCGTTCGAACCCGAAGGAATCCAACTAAGGGCGACGGGGTGAAAAGTAAAAGGGAGAAGGCTGCAGTCGGAGCCAATCAGCGTCCGCTCCGAGCTTTCCCGACAGACGCATCCAGACCCCGGAACAGGGTAAGAAGTAACATAATAAGGAATAATTTTATTTGCGTCTATATATCGTCACGTCCGATCACGGACGTGTTCTAATTTTATTTCGCGCAACAGGATCACGCTGATAGGCTGGATGTCCTCGAGGTTCCCTCCTTCGACCTTGCTCGTCTCTGCGGTTACGCTGGGGTGGGATCGTGGAAAGTAATTTTCCGAAAATTGGACGAAACGAGTGTACGCGCGTCGTGGCACCCGCTAATGGGAACGATTGAAACGAAGAAAATACAGGAACGACAACTTTACGATTTCAAGTTCTCGTAGAACGGTGGACAGCGGAAGCGTGGTTAATGAATTCGCGAGGAGAATCAGAGCCGGAACCAGAGCGAGCGTCGAAGCGTCCGGAGAGCCAGTGAAAGAAAGCGGTGTCTGACGGAGGTGAGGAAATAACGCGATACTCGCAAGAACAAGCTCGCCATTTCCGCTCGGTGGACCCATTAACGTCCCGTGGGCTGCTGTAGGAAGAACCCAGAAGAAGCTCTGGGGAACGAGCGCTCGGGGAGGCGGTAAAAGCGACGAAATGCGAAATTAACTGCGAACTGTTAGGTTCCCGGGGTCGCGGTTGGTAAGTCGGGGGTCGGCCGTTGCCGAGGGTGGATCAACGGTGGCGAGGCTGGCGGAGTGTCGAGAAGTCACTTTGAAAGTCAAATAAAGTTTTAAATTCTTAAACACTTTATTGCGCCGGCCATTTAAATTTGAATATCATTCGATTACGCTGCCACACAGCCAGCGTAGCCTCTGCCCGTTGCTGGAGCACCGCATTCAAATTTATTCTCTTTCCTTGGCCCACCACCCCAACTCGACTAACGTCCGACTTTTCTTCGACTGGTATTTTTTTGTCCCTACAAGCGGGACACCGCTCGACGAGATCGAGAGTCGACCGCTGATCGAGAACTCGAGGTAAAAGGATCGAAATTTGCTCTGTTCGCGTGAAAACCAACGACTGATGAATAGCGCGAGAACGGACGCGTATAACGTTAGAAGAGGAAGTGTGCGTTCCTATATAGGGATATTCTCTGAGGATAGTTTGCGTTCGCGGAAAGGGTCGGTTAAGGGTAAACTCGGTGAACAAGTTTGCCCTGGCATTTTCCTTCCGATTCGTTCGCAAACACACGGGGTGTTTCATCCAACTTCCGTCCGAAATGTGCACCCCCGATAACGATCGGAAATTCTTTCTCGAATTTGCCTCGAGGAGGAAGTGCTTGAAAATGAACGGCGAAAATTCAACGTCGATTTCGTTAATTGCCAAAGTCTCTTCAACGTTGATTTCATTTTTAATCCAGCTAGCCAGCGCTAACGAGAAAGTTTCGAGGAAGAAACACTAAGCAGAACGTTCGCGAGCCGACCATGAAACTTGGCCAGCGAACGATAAGCCTCGAGATGAACTCTCTCGACTGGAAACGTTTCAATTTTCGCCAAGCAATACTTCGTACAAATTGCGCGATCACGATCGACCGTTCAATTTTCACGGCTTTTCGAGAACCGTTGCTTAAATTATTCGCGGCAAATAAAAAACCACGCAGCCGTTGCGGTCGGGGGAAAAAAAAGCAGGAAAAAGGAGAGAACAAAAAATATTTGTACGCATACGGAAAAATATCGCGATTCCAACGGATGTTTCGGAACTCTCGCTCGTGTGCGTAACGCAAACACACTGCATCGAACACAGTCACGATCGGGAGCCCGAAAAAATAGTGAAACGCAGTGCAACGACCTGTCAGACGTTTGAAAGACCGATGAATTTATTCGAGAACGACGACGACCATTACCGTCGATTTTTCGTTTGACGGCAACTGGAGCATCCGCGAAAGGACCAGCTGCTTTTCGTCAACCGGTGTCGTAATATATTCACGTGGCAAGCAAACGAGGCGGGAAACGGTGGCACAGTTTGTAGCAGCGAGCGTCCGCTATTTTTAAAAATTTCGCGTCGCCGGCAAAAATATTCCACCGGAACAAAACGTAAGTCGAGCGTGCGGAAAAATCGCGGAACGGTTCGCGCTTCTTCGTCTGGCGCACGTCGCGTGCATATATACGCGTTCTCGTCGTACGAGAAAAACGGATTAAAAACGATCCGCGGCCTGCTTGCCGGCACAATCCGTTTCGAGAGTCGGACGCTCCGCGGCGCTTCAATTTTTTTTCATCGTATTACCCTGATCCTGTTAAAAACTTCCTCGACGCCTGGCCGGATTTGAAATGCAGATGCGCGACGTAACGCGCGGCGTCCTCGCGTTATGCGTCCTCATCTGTCATCCCGTTCGAATCCCGCGAAAGGAGACTCGAGGAATCGCGACGCGGGGTTACTCGTCGCGTGTAAAAATAGCCACCGCGTGTTATCCGATTGTAATCGCGCAACAATCGCGTAACAATCGCGCGACGCGCGATTCCGCTCGTTAAGAAACTCTCAATGGGGGTGGAACCAGGAGGGCTCCTCTTCCAGCAACCGTCGCGCGCTCAATCGTTTGTATTCGGCGGAGAGTGTCCAATTTCCTTCTATCAATCCCTCTCGATTTTCCCTTTCATCTTTCTGGGAGGTGCTCGAGAACGAAGGAGAGCGACGGGAACGACGGTTTGCTCGACGCAGTTTCGCCTAACAAGCTCGTAAAGGGGCGGCGCGGCAGGGAAAATGCTCGCAGTCTGCTTCGCGAGACGGCGTCTCGCGGCGAAGGTGGAAGAAGGGAAAAACCCGTGGAACGGGGAGGAGCTGGCGAGGGGGTTGAATACAGTCCGCGGGCATTTTTTGGGAAATCCAATTTGACGGAGGTAGACGCCGCACGGCGGATGGTGGGCACCGTGCATATTTTATATGCAGCCCGTGAAAGCTGCGGAGGCAAGACCGGAGGGGGGAAAAAATGCGGGGCCAACTAGACAGAAACCGGTAGGGAACTGAGACTCTGAAAAGAGTCGGAGAAAAGTGCGGCGAGCAGCAGGGACGGGAAGACGAGAAACGGACGGGCAGGGATGAAGCGTAGACAGAGGGGGTGGTCGCGCGAAATAGAACAAAATCAGAATCCGACGGGGCTCTTCAAACGGGTAATTGAAAATTTCGTTACGAAACAAACCGACTCTATTTGCGCTACGTTCTGAAATTATTTCCTTGGAATTCTTGCTGCGTAACCGAGGACACAGTTAACCTAACAGCGAGCATTGCATTACTCAAAACGTATTTGCATTTCAACGAGAATTACCCGGTTCTGTCTGCTTGGAAACAAATGGCGGGCCGCGTGATTTTTTTTATTCCCCTCGAAACTGGAGGGTCATTAATAATGCGAACAAAAGGGAAGCTTTTCATCGCATCGATTGTAATTATAGTCCTACGAATCGAGAAAATAATCACGGGTGGGACAAAGAGGATCGTACGACAACGAGAGATATATACGCGCAAAGTTTGTAGTGGAAACGGCTCGAGTACGCTTCGTTGATCCAAAAACGCCACTGGGTTGGACGGCGAGGGTGCGCGTGTCGCGTGTCCGGCGAAAAGGGGTGAAACTCAAAGAACGCACCCTCGCGCTGGCCGGAAGAGAAAACCTGTCCAAGGATCGTAGGCACCGCGAGAGGCCTTCTATTCGCCTGATGTTTGCTCGCCTCTTTGTCCTCTTCCGTCCCCTTATGCTTTCGTCTTGAAGCGAGATTCAGAGGGGCTGGATGAAAAGATAGAGACCTTTGGGACCGAATGATTTCTTGTCGAGCACTTTTGGGACGCTGGTTCGAGTCTCACTCGCGCGATACGAAACGAGGGTGGCTGAAAGAGTAAACAGGGGATCTGGACGTCCAACTGTGTACTAGCTGTTAT
The DNA here is from genome assembly GCF_050948175.1 of Xylocopa sonorina. Taxonomy (NCBI): domain Eukaryota; kingdom Metazoa; phylum Arthropoda; class Insecta; order Hymenoptera; family Apidae; genus Xylocopa; species Xylocopa sonorina. The sequence continues at coordinate 11,115,579 of NC_135202.1, read as the reverse complement.
CGTGATTTTTGGAACCAAGCTGAATTCTCGAGGAGCACGAGATCGCTGGAACAAACGCTGGGTCCAATCGTTACAAGCTGCCTCCTAAGAGAGGGAAAAGTATCGGATATAGCCAGAATGCACGTGAAAGAACCTGCTCGTGATAATTGTGCGAAGAAATCGTATCCAGGTCGGGTCAAGGGAGGATTTCCGCGAGGATCCCGCCAGGGGAGGAATTAAAATGGGCAAGCCGAGATTGAATCAATCCCGTTCTCGATCGAACGTCTGTCTCGATACACTTTCACTCGAACAGCGCATCGCTCGTCGTCGGGATTATGAAAATAAAATAATGACTCGACGTGATCGAGGGAAACGAGCGAACTGCTCTTTAGCCATTCGAGCGTGTGCAGACTTTTCTTTTTTCTCTCTTTCCTCTTTTTTTCGATTCCCGTCCTCCTTCCATGCCGGAGGGGATGAAATCTCGCGCGCTCCCTCGAGGAGAGGTCGAACTCGACTGTTCTAGTTGGAACTTCCATTACGTCCCGGGTAGAATAAGGCGGAAGGGAAAAAAGCGCACGGGGAAACGGGAACGGGCGTACATAGAACCGGAACAGAGCGTGCATACTCGTGCTCGCGGTCGAGAGAGCATCTTCGTTCGAGGACTGTCACTTTACGCCTGTTCGTGGCCAATGTTCTTTGCCCAACCGTCCCGTTTTCTCGCCTCGAGCACCGTGCCCCGTGTTGCTGACTTAGTTAAGGAACGAATCTCGGCTCCGCGAGTCTCTTAAGGGTCAACGTGGTCCCTGAATCCAATTCGACGCGATACGATTCCGCGACACGAAACTTGAACAGGTTCTTCCAAATAATTTACGAAAAGACGAGTCTCCAAGCAGCGCGTGTACCGATAAAGCTTACGTGAAAGTAGCAATACGGACTTAACGAGAAGCGATCGTTGCCAGGCATCGATTTTTCATATTCGTTACGATAGCGGGTGTTACCGCCCCGGATCGATCAGTGAGAGAAGAGCTACGATGGAACCGCGTGGGTGACTCGAGGTGCGAACAACGGATGGAAGAGTCGCAAACCAGATGGAAGAGCAGCGGTGCAGGTATCACTGGCGCCTTTTATTAGCAATATCTCGCGAATCGATAAGCATAAAATTCATAACGACACTTCCCGCGCGGATATAACCACGCTCGCGGAATATTTTTTTCCCCGGTGCCACACATCGATACCACTCGTTGCTGTATTTCTGCTTTATTCTCCTCCTCCGCGCGCGATATCACCTATTAAGATCCACACGCGGCGCATCGTCATTCTTCGTCCGCGAATTAATCTGAAAAGTTCTCCAACGGAAGGCTCGACGATGTTATCGGAGCAAGTTTTGATCGAATATACTCGCGGGGCAACGATTTTACGCTATCAAGCGGCAAGAACAATTCCCTTTTACGCGATAATGAATTCCGACCGTGTCAGCGTCAGAATTTCCACTCAAAGGATCGATAGACCTCCGTCTGGCGAAGAACGTCATCGACAGGGAAGCCCTTGAAAGCTTTCAAACGACTATCGACGCAATTCGGGACCCGTTCCCTCCGTCATTTGTCCACGCTCAAGTCTATTCCTCCTGTTCACTGTCTACTATTATTTTGATTTACTCTATCCATCCGAGAATGGAAAGATTCTCCGGGTAAAGCCAACCCTTTGCGAAAACTCTTCCAGCGTTGTTCGCCACCTTTGCGAAACGCGGCTAGAGAGTGTCCAATCACTGAGGTCGGTACGGAGAACGAGTGCGGGAAACTGTCTCGTCGACGAGGTTTCCGGGACTTTGCGAAGGCTCAGCGGGAACGCCTGTAGGCTTTGCTCGATCGAGAAAGAGTTTTCGTCGTTTCAAAGCGGACGGGGAGACCTACATACAAACTGGGATGACTGGGAGAAGTATTCGCGCCACGGAAACTTTTGACTTCTATCGAGAATCGGAAGCTCGATATTCTTCCGTTACGTTTCGATCGAAAAACGAGCTAGACAATCGTTACTTCGCTCGTAGTTCTTTCGCAAACGTAATCAACGGATTTTTTGCGCTTTTACTCGGTCACATTAAGTGGTTCATTAAGGTCGAGTAATAAAAAAGAGCAAGCGTAGCAGCACGTAGAGGTGATTAATCATCTCTGAAATAAAAGTAAGGCTGCTGGTAACCTTGACATTATCTGCTGGGATCGAATTAATAACTCGAAAGAGGCGAGAAAGTCGAGCAGCTGAGAAGTCGATGGGAACAGAGAGAAAGGACATGGCGGGAGGTGATCGCGAGCGATAAAAAATAAACGAATCTCCTTCCTTCGTCCATTCGATGGGGAACGGAGAAAGGGAGAAACCCTTACGCATTTTTTCGTTGTCTATTATGAAAATACCGCCACGAAGGTGTTATCGACGTAGCCAGAAAATATTCCGCCTAGGAAAGTCTGGATTAAGTCGAAGAGATGGAAAGCTCGGTTAGAAAATAAAAAAAAAAAAAAAGAAAATACGTAGATGTAAAAACGCAGAGGTGGAATTTCGTTTGGGACAGCGGCAGTAGTGAATCTGGAGTCGGTTCTTTTTTTTCTCCCGCAGCTACCGTCCACGAGCAGAATTCAAATCCACTGAAATGGTTTGAGCCTCTTCGAACAGCTTTCGCAGAGCGGAATTCTAATCGTACGAATGGTTCGTTTTTCTTTGGGAACCACCAGAGCCTAATCCAACGGCACTCGAATCCTCTGTTTGCCTTTGGCCTAGGATTATCGAGCTACTTGGCGAGTTTCGACTCCCTGTTAGATTCGATTATTTCTATTACATCTCGAATCAGTTATTATACACGAAGTTAAAATTATTCCTTCCGAGTGCTGGTGCTTATGGTCTATTCGCCAAAGAGTTCCTTCGACGAGATCTCTCGGCTTCTTCATCTATCTAAAGTGAGAGTGAGTGAGAGAGAGAGAGAGAGAGAGAGAGAGAGAAAGCGGGCGAAGAACAGAAGGAAGAGACGAGTCGTATTTAAATGAAGCCTTGAGAAGATGTAGATGCCTAACCTGAGCTTATTATACATAAACGAGGCCCTCTTAACTGTGCACTCGACCCAGTGAGCACGAAGACGGCGAGGACGAGGACGAACACGGCGACGATGAGCACGATAAGGTCTGCGGGATAGTGGGAAAACGAGCGAGGACACCGCGAACCGACTGTTCACCAGTACGGAAACGGAATTCGAGCGTAGCGAACCCGTGGCCCCTCTCGCGACACGAATTCGTCGGCTCAAAGAATATTCTTTCGCGAATTTAGGAAGTTATGCATCCGACGTACGCTTGTCATAAATGTGCAGGCACGTGTTAACAGCCGCGCGCTGGATGGAACGGGACCAGACTTTCTAGCGGGTCAAAGATTCCTCGAGAGCGAGGCTCTTTAATTAACACAGCGCGAGATAAAATTTTAGCCAGATAATTTTCAAACGAACATCCCCCTCTATTAACGAGAATTAAATTCCTAGCTTCTAGAAGGTTTTCTAATTATCGAGAGCAATTCCAACCGACACAGAGGACGATAAAGGAAAGGCGAACAGAGAGAGAGAGAGAGAGAGATAGCGTCACCAACAGCGAACGGTCATCACGATTCCGTTCTCCGTTGGAACGGAATCTGGTCGAATGTCTCGAGGGACGTCTAGGGACGTCTAGGTTTCGGAAGCGAAGGGCACTAGAGCTCCGCAGGCTAACGAGAAACGCGGGCTTCCAGCGGCGTTATAGTTAAGAGATAATGCTTAATCGATAGAGGCAAGGAGAGGGGCGGCATTATCGTGAACGGGCCCGTGTATCGGACAGAGAGACGAGGAGAATGGAAGACGCCAGGCCGCGGCGGTGTTGCATCCCCTGATGCATGTAACCAATTTCGAACCGCACGCGCCATAACCATATCTGCACGCAGCCAACTATGCACAGCCAGACCCTCGGATCCTTCTCTACGTATTAATTCTACAGGCGCATCCTGGCGAGCTCCCTCTATTCCCTCTAGTCGTCGCTCCTCCTCGGTAACTTTACATCAACCAGGCTCGCATGCGCGTTACTTAACGCGCGCTACCCCACGATCCTGCGGCCAACGACTACCGCTCCCGTTGATCTTACCTCCGGCCGGAAGTCGACGTGATCCCCGCGCTGTACACCCTTGATCTATCGCCTAGCTGGCAACTACCGTTGCAGCTGTTCCGTTTCGTGGATCCTTCAAGGCGCAAGTTGTTGCTCTTGGCTAATTATACGACTGTCTAACACTGGTGGAAACGTTCCTTGTTTCAGAGTAAACGTTCCGTTCGTACGTCTTGCGGGCGGTTTACCAAGCCGTGATTGCTGGACGTCGAGGAACGCTCTCCAAAAAATGCCACGGATTTGGATTCTTTTCAGTTTATGTGGTGTAGTTTCCTAGGAATGGAATCCTTCGCGATATCCTGGGCACGTTATGCAGCCACAATGGCTGCCGCGGACGCCGTTAGCCACGGACGCAGTTGCCGGATACCTCGAGGACGATAGTGGCCGATAGGGTGGCGATGGCGCGGACACTGCGGGCTGTCCTACCTGGACGAGCGTGTTCTGGATACGAGCGGGTCGCAAGTGCCTCGTAACCAGCCGAATAACGCGTTATACGGCATGGAAAGGTTGTGGGAGCTGGTCGAGGAAGCCGACATAGTGGAACAGTGTTACGAGCGAGACCATTTGTTTATAATTCCTTGGTGGATAGAGGTGGTGCACTGGCGCATCGGTTCGCGTTTTCGTTTGTCCCTCCCACCCGATTTATCTTCAGAATTCCGTCACCTCGCCACTTTTCTCACTGCTCTCCTCGACCGTTACAATTTCCTTCCCAGCCGCGACATTTCGTTCCCCTTTTCGACCCTTTCGGTTTCTCTTTCGTTTCATTTCTTCCAGCAAGAAGCCCAATTTAAATTTCCCTTATTCTACTCGTCTACTCCATCGGTCTAACGGCTTTCTTAACGACCCTCAACGGAACCCCGTTGGCGGCCACTCCAATCGACGCCACACGACGCTACGCGTCCCTTCGCCGACTACAGCTCGGAGATAGTTCGAGGTCGACGCTACACATCCACCGAATAACCGCCTCTGTATGCTAACTAGACGACTCCCGTCGAGATAACTTTGAATTAGCCCGCGATTAGGCGGCTGGTTCCCACGCGAGCCATCTGGAACGATTAGCTGCTCGCTGCGGTGAAGTAACGAGCCTCATCCTTCTAGATTTCGTTGCCTTCGGTGTCTCAAAAATGCTCCTCGTTATAATACACTGAGAATTTTACGTTCTATCCGACTCCTCCTGGACTCGTCAACCAGCGAGCGTGATTACGTCCTAAAAGTAAATTACGTCTCGTATGCCTTCCACGGGCAGTCCTTTAAAATCCATCGCGATCCCACGAGATCTTGACCAAGTTTTACGAAGGTAAACTTCCCTGAAACGATTACGTAAACTCGCCAATCAACGGATCGACGCGTATCGCTGGAAGATTACACGGGGCAACTGGCTGTAAATTCCGTGTCCGCCATTCGATGACAACGTGACCAAAATCGCGAGCGAATCGCACCCGGCAATGACGCGTTTCGCTTTTCCATCGCCTCCAGTTTTCCCGTTTTATTACGTAACTTCTCCTATGAACGACAACTACCGCTCTTTCTCGGCTGGATATTTATTATGATTTTACAGCAGCCGATGCACAGCCTGGTGGCTGGCCGAGAACGGCACTGCAACCTGCTCGACGGTTCAACGGAGCGAGCGAGCAACGAGAGGTCGCGTGTGCTCGCCAGCTGGAAACCCGCAGACTCGACTAATTTTTCCTCCTCCTCCTCCTCCTAGCGAAAATCTTTCCCCTTTTATGATCCTTCGAGCGATCGCGCCTCGCGCGAGTTAACAACGTGCAGGGTCGGGAATTGAATTCCTGAACGAAGAGGCGGTGCGCATCGATGCTCTCGATCCTCGATACTCTTCGCGGATATCTTGGCGCTTGAAATTCTGAGCTCGATCACTGGCAGAGTGCTGTACCCGCGCGGTCGCCACCCCCTTTCGATTCGAGATACGAAAGACGAGCAGTCGCGATGGGTAACGATCACGATGTTTTACAAGGAAACGTGGAAAATTCAGGTCGCTGTAACTGCTAAGGGATACTTGAAAACGGCTAGAAGAAGAGTTAGGAAGCAACGTCGACCCAGATTTCGCCTTCGTTCGCCAAACGCGAGAACGTCTAATTACTTCTGCCAATCTTGAAACCGTTCGAGGAGGCAGCTGTCTCCTCTGTCTTGGATTAAAAGGAACCTTCAAAGGGTGCGTCGTTCGCGTGAATATTGGTCGGGTGTCGACGTTAAAAATACGAAGAGCGACAGAGAGGCGGGGACGAGAAGCGTCGGCTGGGTGCAAGGTTTAATTGGCAAACTGGAACGGGATCGTCAAAGACCGTCCGGAGGCTGAGCTCTGTATTCCATAATTGCAAGAGCTCCATCGAACGTCTCGTTTCAAGAAGGCGCTTTTGAGCCAAGATATACACAAGAAACAGTTACCTGAGAAAAGGGCCACTGGAACCTTTAAAGGGTTACTGGTGCATTAACTGCCTTTGGAACTCATCTCGGCGACGTTGTGTACCGTTCGCATTATCCATCGAGGCGACGTCGTCGACGAGGACTGATGCCGCGTAAGCCGATTTACTCGCGCAAATCAGAGACGATACTCGGCCCGAGTTACGTCCGCTCTTGATTCGTGCAGCTGAATTTCGACCTTTCTCCGTCTCTTTTGCATTTAAATCGCATTCTTTCGACTGCCAGTCGAATTTCTCGGTAAAAAGAATCCTCCTCCAGGAACTAAGAGGCAACCTGGACCGTAATTGCTTCTGCGAGAGCGCTAAGAATCTCGACGATACATCTTCTGTTCGTCGTGCTTGTGTCCTACCACCGTTCTGTTCGACAATCGCAGGAAGAACAGAGAGACTTCGAAAATCAAAGCGACGATGAGTACTTTGAGGCGGAGAGCCAACGTGAATGCGCGAAACGCATAGTCCTCGATTGCAAAACTTCGAATGGAAGCAACAGGTTCGAGAGCAATAAAAAATCATTACCAGCCACGATTCGAGCGCTCTCCGCCAGAGATTATTCCGCACGATTCGCGTGGTTCGCGTCAAAATTTCATCGCGTTTAGAAACTTATCACGTGCGAGCCGGTGGCTCGTTCAATTCGACAAACTTCCTCTATTTTCCGCGGAGTCGAGGCGCTGTACACGAGCGCGTTATAATTCCGTCGACGAGCGTAATCTCGGAATTTTGCGACGCGCCGAACACTTCCAAGATTGGAATTGCGCGAGGAGCCGCAGACGCGACGCCCCTACCGATATCACGATCAATTATCGTGCTCTGCTCGCCACGGGGATGAGAAAGCGAGGGAGGAGCGACAACCGGAAACAGAGCGGAAAGGGCACGGTTCACTTAACGTCGCGATTTAAGCTACTTAGACGCCGACGAGATTCGAGGCTGACGAGCGGAAACGTTCTACGAGTCGACTTTGATTTCTATCGTAACTCGAAAGAGACGCGCGCCCCCGCCGTATTACCCTTCGAGCAGGGAATAAAGGGAATGCCTTTGGGGGTTTGTTATTGTGATTATGATATCGAATTCTGCTCCGCGTCTACTCCTCTCTATTTGCCTTGCCGCCGACTCTCTACGCATACTACGGAGAGAGTGGCTAGCCAGGATGCCGTAGAACCCCCCAAGGAATTCCGATATGAAACATGTGCCGCATATTTAGTATCATCCCTCCGGCTCGTGCGTTACCGTTGGTGTTTCTTCTAATTCTGGGATAATAAAACACGACTAGATATTGTTACGCGAGTGATAGAAGCACCCTGCGCAACGTCAAACGTCTGCGCGTGTCGGTTCGGTAACGAGAAGGGTCTGTCAGGCTCTATCAACGTCAAGATTATCGATTAATCGTCCGGTCGCGTTGATTGTTTACCAAGGAAGACGAGACCGATTAGCGACGTGACCGGACAGTTTCAGTATCGAGCTGCCACAGGTTCAAGAATACGAGAACGCTGTATCCAACCCCGGCGCTCGTGGCGTCCCATCAAAAATGCACCCTCACCGGAAACCCTTTCGCGTACGCGACGCGCGTCACCCTGGCGTCGATGTACAAATTTCCACGATGAATTCGTCGTAACGAGAGCACCGTTTGTTGCATATTTTACGAACGAGAAAGAGCCGTGAACCGTGCGTCGACGATAGAGGCAGAGGGGGCGACTGATATCCGTGGACCCGCCTGACCGTGATGAGAGAGGAATTCACGAAGGGTAGCGACTCGAGGGATGCCGCTGTACATAAATACAGAGTAGCACGATGCTATCAACAATTCATCGCTATTATTACAGCCTCTCTCTAACGGTATTCCCTGCAACGCAGCTGGAGTTACTCTCGTAGGGGGTTACGGTGGAGAGACACGCGGAGAACAAACGGGAGGGAAGAGGACGTCACAGCTGGTACCCTCGAGGAGCGACCTACTAGACGCGTCGTACGAGATCCGACGGCAACCACCGTCGGCCTCTAATCTACATCCTTAATGACATGGTTTACCCTTCAAGATTCTGCGCAAGTTTTCGCAAAGTAGCTGGCAAACGAACGCCAGTCGTCGAACCCCGCCGAGGTGAAGCACCAGCGCTGACCCTCCTATTATTCGCGTCACCGAGTGAGAGATGAATCTCTGTGCCCTTTTTAGAGCTCTAACCACCCCTTTCGAAGTTCATCCACGCCCTTTGAATCTGAACAGTCAATAGCGCGAGCACGCTTTGTGGAGGGCTACGTGCCCCTTGGAACCGAAGGGTTGCACCCCTGCGACGGAGTTCGGTACCAGTGCCAGTGAACTTTGTCGGGGCGGAATATTTTCAAACTGACGTTTCTTATCGAGGACACGTAGCGGCAAGTTTTTCTTCCCGGCCAAGTGTTCGGATGATCGATTTTTATCCACCGACTCGTATCACATTCCTCCCGATATTTCTCGGTTTGCGAATCTCATTGTTTCACGCGATACGTGCGGCGAATGTCGCGTGTTATAATTCTCATCGCGCGCAACGAGTGGATAATTTGAACGAACGTAAAGGCTCGTTAGCAAGTATCCAAATACGAGAGATTAACACCGTAGATCGCAACGAACGACACCAAATTCGTAATGCTTCTTACGATAATCCTTGCCAGGGTATTTGTACTCGAATCGTTTATCCCTCCTGGCAATAGGTCATCGATTCAACGGGAAATTAAACATTTTCAGGCGTGCAATTACGTGCCGCAAATTTAATTTAATTAATGCCGTAATTTATGCACCGTCGAATTAATACGTAGCCGTGCAACGATCCGACTTACACCGAGCTTATACTCTCGCCGATATTTACCGCCACTTTCCTCGAACAGTCCACCATTTAATTATTTTCACCGATTTCATATCGCAGCGCAGCAAATGAAACAGGATTAACGCTATCATCGCGATACACGATCGAGTCTATATATATACATTTACTTCTTTCAGCTGATTTCTACTTCGTGTTAGTTCAAGTAAAATGAATGGGAAGCAATCCCGGTAATCCACGAATGAACAACGAAAGCCTCGCATAATTAACGAGCCTCCTTTTCGGTTCTCGAGATGAAATCGATGCGGGTCACGAGTAGGGACGAGGTAAATGCCGATTCGGGCATTTTCGTGATCAAACGCACCCTCTTGACATCGCTGTTCCATTTCCAGCCACTCGAAACCGACATTAAATTCAACGACGCGATTCGCTGAATTTTCCTTTCCCTTCCTTTTCACCTCCCCGCGCTGCTCTTTTTCTCGCTCCATCGTTCGTCAAGTTAACGATCGTTCGAGTGGTATCGGTAAGTCGTGGACGAAAGCGGACGAATAAAAGTCCGATATCGGACGCGGATTCCCAGTGAAAACACATCGGATCCCAGAGATTGAAGTTCTAATTTATTTAGATCGAACTCGCCCTCCTGTCCAGGCTGGACTAGTCAGCGTTCTCTTTTTTTTTTCGAAATCGAATCGATTAGGTCGCGACAAACCGTCCCCAGAATCCGTAGCCGCCGTGCGACGGCGGAGATAGAAAAACGTGCGCCGCGAACTTCGACGTTTTACACTTCGAAACTTTCGATAATTCCTCGCGCGCGAAAGCCGTGGGACAGTTTCCTGAATAAATTCCGGGGGGCCGAAATTTTATCGCGGCTTTATGGTTAGCATACTAAAACGAAGCTTACGAGCCCTCCCGCGGGACTTTGGCGTTATCATGCGCGAGGTACCCGTGAACTTTATCCCAATCCTTCTTCTCCTAAAAGAATATTTAAAAGAGCTAGGCTGCGCTCGTCGATCTCCTCGATATCGAAACTGTTGTACCTCCAGTACTTTGACAAATCGTCCCCAGCTTCTTTCTTATCCCCTCAACTGGCCTTGAAAGAAGCGATTGGTTCGAGGGATGAAAAGCAACGGAAAAAGAACGAACAGGGGCTAACGAGGCGCTTGTTCCCTCCTGGGGAAGATGAACATCTCAGAAGCCGATTGACGTGGAAATATCGAAACAGCTGCTCTTTGTTTCCCCGTTGGGATAGTCAGTTATCCGACAAGAATTAGAATGCCAGACGATTTCGACTAATGGATCGTGCTCTTGCTCGGATTGCAATTCCAAGCGCTGGCTGACCCAGGCTGAAACTTGCCAGGCCCGATGTCCTTCCAGATGGCGGATGCGCTATAATTTATGTAGCGCAGCTCGCTGCGATAATATTTTCATGGAAATTTCAATGTTGGTCCAGAGACGTACTAGCTGGTTTACGAGAGACCTGCGTATACTTAAGTAATTTCCCTGTCACTGGTGCTGGCTGGATTCTATAATCCGTATCAACAGGGTAAAGTCCCGAGAGCGAACTTGCTCGCGGTGAGAGAGTGCTTTGCGACGTTTTTCGAACGAAGAAGAACGCGACTGAATATCGCGCAATTAAGTATTAAAGCAAGGAGGATGAAACCGTGTTAAGGGAGTCTTTGTGCGCCTTGCACGCGTTCTATCTTGTATACGAACGGAAAAGTGATTATCGAGAACGGTGAAACGATTCGCACGATCGACGTCGCGGCCATTAATTAGTCGGAATTACGAGGCAGAGGGGGGTGGCAATCACCGGAGAGAGCGTTCGCTTTTAATTTCTCCGTCTGTCGCGATTCGTTCCGTTTCGCTCGATTCCTAGTCCCGCGCGGAAAAATGTTTCCTGCGCGGTGTCGGCTTGTTCAATTCTTATGCAAATGTACCGGAGGCCGATTCTATCTCAGAGAGAGGGAAAGAGAGAGAGAGAGAGAGAGAGAGCAATCTTTGTCTGGCGGGTCGCGCGTGCCCAGGCACGCAACGGGAATCGCGCATTAAACTTTTCTCGCTTCGAGACTTTCCTCTTTAAACCCTCTATATCCTGGCAGCTGGCGAGCGCGGCTTAACGCCTTCGAATCGATATTCATTTTCAGCCAACATCGACGGACATTATCCCGATGTGTTCGCCAACAGTACATCCCGTCGAGTGTTCTACGGGGCAGGGCGTTCAAATAAAATCAGCCAGAGTGATAAGAATATACCCTGCGTGAGTATAAACGAGTACAACTGTTTGTTATTCTCTGGTGGAGGCGATGATTTTATTAAGATCGCGCCAACCGCGTCCGTATGTTTGCTCGACTCGAATTTACTGCCGTTGAAGACCACGGCAAGCAACGCTACATCGTTGATCCCGCGCTTCGATTCGACTGGTTGGTTAATTTCACTAAAACCTCGATGATATACCGATCTTTATTGCTGGACAAAAGTTCTATGATAGCGTGGGTCTTATTCGAAGCACGTAGCGAACAGACTATTCCAGCCAGGGGGTTGAAACCTCATCCCAAAGGGCGGGGGATAGGATCTTCAGCCGAAAGGAACGCAAAAGAGAGAAACAGAGAGAGAGAGAGAGAGAGAGGGTGACGTAGAAATTCTCGCACGAGCCACGAAAACCGGGCCGTTTTATAACGCTACATTAACCGGCAATCTTCTCGCCTGCTGCACCAAAGGGATGGCATTCGTCTTGCCTCCCCCGAACGACGAGCTACGCCGATAAAACTTTTAATTGCTCTCGCGCCAGCGGGGGAGAAAAACAGAGCAGACACGTTTTCGCTCGACGCCTCCGAAAACTTGTCCCCCGTAGCAGTCGGAGAGATGTTTCTGGGCACGTGCCATCCAATTAACAAGATCGAAACGACGGAAGAACGATCGTACCCGTAGATCGAAGAGGAAGAAAAGAATTTCTCCAATTTCGCCAACCCCCCAACCATAAGGTAAGCGACGTGCCTTAACTCCACGCGTTCAACCCCTTCTAAGACCGCGCAGACGCTCGCTACCAGGAGAACGCAATCTGTTCCTCGTACCTCGGTCGCGGTCATTCTCACTTTTCCCTCTTCCGTTTCTTGTTACGCTCCGCAGCTGATTCGAGACGGCGTTCTGGGCCAGTGCTTGAAACAAACGAGGCTACGAGCGATCCTCTGCAGTCTGCCTAGTGAAAGTGCTCGACGAGGTAAGAGCCTGGAACTAGGGTCAAAGGACGGGTAGCTTTGCAAGTTTTGAAAGAAATATTAAGTGGAATCCAGTCGAGGTGGCCCAGCGACGTCGAAGCCGCGGAAGCCGAGTTATCGAGGCACTTTGCATAATTTAAGCCTCCGCTAAGTCTCTCTCTCTCTCTCGCTCTTTCTCTCCCCTGCTGATCGTACTCGCACCCATCGCGATCCCTAAATTTTTCAGCCGACTTTATTGGTTAACAAGGAACCTGGCGCGAGGTGAGCCCAACGGAAGATTGTTTTCTGATGTTACCGCGGTCTGTTTGCTCGCACCTAGTAGCTGCGCCGTCATAACGCAACCCCTCGTAATTTATTCATGAAATCGAGCGCAGAGTCGGAAGAAAAGCACCGAGGATCCGGTGAAACGCAGCCACGAAAAATCGTACGTTCCGAGAATAATGACTGGGCTGGTTGGGCGGCCACCTTTTCCACCCCGGTTTATGGATTCTTTATTCCAACGCTATGAATAACTAAATTCGCCCCCGAATAAATTGAATCTCGCAGGCTCACCTCGAGACACGTAGCTTGGCGCGTCCACTGCTTAATTCCAAGTCTTTCGAAGACACTCACGCGTGCACAGCGTGCACGTCTTGCCAGTGGCGTAAAAAGTCCCGGCAATCAAGCTTGATGAACGTTGGTCAATGAAGCAGCGGAAAAAAGAGGCAACTCCGGCCTCCCGTGTTCCCTGGGGACGACGTTTTCGACCTTCGTCGACGGGCAGACGTGCTTTCACGCCTGCGTTGGTAAAGTGTTCACGCGAGGGAAACGAGGCGCGTACGCACACGCGAACACGCGCCTCGGCCACTTTCCTGCGAAGGGCGAGAAGAGATCCGCGAAGGGATTCCCGAAGAATGTTAACGACCCCCTCGAGGCTCGCGCGAAGATGTTAATTCGGGAATTTTCGTGAGCCTGGATTACGGTCACCGCGGTTCAGAATTCACAGAGGAAGGGTCTAATTAAAGCTCCGTGGATTGACTTGGGATTTCGAGCTGAGTAGAACCGGGGGATGATTAGCAGAACAAGGTTGAAACGATCGGTGACAGCCAAGTTTTTCGATAAAGTAAACGTCGTTACTCGAGTATCGTCGAATCCAGGCGTTGCCTCGAGCGACTGTTTACAAGGTAGAATAGATGGGAAAAAGTACGGGTATCGCGCGAAAGAAGGATGCCTCTTAGGACTTTACGACGAGGTGTAATAAACCGGTAATGAAGTACAGAGACGAGTCTGGGGATCTCGTTGCGCTTTAATTTTACGACTCGTTTACGGGTCGACCGGCTGAAAGAAACGATCAACGCCGCATTAACATTACAAACGCGTGCATCGCGCGCCCCTATCGATCGCCCTCGACAGTCGGTCCCGGGTGTTTTACTTTCGACGAGGGCAAGGTGGATTCAGAAATGCGCCGCGTTACAAGAACGGTCTTGGTAAATGGGACAAATTCAGCTTAATCCTTGTTAGTGGTAACGCCAAATACCCGGAAGACTGTTCGCCGTTAGCCAAGCGCTACTTCGTTCGTTCGCTCGTTCCCTCGCGACCCAACACGCGCGCGAGCTTTCGTATAATCGGCGTTCTTCGAAACTGTGTCACACAGACAGGACGCGCGTGTAAAGAAGAGAGGGGGGTTGGTTTTTCCGTTTTAACGGGGGGGCTATAATGATACGTTACGGTGGACGCAAGAAGCGACACGGTAAAGAGCTCCAAGGATTACGTGAAATCGGATATAAGTAATCCGCGCGAAGCGAAGCAAAGCAACGAGCACGCCCACTTTTTATCTCCCTCCTATTTTCCTCGTTCTTCCACTTTTTTCCTTTGGACGCTGAAACTTGGACGCGTCAACGGATTCTTCGTCGATCGATTCCAGGGATTATACCACCTTCCCCTTTACTCGACCGTGTCCCGTTGATCTTCGCGTTTAAACGTCGTCCGAACAAACACCTCCGTCACCTCTTTCCGTTTTCTACTCTTTCGCAAGATCTCTCTCGAGCTTAGATCGCGCGAATCGATACGAGATACCCGGTTAGCACGATTTTATTCAAACTATCGACGTCGCGCGCGCGCGCTCGCACGTCCGTCGATTGACAGCTGGCTTTCCAATTTGCCGAGATTGCCGAGCAAAACGCCCGGGCAAATTGCAATAATTGCCGGCGCCAGGCGAACATTGAAACGTAATTTTTATTTCCCCTCTCGCCAGCGAATTACGTCCGGGTGTACGGACGTGTGCGAAGCGAGGCGAGGCCAGGCGAGGCGCGCCAACGAAACACAGAGAGCGAGCAATTTTTTAAACGCCGTGCAGTCGGCCATCCCCGTCGATATCGACGGATCGGAACCCAGCATCGAGCGTGGACCGACGGATAACCGGGTTAATCGTCGATACGAAATTCTATCCGCGTCCCGTTAAATCGTCATTGATAGTTCGATTTATGCCACCATTGATCCGGCTACCATCCAACGAGTCACGAGCAACAAACGAGTGCCGTATAAAATAGTACGGATAAACTGACGAAATATGCAACAAGCCTCGTTTAATAGACCGTTCACCACCGATCGTACAAAATCTGAGTCCCTCTCTCTCTCGAGCTGTATGTACACGATTCGGATCTTGGTACCGAAGAGGGACCCCGCGAGACGTTTTAATACGAAGCTCATGATGCAAATAGCAGAGAGGGGCATTCGATGCGCCGCTGGAAACGTGGAACGGCAGAACCATCAAATGGTCGACCGGAGAAAGGTATTTGAATAATTTCACAGGAAATTAGCGCTTGACACCGGTTGCTCTTCCACCTTTGAACTCTGCCGCGCGTACCAGAAATTCACAAACGGATTCGGATTCACGGGTAAAGCGCGGGAAATTCTATAAAATCACGGGCCATCAACGAAATTACACATTCCACGGGATGCTAACGGCCACCGACAGGATACCCTCGACAGTTCCTCTGGAACGGTCCTCCTCTCCTTCGACGCTTCAACTCTGCGCTTGCTTCACGAGACGCAGCGTGCAGTATCCCCTCGGTTATACAGAATTGTGCTTAGAATTCTTCGAACGAGAGGGAATAAAAAATAACGTCGAATTGTTTAATCGACGATTAGTCGAATGGAATAATTTACCTCGATGTATCCTGTACAGATAAAGGGAAGCAGCGAGGGGGGTGAGAGGCAGGGACGAGCGCGAAGTAAATAAATTGAATGGAAAAGGAAGACAGGCGAGACGCGTGCATAAAGCAAGAGAGTAAATAAGTCGTGGAGGGAAAAAAAAGGAGACACCAAGGAGGAGATAAAACGAGCGGAGGGCACGACAATGCGTCGTCGAAGCGGTGAGCTTGAGGGCTTGCGTTTATTAAATCAACAAAAGCCCCACGGGGGATGGTTTTCAGACGCGGGTAGTACATCTGCTACAGAAAGCTTTCCGTCGTATTCGCCTCCTTCTCTACCCGCTCTATCTCCGCGGGTTCTTCTCCCTATTTATTTACCCGCCTCTCCACCCATATTCCCACCCCGCCGCCACTCTCGTTCACCACCCTTTACGACTTGTCCGTTGCTTCTGAGCTCGCGATAATGACAGGGACTCCAACCAGGAGAGGAACTCCTGGCGTTCGAGGGAAATATGAGCAGCTGAAACGCGACTAATTTTCAAAGTGAACCGCTCAGCCTCTCTGTCGGTCGATCGAGGATCCTAACGATTTCTGAGTCGATCTCGAAAACGTGTAGAGTGATGAACGAACGCGACGGACGTTGAAACAGAACCCCGCGATCGAGACTGTTCGCGGTCGGATGCCACGATCTGGCGAATAAAAAGAGTTAATAACTTCCATGCTACCAGCGGGCTCTGAAATAACAGCGCTAAGCCGCTCGACGGACGGAATTCCACTCCTTATTACTTCAAACTGTCCGGGACGGACAAACGAGGCGTCGCGAGTGGAAAAGCGGGTACACGGTGAACGACGGGGATCGAGATGCTCTAAAAAGATGAATCGACCAAGCAAAGCTAGCCGATCGGGGCAAGAAGGATGGGGCTTAACGCGTTTGACGTTCGCGGGGACTCGTTAAGACGGATGAAACCAGCCAGATGGGCTCCCTATTATCGGCTAAAAATATTGGAACGCCTCTCGAGCGCGGGCAAGCTCGCGCGTCATACCTTTCGCGACGATTTCGAGTCGCCTGCGCCGCGATCGGTTCCTCGAAACACGCGGATAATCGCTTTATTAAACGTTTCCGCGGAATCGAATGCGTGCACGCGGCATACTCGAGCCAGGCTTCATTTTAATCGCGAAACGAAGAAACTCTTTGGTCTCTCGCGGTGGAAAAAATCGACCAGGCTCCAGTTGGATTGCTCGATTAAAGAAATCAACCGCCGGCTTGTTAACCGGGACGAAAAGCGGATGGAGGGGCGGAAGAAAAACCCGGTGGACGACGCGCAATTACGAAACAGCTAGATGCTGCGGAAAGATGTACCGCTTTGATACGAGCCGACGACGAAAGGAACGCGCTGCTCCCTCCGCTATTCTCCTCGTATCCCCCGCGTTCCTATTCATATTACGCGGGAATTTCAATTCCAAGGACCTGCCCCCGCGTCTCGCTTTAATTAACCGCCAGGCCTAATAAACGCGTCCACGGCCGGTTGCCTTGGAAAAGTAGCGAAAGCCGCGGCTTTTTTATATCCGCTAGTCGACGCACGCACCGCGTAGCGCACGAGGACACCCGGAGAGCCACCGAAAAAGGAACGAACAACGTACGTAGGTACGTGTACGAACCCTTTTCATTTCTGCATCGCGACTCGAGACACGCGGGAATATCGCGGCGTCGAGACGGCTAGGGTAAAACGCGCGCGTGGAATCGCCTCTTTGATACAAAAGTGGGCGCGGAATTTCGTCGAGCGAGGAAACCCTTGCTAAAAAAAAAAAGTCACATTTCGAAACGTGCAAGGTTTACTCACTCTAGCAGCTTTGCACTTTGAATAGCCGCGTGAAGTGCTGCGCGAGATGCGACGACCCGCCGTTTATAAATACCTAAATATTTCAGATGATTTGCAGCGACGCAGCGTGTAAATATTATTCGTAAGAACAAGCGAACGATCCAATACTTTTAACCGTGTGCGTCTGCTCGAGCGAACAGGAAGAGAGAATGGAATTTCTTGGACTCTAAAAATTGCCTCAGCGATGTTTCTCCCCGAGCAGGCTACTTGTCACGCGTTTACTACTTCCGGTTCTCGTGGGCCGGCCACCGAACAGCCGCAGCCACTTCTTGCCCCGATTCCCCAAGTGGAATGGAACCGTATCACGTCAGACATCCCACGCCGCAAACCAAAAGGGAAATGGACGGTCCAACGATCCTCGAAAATGATGGATTCGCACCCAGAAGAGGAGAAGGTGAATGGAAAACAAAGGTGGTTGGTGGTTCGAAATATGTAACACGGAGAAGACAGAGGCGAGCGCGCAATTAAACTGGAAACGCGCGAGCAACACGCGAATGCGGCAGCGTCGTGAAACGCGCTGCTAAGTGCATCATTCTTTTTTTTTTTTTTTTTCCCGATCCTGTCGCTTTTCACCGTCGATTCGGAGTCCAGCTGGTAGACGAGAAAGGGCGGGAGAAAACGGGAACGAAACGAGGCTCGCTGACTCTCTCGGTTCAGGCTAAAAATACCTCTCCTCTTTACCTAGGTCCCCTTCGCTCTCGGGCACAACCCGAGTCTCTCTATTCCCGCTGTCCTCCTCTATTCTCCCTTCCCTTATATCACTCTTCCTCTCGACTTGTATCTCTTCTCCTACCTCCCGGCTCTTCTCTCTGTCCTTCCGCTTCGCGCAGCTCCAAACCGTCGCTCCCCGGCTATAAATAAAAAAAAAATAACGAGAACACTGTGCGCGCAGCGGGTGTCTCGAGAGAAGAATAATTAGAAGCGGCCCTTGGAGCCTCCGCAGAAGAGAAAACTCTCTGTGGTGCAAAGCGTTCCACTTCCTCTATCCGCCTCCTCCCTTCCCGCCACGGTGTGTCTGCATTCCCTCGTGCCTACCAAAAGGTCCGCTTCGATCCGAGGACACGCGTGACTACGCGATCAACCCTTTCCCATCGAGGCGAACGTTCGATCTTCGCGCGCGTGCAAACACGCCAAGAGTTTCCTCTCGCGTTACGTATTTTGCATAATCGATGGAAAATCGAAGTCGGTTAAATCGATTCGGATATCAAATTGTTCCCTTCGAGTTCGCAGCTGTCGAGGGACGATCGCGCGGGGCAAGGATTGGTGCGAATCGATCTCGCTTAAATAAACGCCAGGCGAGATAGGGGCTCGCGATGTTTTATTAATTTTCGCGCAAAGAGCATCGCTCGTTGCTCGTATTTCTGCCAGCGTCCGCGGTCCTGAATCTCTCGATTTCGCGTTGCGAACAAAATCTCGCCTAATGCAAAAGCTGTCGAGCTTCATCCGAGCGGAACAATATCGAGGGGAATAACGAAGACCAGGTATACGTGACCGTCGATATTTCTTAGCGTCCTGCACGAGTGTAGTCTGCCAGCGGACGTGAACAAGTAAAGAGAGAATTTCACGGGAAACACGAACGAAGCGTCGGAGGAGGGGAGGGTGGAGCCGAGGAAGGAATGGAAAAAAAAGTAACAAGAGGGAAAAAAATCGAATTAAGTCTGGCGGTTTAAGGATTGCAGGTGGAAAACAACGAGAACGTCGATGCCGATTGTACGATTCCTCTGGAAGGGTGCAGTGGGGAGCGGGGAGGAAAAAGGTCGAGAGAAAGGAAAAGAAAGGAGCAATCCCCGATGCGGGGGTGGGTCGACGAAGGTCGTGAGATGGAACCGACGATCTGGATGTGAATTCCATTCCATTAGTCGCCCGTTAACGATCGAACGTGCCCGTTCGTCTGTATACGCAGGATATATCCTGGAAATGTTTTCTCGTCGAAGTCCTGCGGAATGTAGAGAGGATGGAAAAAGGGGGAGAAAAAACACCACCCACCCCCGATAGCAGGGGTTGCACGTCGTACGACGAATCGCCGTAAAGGATTTTCGATTACGTTTTGTAGCCACGTTCCGTTCGCTTCGGTTTCGAGTTCGTCTCGCCGTTTCGTTTCCACCCTTTGCCACCCCTATTCGGTGTTTATCGCCAGTCGTGCACCTCGCACCTTCTATTTTCTATCCTCCCCTCTCGCTTCAACAGCGGGAACGCGATCTAGTTCCGGTGCCGTCTTCGCGTCGACTTATTCCTCCAGCAAACGAACTCTGAAGTTATCGACACGAAGCGAACGGGTACGCTTGAGAATATGAGCAGGGTTTTCGAAACATCGGAAAGGATGATTGTACGTAAACAACGTTTCAGTAGCAGCGAAAGCGTTACGTTATCCGACTGGGTAACGAGCGCACAGTAGTGGCGGGCGTTCATAGCCAGACAAACTATCCTCGTCGAGGCGATGTGCACAGGTATGGTCCCACGCATCGCGGAGAATGCGTTTTGTGCTTTATGAACTTCATTGCATACTGTACGTGTCCTAAAGCGCGAGAACAAACCTTTTGCATGACCATAAACTGCGCTTGACCACACAAAAGTTCGTGCGCAAGTGGGGAACACCCAGTTCTCTTCTGTTCTTTCAAATTTATATACCACGTTACAGAACATCCAAGGCTGCGGCAATTTGTTCACCGTACTATAATAGCAGCGCCAGGTTTTAACCATGTTACATACTGGCCTACTGTACTGGCCAAACCACGTGAGAAAGATACGTGGTACAAAAAAAAAAAAACGCTAAGTCAGCGGTGGGTAGCAGAATTTTCACGCTAAACTGACTGGTCGATTGGCTCGAGGACAAGGGTAGAAAAAATTCGTGGCAGATGAGACGGCAAGTTTCTCGCGGCGTGGAATCCGTTCGAAGGGCAGACAAAACAAAATGCCGTCGTCGAGCCAGGAAATGCTGGGCATTCGCATTCCCCGCGTATCCACCTTTCCATCCTTTCCGTTTCCTTCGCCCTAACTTCATCCCCCTTCCGCGTCGCTCTTCAACCCTGAGTCATGACGTAAAGACGGTGTCTAAAGCGAAATGAAATTTCGCCAAACATCGCGAGGACCTCCCTAATTCGAATGCAACGCGGCGACGAACGAGCGAACGCTCGCGTAGATTCATTCGCCGCTGGATCCGCTCTCATCGATCGCGATGGTTGCCGTGCGGTCGCGCAGTCACAAATCGAAAGCGCAAAACTGCGAGGTTACGAGCGGCGAAGAAAATTTATAGACCGTCAGGGACTAGCGACACCTGTTCCCTTCCTCGCATTACCGTTTGAAATATCCTCGTTGTTTATAGGTCGGCCGAACCGCGTTGAATCGCGCCAGTCAGCCGAAAGAAGAGATCCATGCAATTCCTTTTTCAGCGCGGGATTGCATCGCACCGATCGGAACGTTCTTGTTGAATTTTACAGCGCGTAGAGCTATATATCTTCGTCTCGTAGCGTCGAAACGTTCGAAGCTACGGTGAATGGACGCGTTACCCGGTGATTTATTTCTGGATAACGTCGGTTAAACGAGTCGCAGCGGTTGTTTGACGATATTGTCGAAATTAACTGTTAAATTTATATGTACCGCTTGTCGTCTACTTTTCCATCGAACAACGAACCGTCCTTGGTTCGCGAGGACCCTAAAATAAGCGTTGTAAATCACGCGTCATTGTTACCGGATTCCGTATATCATTCGACGAAGGAGTGCTCCTGGTGCAACTCCAACCGGAAACGACAACGTGCGCGTCGTCGTTCGATAATTTCTAACTTCTCCAATTATCGTTGCTCACGCCGGCTGAGAAAGGAGGTCGAAGAGAATAAACCTGGGAAATGGCGTGTTCCGGTGGCTGACGTTGCTCGAAACGCGCCACGGCTCAGAAATAACCACTCGCCGATCATCGAAACAACCGGAACGAATTTCCGCAGGAATCTCGGGCCCCAGACGAATTCTACGAGTCTCGAGTGAACGTCGCGATCGTAACGACTCCGTTCGTTAAACGATTCCCCTAAAAGTGTATCAGAGCATGCGTTCACGGTCTCACCGATCAGTTTGCCGAATTGCGCCGGGGGCTTCCATTCCGGATAATGCCGTGGGAATCGCGCCCTCGACCAATAAGTCCTTAAAGTGACTTTATACAGCGCCAGCTTATCTTGTTTCTCCTCTTTTTCCGGCCTGTCCTGAGCGAACGATCCGCATTGCCCGACCACGAACAGCAGCCGTGTTTCCAGCAAGAGTAACAGCAGCGTCGACCACTGCAGCCACATCCTGTGAAGCATCTGAAAATTGATCGACAATTAGGTTAATAGAACGATAGAAAGGTACCCTCTCGAGGTACGTACGCGGTTGGTAGATTCGAACTAGGACGGATGGATTTGCATGATCGCAAATTGCGAACAGTCGCATAAATTTCGAGGCGCTTTAAAGTTTAGCGATCCATAGATCGATCGTCCGAGTACCAATCTCAATTACAACCGATCGGACGAATGTGTCCACGTGTCGCGGGGACATGTATAATGTCCTCGGTTTCGCATGTTCCTACATGGGACAAAGCTTTGTAAGAGGAATCGACTCACGGGCTGAATCTGTCTCCATCGAGATAGACGACGCCCCACAGAGTTGTTTTTACGTCGTCGATCAGTTGTAAAGCGACGATTGGAAAGGTTTTTTTCAGGTCTTAATTGCAATATCGTGCGCACTGGGTATCCGATGAATTTGATCGGCGCGAGAAAAATATTCGCGAATGAAACGAGGGGGCAAAACTAGCGGAAGGTAAACCGGGAAAATTGAGCGTTGTAGGGGAGAGAATGTAACCGGAGTTTTTCGGTGAATCGCATGAATCGCGCGGTGGTTTAATAATGAAGACCTCGGATCGTCTCGTTGAATGAACACGGGACACATTGTATAGGTGGCATGATTGCACGTATACGAGTACACGAGGAACGACGAAGCGCGATCGTATCACGGCCGACATGCAACGGCGCGGCTGCGGTGTTTACATATGCAGATTCGCGAGTGTACTCAAAATTCAAATCGCATTCGAATCGCTTCCGATCGCTGCGAGCCGGCTCTGCTCGTCCAAAATTCGCGCAGGTGTCGTCTGCGCGAAATTTTCCGCAACGACGCCCGATCTTCCCACGGTTGACCGTGAATTTCCCAATCGAATTTATCATCAAACGTATCCACGTTCAATTTCGAGATAATCGCGAACGTTACTCTTGAATATTCGACGGCCTTTCGTTGGTATATTAGAAATGAGTTTCATAAAGCAGAGGATCATTCGAGGAGGGTGAACATTCCGGTGGCGGTAAAAGGGAACAGGAGGGAGGACGTGAATGGAAAACGCGCAACTTTTGTAAAAGGGATTCTAGTATCACGGGACACGTTGTTTTTCGAACTCGATACGCGAGGAAACTTTTTCGCACAATTCTCGGATTTGCCTGCCGCGTGAAAAATACTCTGCTGGAATCGAATATCAATAGTTCCATTATGCGGTGAGGTATCATTTCCGCGTTCGTCGTGTTGCGCGCGTTTGCAACTCGTCGAGCGGACAATGGTAACGGGAAAACGAACAGCACTAGTTTTCGAGCCATCATTTGTTCGCCAACTAAATTTAATATTAGACGGAAAACAAAAATCCGAATAGACGCGGCGCAATTTAATTATAGAAAAATACATATTCTCCAATTTGCCCTCCGCTCGCCAAACTTTTCCAATTTTGTGCGTGGAATATGTCGTTTGAGCTTCGTAATCAAACCACGATTAAATAACGCTGGTAAGCGATCCGACTAGATGAAACTCCAACCTCGCTACCACAATTCTATCGCTGGGTTCGAAATCCTACCGAAGAATTAATTAATCAGAACCAGAACAGAGCTTTGTATTTCGAACTACGACTCTACCTTCTTCGGCTTAACTGGTCGAGCTAACGATTTTTGTGATCGCACAAAATGGGATGGCTGATTTTAGCAACCGGCAAAACCTTTTCGCTCGTCGTTCGACGGGTGATCAAACTTTGGAAAGAGTCGAGCAACGTGTTAATCCGTTTTGCAAACATAAATAACTCGAGTAACTGGGTGGCTACGGTATTAACACAGCTCGTTAACGAACCGCGTACATCCGAAAGTTGTGCGTTTTCCCGGCAACTGGTTACAGAATCAGAGGAAAATACTATAATTACCAAGAAACTAAAATAAAACCGATACATAGCCTTTAAAAGTCGACAGGAACATTTAACACGTCCGGACCTCGGTTCATCCCTTGCAGGCTGCAAATAACGCTAAAATCACGAGGGTCGCGATGCAGATGATCATTAAATTCCAAACGAATTTCTCTCCACACTAAAAATATTCATCGAACAATAATTATCAGACTAATGGAGAACAAAAACGATAATGAAAGCCAACCGTTGAGACGAAAATTAAATACAACTAGCAGTATCGGGGAAAAATCCGAGCTGCTGCACTGATAAATCGAATAATAATCGTTACGCCGCGCGTTAATTAAAAATAAACGCGCTACTCAGTACGAATCCGCGAGCTCTCTCGTGTGTCCTGCAGAAAAATCAATTTAAGTAGAATATTAACTCGTTCCACGGTCCAAAAAAGAGAGGGACAGAGGGAGAGAGAGAAAAAAAATTGGAAATTACGATTTATATTTCCTCGAATCCACGATCGTGTTCCCTGCACGAGCTCTCCGCATTACTCGCAGATCTCGGGGACATTTTCGCGCGAAAATAGACGGAGCCGTGGGACGTTATTTCACCGGTGAAGTTGTATCTCGTTTATTGTCACCGGACGGAGAGGTTTCCACTGTTACGAGCTGGTGCAATAGAGAATTACCTAACTGAAAACCACTCCCTCGTTTCGTTTTCGTTACATTTTATTGCGTTACGTTGCCCACCATCCTTGGTACACCCTGCAACTTAAACGCTGCTCGATAACAGCTGAATTTCGTTTACGCGTCCGATCGTTTGTCCCGCGAGCCAATTTCCGTTCGTAAAAATCCATCGTCGAAACAGTTCCGTTAATCGTTCGGTTAATCGCGGCAAATTGAGCGGGGAAGCTCGCGTGCGCGGTACCGTGCGATTTACCTTGGCGAACAAACGGATGCGGTGGTCCCGCGACCGCCAAGTCGCAAGAATTTTCCAGTAAGCAACAAGTTGTCGTAAACACGATTACTTGTTGGCACGTAAATAACGAAAAAGCAACAGCGATTCCGCATCCGTTCGCCCGCTTCGTCGACCGCGAGGAGAGATTTCACGCGAATTTAAAGGACAGTCTTCTGTTTCGCGCTGCGCGCGGACTTCCGGAACCGCGCGGTGCGCTTCCATTAAATAAAAAGAAAAATTCTGGCAACGTTCTGTCGGTGATAAAACGATCACGGTGCATCATGCAGTCGCGAGCACGACAAACTTCTATTTCACGAGTACGATTGCAAGTTTCTGGTGCTGAACCAACGCTGATTTACACGTTTTCTTCAAGGGTTCAAGTGTCACGTCCATCAAGCTATCACGGCCAGTCTACGTCTGTTCGATTACGATTGGCGAAGGGGAAGATAACTCAAAGTCGCAAGAAAGGAACGTTTCGATCGGCCCCCCAGAGTCCTGCTGCGAACGATACTTCTTCTTGCAGCCATGCTTTAAGTAACGTTTGAATAAGAAGACCGAAAAAGTTTTTCGGTTAGACTTGCCGTTCGAAGCAGGATTTACAACGATGGAGAGAATAAGCAGCGACCGTCTGCCACGTAGTCGAGGCAATAATAAAGCGAGACGTCTGGCGGAGCACGGGGACCGGAAGCGAGAGGTGAGAGGAACCGAGGAAAAGCAAGGTTGTCCCTCTCTCTCTTTCTCTCTCGCTGGATATTCAATTTCAATCGGATTCCACGAGAGCTTCGTATCCTCGGATTCGTTACAAAAGTTTCGGCCGCGACGAAGAATCGGCGAACCGGACCGATTTCGACCGCTTCCGGTCTGGCGTGGGCGAGTTTTAAAAGCGCAGGAAGGGGGGGCGAAACTTCTTTCCCCTGGCTCTTCGACGAGTCGTTAACTTTCCTCGAAAGCATAATACCCCATCCCCCGTTCTTGACCCTTGCGCTTCTTCCCTATTCCACTTCCACCGCGATCCAACCGCTGTTTGCCAAGGAACACGTGTTCCAAACCGGACGGAATGTGCGCGTTCAACTATGTCTGCCCGCAAAAATGCGCCAGCAAATTGCCTGGCAATTATTTCACTAATTTACCAGCGACTGTTGCTTCGAGGGTGGCGCGAGGGATATTTTTGCCAATTTACCGGTCACGAGACACGGTAATTGTTAATAGCGAGATGACGTAGATAAACGGGGGTTAGCGACAAAGGCGCGTTAAGGGGTCGGGGAAATGGCGCAGGAACTAACGGCGTCAACAATTAATTAATACATTCGCGATAATTAAATGGAGAGGTGATAACGAGAGCGGCAACGAAGCGTTACACTTTGGCTAATCTATAATATCGAACGGGTAATAATTGATTGAGAATCGATTAATATCTGTGTTATTATAACAGGCGTATTCGAACGCCTGCATCGTCGGGAGAAAAATGCCAAGATAAATGGTTTAATTGATGGACACCTATTACGATCGTAAGCAGCTCTTCCCTTTAATTTTGTCACACGCGTAATGAAATAACAGATCGACCATTTAGGAGCGTTATAAATTTCGCGGATCCGACAATATTCATGGAAAATACTGCAAATTCACGGCAAGATCTCCCTGGCGCTCGATAAACTTTTCTTCCATTAAATTACCGATCATTCCGTTACACGCGTTTATCCGAATGTCGCCGCGAGCCAGCACGAGTATACCGCTTTAAGCGGGAAAATTTTTAATCGAGAAACGTTTCGCGACATTGTCGTGTGCGCGACCACTCGAACCCATTACACGTTACAAACTAGGGTAATTACGCCTCCGGGAACATGAAAATGATTGCAAAAACAAAGTTTCAACCCGTCGGAAACGTGGAGTCGGATAAAATGATGCTCGAGACCGGATCGCGAAGCGATTACGAGGAGAAAGGGAAAAATGCGATCGAAACTGTCGCTCGGTCGTTAAGCTCAAGGTTTCTCTCTTTTTATTTTTTTAACGTCCCCTTACCATTGCCAGCCACGAAATTCAAACGTGCCCGATAATGCAGTACATTCGTGGCAATAATGCAGTGCAACCATCTAACCGTACAGTCTATTGACAGAGGCGTGCACGTAGGATGGTCCAATTACGACATAATTGTTTCAGGTTACAAGCCTCCGGTAACAAATCCACAAATCTACCGCAGAACAGCACGCGCAGTTGCGCTTTTCCGGTGTTCGCCCGTGTTTCGTGGAACGGTAGACACTTATTACCAGAGCGTTCGACTTTCTCGCGTGGATCGATAGCTCAAAAATGGCAAAATTACGTAAATCGTGCCGATGGAACGGGGAAACGTGTCTGGTTCGCGGTTGCGAGGACATTAAGAGGGAAGTGTTTTATTTGCGCGACCGTATAATCTCCTCCGTTACGCGTGTCTCCCCGTTCTACCCGTTTTAACTTTAGACGTTGCGCAATAAACAAGTCGACCACCCGGCGAACGCGTCCAGATCTTCCACGATAGTATGAGATAGGAGAAACAGACGTGAATATGCGCCACTGCATGCCGGTGACTGCTATACCGCTCCAAGTGTTCGCGACTGACCACGTAGCGCGGTACGTCTTCCATTAACTTTGTTTACAAGCCAAAGTTGCCTTTAGTTGAAGATTCGCGGAAGCCCCGAGGCGAGGGCACCGGAAGGCAAGTGTGATTACACGCGCGTGGAAACACTCGACGGTTCTCGAAGGAAAGCGCGTCATAATTTATCGTCGTCTCTGGTTAATGCGCTTAAAACTAAAAGAGAGCAATTACAAAATCGATCGCTAGAATTTTGTTACCTTATTCTCGATACTCGAGGCTTCCTCAGCTCGTCGCTCCCTCTCTCCCTCCGAACAGGACGAACGATGTCGATGCAGAAGAACGGCGAGAGAACACACCTCACATATCACACACAGGCATGGCTTGAGAACTCGTGGGCAGCCGTCGTCGATAGAAATAACCGCGAAAGGGGTTCGTTTTCTAGAAGAAACGAGGGGGTGCAGCAGAGAGGGGAGAACGCAATGTCGCGAGGTCGGTTTTCGGTGGCGAGCGTTCCGTCGCGAATTCGCGTAACTTTTCGAGAGTTCGTTCGACAGGGGAAGTGAGAAAGAGAAAGAGTATGAGAGAGAGAGAGAGAAAGAGAGAGAGAGAGAGGGAGGAGGTGGCGCACGGACGCGGGTCGCGCACGAATTTGGCCGCGAGCACGGGCCACGAGAACGAAACGGGGAATGAGGATCTCACGTTTCACGACACGATTCACGCACAGGTCACCGTCAACATCGGGCACAACGATGCTTTTAGCTCGGGGGTCGTCGCGGTACTGCGAGAGCACCGCGCCACTCGGCGGCTGACCGTACGCCGCCAAAGCTACCCGATTACCCGTCCCGCGTTCCCATTGGCGGTCGCGTTCGCGCCGCGCACCGTCATTCGCCTGTTCGAAACGACGCGTGCGTTCTCTCGACACTGGCTGAAACTTGCCACGAGAATCGTACCGATAAATAATAGGCTTTCTCGCGTGCTAAATAAAAAAGAGTGCTGCAGAGAATACACAGCGGTGGGTATCATTAACTATTCGCGTTTCTGCATAAAAGATGCGCGTTTTCCCTCGCAGCTGGTTTTCCGCTAAGTAACGCGCGCGGAAAGAGAGAGAGAGAGAGAGAGGGGGGGGGGGGGGGGGAGTAGAGTACGCGAAATGAAATTGCAATTCTGTTTGCGGTAATTGTAAATGTTTCTCTAACTGCGCCCCTGTACATTCGAGAGTGTAATTTCCTCGACACAATTATAGCGTTGGTTCCCACCCAACCCCTTTTATGCTTAACGCTGTTATGACGCTTACGGTGTTCAATTCGAGCTTCCTCCTTTGAATTAATACTCGCGCGCGATTCATCTAATTCCTGGCTGTGATCGAATTAATCGATCGCTCGCCGCACGGTGAACGATTTTTGTCACGCTCGTGGAGCACGACAGCGAGAGAGATATAAGTTTCAACGTGAAAGAAATCACGGGGATAGAAGGATCGATGTTAGAAAGGCGAGGACTCGAATAACGTCGGTGGCGTTGGCTAACGGAACACCGGGTTGCTTCGATCGGTTTTCAGAAAGCCACTTAGCCGAAATTACCTGATCCGACATAGACGAGTGGCAAGAAATAAAGAGGAACGAGGCTGAAGGGAGTACGATACGGGGCACGTAACCTTGATTTGCGAGTGTTTCGTGATAGCAATCGATGATAAGGTATCTTAACGATGATCGCGCGCCAGGCCACCTCGAGAATCAATTCGCCATTTTGTAGCCGATCGTAAGTGCGCTTCGCTTCCTTTTAATCGTCTGGAAGATCGAATATGCAAATTATCGTAGAGGGTGAATGAAAATGAAGAGAGATTCCTCTCAGAGGAGAACATCAACGTCGCGGGTTTATCTTCAAGACGGATAGAAGCTATTGTTTTTACTTCCTCCAACCTCGATCCGTTTCAACGTCCCCGAAAGGAAAGTTGGACTACAAAGTTAGGGTTGGATAACACTTGTCATCCCTTTTTACAACGGGAGAGCGAGGGGGAGAAAGGAAAAAGGGTTGGCGAACAATTCACGTGACTTTGGATCGTGTGGATGCACTTGGCCAGCTGGAAGGAAAAGTTTCCCGTTCGCGCGATATCATCCCTTTTCTTCGTTCCGCTATGTACCTTGGTCCCCTCCGCCCTCTTCCGTGTCTTCCTTTCTTTTATCTTTCCCTTCTTTTTTTTTCAAATGAGAATGAACCATTCGACCCAGCCTCGTTAATTCTTTTCTTTTTCTCCGGGAGAAGCTTGCATCCCACGACTCGCGTCTCCCCTTCGGTGTTTCTTCTCCGTTATCCGTCCCGTCCGCTGTTCCTCTCATTTTTCATTCGTCGCTTGGAGAAAAGTGCACTTTAGCCGTGTCACCTGTAGACAAAGATACAAAGGAATATTCCGTGCATCTGCGAATATCACGTAGCTGGGCCACTGGAATATTTCATATAGCACCATGAGTGCATGTCATTGCTCTTGGATCCGTGTTTGTACCCTATCCGGATACGCGGACCATTTTATCCGTCCGTATGGGAGTGCATACGACCAACGAGCAGCTAGAATACCGATCCAACTTGATGGGAATTGATGCACTTACTTATGTAAAAATTCCCTCAATAATTTATACGCTCGCGTGGTAGAAAATTCAAATAGATTTCGTTGCCATCCAGTGTGTCGCTCGAGCGGGCGACGACGTTACCACTTTCTCGTCGTGCTTTATCGGCCGTTCATCTTTCGCGTTCTTCGCTCGAACGAAATAAAGTAGAGGATTTAAATCGGTATTTATATCGTATTTACTTTCGAAAGGAGAAATCCTCTTCCCCGTTTCGAGCACGTCGGTCAACGATAGGATGACAAAAAGCAATCCTGCCGGAGGAAAAGCTGGACCATTTCCCTTGAAGCTTGTCACGCGAAAGTAGACCACGCTTCTTGACAACAATGGCTTCTTTGCTAATTCTGGAAACGGTAACACGCGAGACTACCCTCGTAGCATAAGTGCTAACGTGATCCAGCGGAACGTAATTATTATTTAAACAAACCAAATTGTATCTCTCTCTCTCTCTCTCTCCTTCTCTCTTTCCTTCTCGATTCCTCTGATTCTCTTCCTCTCGCCAGACTGTATCGAACCGCGCGGCGCTCGATACACATTCATACGTACACCTCTGTTCCAATTATTTAGAAATGCGTCCCGTTCGTTGCAATTTGCGCGTATAACTGTGCGGTGAATATGAATTCACTCGGTTCGCGGTGCGAGAATTCTTCGAGCGCAGTTTAGCGCTCGCGACAACGCTGATGGATTAAATCAATTAATCGAGCCTCCAGAGTTTCTATTTCCACGGAGCGAAACGAAATGCCTTTGGCTGAAAGATTTACTCCGATAAAGCGAACGATGTAAAACGGATCGTTTATGGATTTCGAACCCGACACCGAGCTTGGTCTCGGTTTCCAATCTTCGCGATTTTTCGCTAAATGAACCGAGGACAATTTATTCGCGGACAGTTCGCTCGAAAAAGCATGCAGAGGAAACTTTATCAACCGACCAGATGATAGGCGGTTTATCGGGTTCCGTTTTGGTGATGGATTGTCGGCTCGCGAAACACGAAATTCATCTTGAACGTGTATTTCGTGCCTCGCGATGAATTATCGATACACTTCGAAGACATACTCGGTGGTATACTTCGGCTCGCTATACCCCGGGTGATAGATGGGCCTATCCTAAACCGAACGATATCCTCGAAAACCCGTGGACCCGGCAATCAAGACAGCCGATAACGCGACTCACTCAACGGGTAATTCGCTCCAATTCGTTCCCGCCGTTGTCTCGAATACGATTTTACGCGTCGATCGTCGTGAATCGAAGTGCATCGACTCTCTCTCTCGACTATCGTTACACGTGCAAACGTGCCGGTCGCAGTCGAAAGTTTCAAGCGCAAGATTCTCGTGCCAGAGGATTCCTTTCTTGCCCCACGTCTAGATTACGGATCGGCGCGTATCGAGATAGGAAAACGCGAGATCCGTTCCCTATCGTATCTCGAGCCTCTTTTGCGCTCAATGGCGAACGATAAGCGATACGGAATTGGAAGGGCGCTGAGATCGACTCCGCCGCTGTATAACAGATTCTCTGTACAATCTTCGAGGATCCTCTCAGTTCCGTGCGAATTAAAACGTTTTATTGTTTCCCGGGAATCCCAGGGTGCTTGTTCAACGCCTGGCAACGCGTGCGTTACGGATATCGAGCCGCAAATCGTCTTTCGCGGAGCTTCCTCTGGGGAGCCACACGTTATAACGCGAGTGGAAACGAAAGTCGGCCAGAATTCGCTGGTGAAACGGTGTTCGAAGAAACTCTCAACGAAAACGGCGGGAGGAGTAGATATTCGTCTGCTATATTTGTAGAAATTAGAGGCAGCTCTCTTTCGCTGGCGATATACATCGCATCCTTCTGTTCTTTATCAACTTTATGGGCATCCTCCTCCTTGTCAACGATCCTCCACATTGACCGCAGATACGAGGCACTGCGACACACGGCTATCACTGTAATCCCGGTTCGTTGTCCCCTTATTATCAAGGCCACGTCGTGGCAGTTTCGCCGATGAAATTACGTGGCCGCCAGTTCGCTGGTACGCGAGCAGCCATAATTTTCTTCCGCGCAATTGGCCGCCTTGCATTACGTCCACCCAGCTCTTCCTTTTCATCGCTACCACCTGCAAATCAACCTCCTTGCTCCACCTTCCGCCCACGATCCCTCGCACCCCCGGGACAAAGTCAATGCCAGCGACTTCGTACGTTCCCGACCCCTTTTATCCACTGTTCCGTGGGTTCCTCGTGGTTTCCACGACGTCGTTCCTGCGGGATCCTTTCAGGGATTATGACCGAAAGCTGACGAGAGATCGGATGGCTTCTGTCAGTGGCGCGTGCGTTTTTCAGAACGTTCGCGGGTAACGCGTTTCTTTTTTCCAGCCTCGAGGAAAAACGGGCGACGGGTCTCTTGCGCACGGATGGCTCCAGAAATTGTTTCCCCCGCGAGCAGCCCGTGGAGCACGCGAGCGGAATACACAAACGATGAAACGAGACTTTATAACTATTTCGCTTTTAGACGCGTATCGAACTCTATCGATCGAGTCCCGAGCTTTTTCTTATTCTATCTTTGCCGCGGATTTTAACACGACCGCAGCTTTTAATAGCACCTAACACCCTGTTAACGCGCGAGTGCATCGAGGCGCTTATCGACGTGTTCCTTTGTTACACGGCACGTTAACGGTTCCATTCAGCGTGGTATGGCGCGACAGGTCGCGTCGTGGGATCGTTTAGACTCGATCAACCCGGTGTTGCTTTCGATGCCCATCCAGATTTCGCAGCTTTGGTCGATTGGTACGTCCGATGGGTACTCCACCAGGGTACAGTGGACGCGCATAGTCCAGCACAGTGGACGCGCTCGTGGTGGAGTCGTGTCGTCTAGTTCCAACTCCCGTTTTCACTAAAACGTACGGCGAACCGTCAGAAAATTACATTATAGCTGGATAAATGTATGTTCAATTTGTAAAAAATGTATAAAAAATGATGTACACCACTGCAATAAGTTGCAAGGAGCATAAATTTACAATAAAAATATAAAAATTATAAAATCACGGGCTGTTATAATGTGAATTTGTTGATTTTGACAACTCGCGATCTTTAGGAGAGTGGGGGGATGGCGATAGTGGGAAGGGGTGTATAAAAGCAGCGTGAGCCTGTCAAGGGCCTTTTGGCTGTCCAGACGTCGAGGCGATAAGGTCAAGGTGGAGATGACAGTGGTTGCTGCTGGTGGCTACCTGTGGACGAGCCAAGGGTAGTGGACACTGGTGGATGATTGTGGATGGTGATGGACGGTGGTGGAGGAGCCAAGGATAGTGGACACTGGTGGACCATTATGGACACTAGTGGATGACTGGACATTAGTGGATGACTGTGGACACTTGTGGATGACTGTGGACACTTGTGGATGACTGTGGACACTTGTGGTTGACTGTGGACACTTGTGGTTGACTGTGGACACTTGTGGTTGACTGTGGACACTTGTGGATGACTGTGGACACTTGTGGATGACTGTGGACACTTGTGGATGACTGTGGACACTTGTGGATGATGTGGACACTAGTGGATGATGTGGACACTAGTGGATGACTATGGACGCCAGTGAATGACTGTGGACACTAATGGATCACTGTGGACGCTAGTGGACCATGGTGAACACTGGTGCAGAAGCCAAGGATAGTGAACACTGATGGATGATTGTGGACAATTGTGGACGATAGTGGACAGTGATGACAACTTTTGCCTGCCGCTTGGTGAGTGAACAAATTAAAGATTTAACTATTCAAAAATGTATTCGTGGGCCCCTGCGTAGTCACCTCCACGGGGTGGGCCTGGGCCCTTGGTACCGTTTTCCAGAGACCGGTCTCTCGAAAACGGTACCAAGCTAAGGACTACGCACGTAGACATAAGTGTAATTGTAAACTCGATACTAAAAGTACCAGAAGCAGTTAAAAGATTACGATTTGTAACGTCTGTCTTGTGTAAAGAGTTCATAGATTTACTTTCATTATTTCATTGATTTATTTTATTATCCAACTATTATTTCATTGATTTATTTTATTATCCAACTATTATTTCATTGATTTATTTTATTATCCAACTATTATTTCATTGATTTATTTTATTATTCAACTATTATTTCATTAATTTTGCAGTAGATTAGAATAATTTAATCACTGGTACTTCTAGTATCGAGTCTTTTGCAGTCCAACTTAAATCTTTCAAGTCCTTTTCAGGACTTTGAAATTTTAAGTTGGACTGCAAATAGTATAAGTTAGTTTTAACGAACATATTTGTACATTCACATAATATAATATTATAACTGTGTAACCTGAATCCCTCCTATCCTGTTTTCCCTAATTTATCTCAATCGAGTATAATTATGGTCGTCGTTAATCAGTTCATTGGGTATCATTTTCATAATTTTTCTCTCTGTGGTGTTGTTTGTGGACGGAGGGTTGTTCTGTAAAGCAGTTTCATTATTCTTTTTTTCATTTGAAAATGAGTAAATGGTATTTCCGGTGAATACAGCGTAGGAGTTCCATCTTTTTCAAAATTCTTTCCAACTATTTCACGTGAATGTTATGTTTTTCTCGTCATTTGATGGTTTGATATTCAATATATTCATTTCAATTTCTACGTTCGACACTGGATCACAGCTGGATCGCCGATGGATCGCCGTGGGATGCGTGCGTCCTTAGTTATAAGCACTTAGATTTAAGTAATGTAATTGTAACTCAATTGTAACAAAATTGTAAAGAAATCCATATTCTTATCCGAAGTGAGAAATGGCCATTCTACAATCGCGTGTAGTCAGTACCGATAAATATGCGTTACATTTTTCCTTGAGCATTCTAAGTTTCTACTGCGTGAAATCGTTTCATGTAGCTTTTCTTTTCTCTTCTTTTCTTTTTTATTCGTTCGAGATTTAGACTTCCATTTCCACGCAGCGAAATAGTCGATACTCAATCAAACTGATGTGGTTTTCGGAGCCCATTGAGATTTCGCAGCCCTTGTCGATTGGTACGCCCGTTGGGTACTCGACTTGGGTATAGGCTTAGTACATTGGACGCGCTCACGCAGGTTCGTTCCGAGTAGCTCCTACCCCGTGTCGCTGGGGTCTTCGGACCTGCTGTAAGACGACTTGGGGCGGTCTGCGAAGTTCGTTCTTGTCGTTGGGCAATGCGTCCTACTGCTAAGTCTCGCTGAATTCTTGATGGTAGCCGCATTCACCATTGGGGAGAGCGTGGTATCAGCTGTTTCGTTGTAAGACGTGGCATAAATATAATCTGCTCGCGATTCGCGTCGGGTATGGTTCATCTAGTGACTAGTATTGAACCATCGGGTTAGAATCCTCTCGCGAGAATCTAACGCAGGTTTATTTGGTACTTGTTCGTTTTGTTCGCGTCGCGAATTTTATTTAGTCTATTTCCTTGCTTAACTTTAGTTTAACTTAATTTTATTTCCATTTTTACTGAGATTCTTATCAATTTATCTTACAATAGAATTATAGAATTTAGTGTATCGTATCGTAGACCCTTTTGTGAAACACTTGAATTTTTCCAAAGTGTAAGTAGAGTCATATTAGTAACTTCACTTCTGGTAAGACAGTGGCATTCTTAATCATCCCGTTCGTAAAGTCCATACTGCAATTTCTAAAATCTTAGATTTTGGAAAATGTATTATGGATTCCGGTTGTTTGAAATTCAGAAGTAGAGTCAGTCCTCGGTACCTTCTGTACCGAGAACACCTGAATGTAATGGAGGGTGGATGGGATTAGGGACATAGGGATGGGTCCCTGCGTAGTCACCTCCACGGGGTGGACCTGGGCCCTTGGTAACGTTTTCAAGAGATTGCGCTCTTGAAAACGATATCAAGCTAAGGACTACGCACGTAGATATAAGTATAGTTGTAAACTCGATACTAAAAGTATCAGAATCAATTAAAAGATTATCATTTACAACTTCTGTCTTGTAGAAAGATTTCATAGATTTACTATCATTATTTCATTTATTTATTTCATTAACTTTGTAGTAGATTAGAATAATTTAATCACTGGTACTTTTAGTATCGAGTCTTTTGCAGTACAATTTAAATCTCTCAAGTCCTTTTCAGGACTTTGGAATTTTAAATTGGATTGCAAATAGTTTAAGTTGATTTTAATGAACATATCTGTACATTCATGTAATATAATTTTATAACTGTGTAACCTGAATCCCTTCTATCCTGACATCCCTAATTTATCTCAATTGAGTATAGTTATGGTCGACGCTAATTATTTTCTTGGGTATTATATGGAATTCCACTTAATTTCTACTTTATTCTCATTTCTTCATTTCTAAGTTTATACATGGGCAAGAACTCGCTTCAAATCATCTTGGGGTTGATCAACGATTTTGGATTCTGTGATCGTAAAGGATTATCGCGATTCTCTTTATATTTGGAAACAAGCGAATGGTATTTCTGGTGAATACAGCGTTGAAGTTTCCCTTTTTCCAAAATTCTTTCCAAAGGAGAATCTTAAAATTGATCGTATTTTCTCCGAAGTTGTTCTGCGTATTCGATGGTTCGAAATTCATTTCGATCCTTTTTTATTTCAATTCCTACAATCGACGCTGG
This sequence comes from Xylocopa sonorina, assembly GCF_050948175.1. Lineage (NCBI taxonomy): Eukaryota > Metazoa > Arthropoda > Insecta > Hymenoptera > Apidae > Xylocopa > Xylocopa sonorina. The sequence continues at coordinate 11,079,108 of NC_135202.1, read as the reverse complement.
ATCACAACTGGATCACCCTTGGATCGTCGTGGGATGCGTGCGTTCTTAGTTATAAGCATTTAGATTTAAGTAATTCAATTGTAACTCGATTGTAACAAAATTGTAAAAGAATTCATTTTCTTATCCGAAGTGAGAAATAGCCATTTCTATAATCGCGTGTAGTCAGTACCGATAAACATGCGTTATATACTCCCTTGAGCATTCTAAGTTTCTCCTACGTAAAATCGTTTCACGTAGCTTTACGTTTCTTTTCTTTTCTTTTCTTTTCTATTAGTTCGAGATTTCGTCTTCCATGGTCACGCAGCGAAATAGTCGATGCTCAATCAAACTGATGTGGTTTTCGGAGCCCATTGAGATTTCGCAGCCCTTGTCGATTGGTACGCCCGTTGGGTACTCGACTTGGGTATAGGCTTAGTACATTGGACGCGCTCATCGCGGTTCGTTCCGAGTAGCTCCTACCCCGTGTCGCTGGGGTCTTCGGACCTGCTGTAAGACGACTTGGGGCGGTCTACGAAGTTCGTTCTCGTCGGTGGGCAATGCGTCCTACTGCTAAGTCTCGCTGAATTCTTGATGGTACCCGCATTCACCATTGGGGAGAGCGTGGTATCAATTGTTTCGACGTAAGACGTGACATAATTTGTTCGCGATTCGCGTCGGGTATGGTTCGCCTAGTGACTAGTGACGAATCGTCGGGTTAGAATGCTCTCGCGAGAATCTAACGCATGTTTATTTGGTACTTGTTCGTTTTGCTCGCGTCGCGAATTGCATTTCCATTCTTACTTGATATTAGTTCCTCTTCTTAACTTTAATTTAACTTAATTTTATTGGAATTATTACTAAGAGTCATCATCTTAAATATCGTACCGTAGAACACTTTAATTTTCCTAAAGTGTCAGTAGATTCACTTTACAAATTTCACTTCTGGTAAGATAATGGCATTTCTCGTCATCCCTTTCGCAAAAGTCTATGCTACAATTTCTAAGATCTATAATAGATTTTAGAGAATGTAGTGTGGACTCCGGTTGTTTGAAAGTTAGAAGTAGAGTCAGTCCTCGGTACCTTCTGTACCGAGAACACACAGATGTAATGGAGGGTGGATGGGATTAGGGACATAGGGATGGGTCCCTGCGTAGTCACCTCCACGGGGTGGACCTGGTTCCTTGGTAACGTTTTCAAGAGATTGCTCTCTTGAAAACGATATCAAGCTAAGGACTACGTGCTTAGATTTAAGTTCTGATTGTTTGTAATTGTATAATTAATTCTCTTATAGTTTAAGTTAAGTTAAGTTTATTTCAGTTTTTAGCCAGCTGTTATTAATTAACTTGCAATAACACGCTGGAAGTAATTTACGCGTCTCATAAGTGGAATCATTTTCAACTGTACAAACGAAGGAAAAGATGTTCGAGACTCATGCAAGCCAGCCATGCTCGATCGAGAATTCTTCCAAGACTTCGATTCTCCACGGCGAAGTGGCCTTTACGCGGTTTCGCCTCCAATGGCAATAGAAAAAGTTTATTCAGCGAATTAACTGCGAGCGTGTTCACCGTCCCAGGCAAATATCGAGCTGATCTCGAGATGGTTCACTGCGAGAGCCTGCCTACGTGGAAAGTACACACGTTTGTTTCACTGGCTTCGCAGGTGGACCGTAGCAACCGGCTAAATGAGTCCGGCGGACGCATAATGGAGAGGACGTGTCATACATTCGAAAAGATAAGAGCGTGCTTTATACCATTACCCTTTGCCTGCCCATCCACCCCTGTTCCCTGACTCGCTATTTAATTACACCGTTTTTGCCTTTGACAAAATGTAATCTCACACTTGTATTGTCTCCCGCTGTCCCTTAATCTGTTCACCATTGTCCACGCTCGCGTCTTTGCTGCTGCTTGCTGTGTTCTCGTCCACGACGACTGGATTGTAATCCCGCGAAATCGTGAATTATCTCGCTGCAAACGAATACGAACCGACCCCCCACCCCCCGTGTACAACAAAAAGCCACGATGGGATAATTACTGCGCGTATATATAAAATTTCTTTCGAAATCTTCTCGCTATATTCTAACGCTATCGCGTATCGAAGCATCGCATCGCGTTGCGGGTGTGCATAGACGATCGAGCAAAGCTATCGTGTTCTTTCTATCGACGAGATTGAATCCACCATGGTAAACTCTATTCAGATCCTTTCTACGTCCACCCAGGCGATCTAGTTGTCGCGTCGATCGAAAAAGGTCCGTCACCCTCTACTTTCGTTTGTCCACCCTTTCGTTCTCTGCTTCTATCATTTCCCGCTTAATTCTTCCTCGATTCTTGTCGAGTTTGCGGTATCTTAAAGACTTTGCTATAAAAATTGCGGAACATGCAGTTAGACGCGCTGCTTCGGATTTCCCTACATTACTATTGATCCGTTCTTAACGACGATCGTCGCGTCGCGGAGGAATAAACACGATCAGCATACAGAAGCTTGGTTCGCGCGATCACGGCGACACGGTTCCCGTAAACGGGGATATGTAAATTAGGAGAATGCCAATTTCGTGTGTTCGTGACTGGCGCTGAACGTGGCAGGAACAGCTAGCGCTCGCGAGTACACGCCACGCTGTCTCGTAAGAATTTATTAAAACGTTCGTAACCGTAAATTTTCCGGGGGACGGGAAACGATGAGAGCTGGCGAGAGAAAACGAGGAGCCATCGGTGCCAGTTGCGCAGGAAAAATGAAACAAAGCCTCTAGCCTGAAGAAAGCTCCCTCTTTCTCTATCTCTATCTCTATATCTTGACTTTCTCTCGTTTGTATTTCGAGTATACCATTTGCTTTCTTACCCTTATCCCCCATTTTTTCACTTCCACGATGACGCGATGAGAGAACGGTAAAGGGAACGACGTCGACTTTTTGATAAAGTAACGGGGATGACAAGATTACGAGGAAGACTATAAATACTGGGGAATTCCTGCTGGTCTGTGAGACGGCCTCTGGGCAAAAAGTTTGTCCGAGTTTCGATTGTCGCGCGGCAATGGGGTCGAGGCTCCGATGAAACGGATCATTAACGCGTATTCTAAGCTAGAACCACCGAGAGGACCGATGGGAAACGTGTCAGCTTGTTATTCGTTTCCTCTGCGACCGCGTTCCAGAAAACGGATCTCGCGACCAACCGTTCTGTCATTCGGCAGTTGCGAAACGTCGCGTTTCGCAAACTCCCCCTGCGAAACGGCGGGATGATTAAAACAGAAAAGTGTGCGAGATAATGGTACTCGTGATACGGGACTGTTCACTTTTTAATGTTGTAGCGGAACCGTCGTTGGAGAGTAATGAAACATTTCTCCGGCGTCGTATAAATATTCCTTTGCAGGGCATGAGACTGCTTTTAAAGCTTTTATAGGGGTCGGATATTCCTCGAGCTGGCGAGCGTCATCTCCCTGTGCCTCCGCGAAGTCACGGGGCAACAGTTACCAAAAGTATTTTAGGCGTGTTCGTATTTTTACCACACGCAATTTCATTAATCGGATGAGAACGAGTCGAGCTCTCTGTATAACCACCCTTGAAAAGTCTGCCTCCGTTCAACCGCGACTATCCATTTTCACTCATGCACTCCATTGAAACGTCGCCGCCTCTTCCCGTCATTTCTGCTGGTCGGATCGAGCGAATAAACAACGATAACGCGTTTAATGTCTGGAACAATTGGTTCAATCGCGGAATCAGTGCGTCCGTTTACCTTTGGAAGACACCGCCCCCGCCTCCGCCGCGATATTCCATCCGCGTTGCGAATGAATCAAACAAACACTAGCATTTTAATATTTATTGGACGGAGGGGATATCGTCGATACGAAAATACGAGATCGCGGTGCGTTCATTATTGCGGCCGGTTTGTAAGCGTGAAAGTACACGTACGCGTATAACGAAGAGCAATATAGCGCTGTAGCCATGGCTCGAGCCTGTGAAACATGGAAAAACTCACCCCCGTCGACCATTTCTGTGCGCAGACACGAGCTGCGAAAATATTAAAGGGACGCATCCCGGCCAGTGTCAGGGCCAGATATAATTCAGAACAGTATTACACCCTGGGCTACGCGTAAAGTAGATTGCATGCCCGATCGTGCGCCATTTTACAGCGTCTTTTATTAACGTACAAGCGTGAAACGAGTCATCGGTCCGCGTAGTTGCACGTCTTATCGTAAAAGGCCAGACAAACGATTGGCAATGTGCCGCACTCGACTTAAGGAAGATGGGACGTTAAAGAGTGTATATTAGACGTCGAGATTTTTCAGTCTCAAGTTTGAGACCTCTTGCGAGGAAAAAACTGTATTCAATTAGGAAATCCATCCAATCAGCCCGCAGGAAATACGCGGCACAGCAATTCTGCTCGGGGATGGATTAAAAGTAACTCGAAACCTGTCGTCTCGTCTCGTTTCCGTTTCTGTCGACTCATCTCCATCAAACAACGATCCCGCGATGGGGTGAGCCAACGAGCGACCTTAATAAGGTAAACCAAGTGGGTTCGAGACAGACTGGATCGGTTCTAAAAAGGTGAAAAGGGGGAGAGAGTTTTCCCTCGGTAGCTTAGTCACGAAACTTTCGTCGAATCAGGAAAATTATAATTCTCGTAAGTGCTGGCTCGGGAGAAGCAAGAAAACGACCACGACGACGACGAAGCAGAAGAAGAAGTAGAGAAAGAAGAAGGAGACGGCAACCAGGAAGAAGCCTTAAGATTTCTGTCCTTGGTTACACAGCAATAGACGTTCGTCCGTGTGCCTGTGTGTCTTTCGTGTGGTGTTTCGCGGTTGCCTGAATCCTCGAACCTTCTCATCCTCGATGGTTCTCGTCACGACGGAATGAAATTGGAACGAGGCTAGATCTAAGAACGTTCGTCTTTCGCATCTTCTTCAGCCCTTCGCTCGAACGATTCTCAAGTACGAACACGGGATCGTCGTGGCGCGCAAACAAGAGCTAGTTCTCGCGAAACGGTCCTCCTAACGTGAACGAGTCCAGGTACGAACAGAGGACAGTACGCAGGGTAAGGTTAATTTAGAGTAGCCGATTAACCGTACAAGATAATTGAATCGCAAATAGAATCGAGAGAAGCCGCAAGATCGGCGAGCTGTTTTGGACGGAAGTTGCCCGAATTTTGAGGGATGTTTAAGTGACCCCGTAATTGAGAACCGCTTCGTAATTAAATCCAGACTATGAAGTTGCCGTTTCTGACCTGAATAAAGTTCCCAGGCGACGAATCACCCTTGTCGCGAGCATCACATTCCGCGAATCGGTGAAAAAGTTTCCCGCGGCTGGGACGAGGGTGAGAAGAAATAAAACAAGAGGAAGAAATGAACGTCATCCCCGGTTGCGGATAGCCGAAGAATCCGCGGATCGCGCGGATCGATTAATCTCTCGAGAGACTCGACCTCCTGGAATCGTCGAGTTTTCAGTTGAATTAAGTACAGATTCATCGAGAGCGATCTTTCATCGCGGTGACACCTATTACGAAGGCATCGTTGGAAATGGCGGATGATAAATCGCCATTCACCTCGCTCTCCTCCTGCGCCTTTATCCCGTCGAGTGTCCATTACGATTGCCAGCAATTAAACGGGATTCAATTTTTGCGTAACGTCGAAAAGATGGTGTCACACCGCGATGAGATCTTTCCCCCGTTGATCCCTCGCGCCTCTCTCATCCCTCTCCTTGTCGCTGGTGAAATCACGACCCACGCGATACGGGAAGGGGAGAAACGCGGGGGTGCGTGTGCTCATCGGTCCCCCTGTGCAATCGTTTCCACGTTTAACGAGGCGCTTCACGCGACCGGCATTCGTAATCAAGCAGTTTGAAATAAACGAATTTTAATGACGCAGACGAGCGGTAAAATTTGAAGGCCTGCAAAAGGAGTATCACGCGAAATATCGTAGGGTGACTGTTTGGTTCGTGAAACGATTGTACTTTTTACGTAGACAGAATGGCAGGAAACGGATGGAAAAGTGTCGAATTCCATCGACGATCGTTTATACACCCGGATAAACTTTTACAGCATAATGGAACACAGAATGAAAGAGTAGTTAAGACCAACCCCCTATTGTTTGCCGGCTCGAGCGTTCGGACGACAAAAGAAGGGGCTGTCTAGAGCGTCTCGAGTACACTGCAGAGGATTAATTTTCGATATTTATATTCCCTCGGTTCGGTTCAGAATTTGTTCGCGACGCGATTAAATAATGCTCGCGTGTCCCTGTAATTATAAGATACGGAAGAGAAGACATCGTTGGGTCCTCGAATGAAAGCCGCTTAAACGAGCCACGTCCGCTTTCCCCTGTGTAGGAAAAACTAAGTAAACGGCGGGTGCGGCGCGGAAAATAATGGTTATTGTGAAGCGCTCGAGTCGATTACGGGATTACTTCTGCGGATGGTTCCACGGAATTAATCAACTATCGGGTTTCAACGGAATTCGGTTAATTAAGCCTCGTACCTCTCGAGTTATTCCCTGGACAAACATCTAACGAAATAAATCCTTAAGGATGGCGGCTGCCGCGTCTAGCGGCGTGTTTATCAATGAAACAAGACTGGCGGACGTGTACGAGCGTTCAGATGGTTTCGTTTCTTGCTAAAAGAGAGCCAAGAACGAGGGGGAGCGTCTGGGAATGGCAAGAAAGAGGAGAAACTTTGCGAGTTCCCCGGTGGTTACCTAACCGCCGTGCTGCTAAGAGCTTGCATATTTCACGATGTCATCAGAGCTTGACGTCTCTGCTGCTTCGAGGCGGATCCACCTGGAAGAGGAGCTTGCGGTTACGAGCTGATTATAATGTCTTTGGCACAACGCGATGACGAAAGGAGATAGCAGCGTACGAGCAGGATGGATCGATCCTATCATGGCTGAAGAATGCGTAGCTGATACGCGTGGGGGTAAGCGGTAATACCCAGACATGGCCAGCCAGCTAGTAGCTAACGGATTAGTCGTCGAAATTAATTAGAATCCTACCCTCGACGGTGATTAATTAATAGTCGGATCCTGTGAACCGGATAGACATCACTTTCGCGAAGCTTGGGTACACAAAGCTCGATGCCACGTGCCGGTGTGATTCGAGAGAAGACGCGGAAATGATCAGAGGGCGATTCGTTCGCGAATAAGAGGCGAGTTGCACGGGGAAGTATAGAGAAATGAAAAGCGGATGCCTCGAATACCGGGAATATAGGATGGCGCATCTGGAGACCGTGTTACGAGGAGCAAGGGAAAAGGGAATCTCTTTTCCGCGAAGTGCAGCATCCACGACGATGGTGGTATCGCGCTTAAATTGAAATCGAGAAAGGAACACGGAACCCCTGACGGGGGTCAGAGAATAAGACGGCGTGAGAAGAAGAAAACTGTTACACGGGGCGAAGGAACGAAAAAGAGAATTGTCACCAATTCGTATTAACGGTAGAGCCATCCTCTTCCCTCGTCTAATTCCTTTCCCTGCTGTATCGTTCACGTTTTCGACCCGTTGCTCTTTGTCCGCCATTTCTTTGATACGCGCCTATCCTTGATACTCCGTGGTCGGGTCCGATTAAACATTAAACGGGTGAACGCGAGCCGTTGGCCCCGAGCAAAAAGTCTCCGCGGGAAGAAAGGACGAAGATGAACCTGGCAAAGAAAGACGATGGAAGAGCAACTGTACGAGGTGAATAAAGAACGACGGATGCTCGAAGCTACGAAAGGCACACGGTTAGAAACGCCATCCATCGATCAGCGCGTTTCGAACCGAGCGCTGTTTACTTCGGTTCTCTTGCGAGCTATATAACATTATAAAAGTTCGACGCGACCATCCTCGTTGGCTGCTCGACGATTTTTATCACGATTTACTCGTGGACGGCGGTGGGATACTTCGAAAGCTCGTTTGTCGGAGTCCCCTTTGAAAAATGGTCGGGAAAGAGAGAGGACTAAAGAGTCCACGGAAATGGACAGACGGGCGGAGCGAGGACCGATTCAGAGCCGGCTGTTGTAATTAAAAAGGTCGAAGAGATGTCTGACTCCTCTGTGGTAACCGATACTCGCCAAAGATAACGATTTAGGAACGTTTCGCGTGGTATACGCGATAACTGGGGCGTGAATAACGGGAGAACTAAAAATGAGAGGGAACCTACATCAGAAGCCACGGGCCCAGGCATCGGTTTCATAATAAAATCCGTAACCGGGACATCAAAGAGCGCGGTCACGGTTAAAATAAATCTCGCTAACGCCGTGACTCCAATCTTCACTTGCTTTTCAAACTATCCACTCCAACAGCGATAATCACGAGCAGAGTGAATTTTTTTTCCACAATTTAATCGGACGAAATTGCGATTAAATTAGCAAACTTGAAGCGTAATTTTTATTATTTCCAACAGAAAAAAAGCAAACTACGCTTTTGAAGAACCCACGGAATTTTCTCTCATAAAGGCACTCATTGAAAACGTACTCGTCTTCGTTAAAAGTGATTGATCGCGTGCCTCACCGATGAGAGAAAAGAAGAAGAGCGAGATCCATCCTCGCAGACGACAAACTTCGTTGAACCAGCGATTAGCGTAATGAGATTTTTCATATTCACTGGCTCCAGAAGATCCGTACGTCTAATTATGAACTCGAATCAAACGAAAGTCTCGAGTGGCGTGAAAGGATGTATCACGCGCCTCCTCGCGGCTGACCATGCGCGTATATTCACTACTTGCGAGATGGAGCGACAGGGAGACAGGCGAGCAAGGAAACACGAAACGTGCTCCCTGCGAACATTGTTAGCGTTTAATTAATAATCTCCTCTTTACGAAGCATCCTAGATCTCTCTGCGAGACGATAGGAAAATGAGCAAGATGTAGGGGAGATTATTTTGCTCGGTAATTCTCGATCGACGCTGGTTGCGGGCTCTTATTTAGCACCCCATAAGTTTAATAATTATAAAGCAGTTAGGGCGGCCTCAGGGGTGGGTCGGGGGTTAAAGGGAAGAGGGGAGTTCACGGTCGACCGAATGTAAATGCGTTTGAATGTCAGCCTGGTGGAATAATTTAGTTAGGCGGTCTCTCTCTCATTCGGGACATTGTACGAATGGCTGGTAACCGCAACCAACCGCTCCCTGCCTGTGTTTTCCCGCTACGATCGCGAATTGCCCCGGAAACAGGAACCCCAGCTTATCCCCCTGCCACTATCGTCTGGTTTATTTATTCAATTTGCCGGAATTCAGTTTTTTCCCGGTATCTCGCGAGCGCGCGTTGCGTCCTCGACGCCCTGTCGATCATCCGGGATTCCGTCGATCGATCGACGCACGCCAAAGTCTTGGGAGTAACGTGTATCGATAACCACTTAGGCAGCTGAAGAACGTCGAGCGTTTCAATTACGGCTGGAAACGGTGTTTTAGCGATCGACGAGCGCGATATGGATCGAAGCTTCAACGTATACAGAGCTCGAACCTGGGAACCTGCTGTCGCGAAGGAGGAAACGCGAGCCGTGGCATTAAGGCAGGACTTAACTCCGATTCAGGCGACGCGAGAACCCGGCATTTCAATAAGCATTACCGTGGAATTCAAGGCGAAACGCTGACATTTTTTAACCAGGATTACAATGCTCCGCGAAGGCTTTAGCCTCGGTGGTAATTAAGCAACCCCTTGGGGGTTGAGAAACGAGACCAGAGCTATCGGTCCTCCACTTCACGGGGGACTCTGGACTATTTATCGAACGTGGAGGAAGAAATCCAAGTGGAAAGAAAAATATTGTCGAGGAAAACGAGACGAAAGTGAGACGACAAACGGAATGTACATATATTCCGGTCGGTGTTATTACAAGGAGGTTCCCCACGTGGCAGTCGAGGCGATAGATTGATGAGAGGGAGAGTGTATGTGTGTGTGTGTGTGTGTGCACGCCTTGGTATCGTGGCAATTAGCAAGGGGCCGGGCCAGCACATTTATCCTCGTTACGAGGGATATTAAGTAATAAGAAAGAATAAAGATCCTGCGCGGCGATATTGCCGAGGCACGCTTGTACGTGACCGTCGGTATCCAGTTGCCCGCTTTCGTCGATTTGATATACGGGAACGTGCTAAACGAGAAATAATTGCCGACACTGGGAAAAAAACTGCCCAGGATATATTCGTGTTCTCTGCACGCGACACCGCATCGTCGAAAATAGCGATCGTTTAGTCCTTCTTCCAGCCGGCTGGCCCGCGTCTTGGTCGAAGTTCGCGGAAGCCATGTTCCAGGATTCTTAGGACAGTGGCGTGCAAAATATGCGACAGCACTCGAATGTTCTTCGATCAAATTTACTCGCTGTAACTCCTATCATTGGTATAGGTTGGTAACGATATAACGAAGCTCAGACTTGAATGGGTTTCGACATAGTTGCAGCTCTTTCGAAGAGCTTTGACCAACTATTGAATAACATTGCTCTCTAGAAGTATAATGTTGTACAGAGTTGCCACTTTGAGCATAAGTTTATTTCGATCTGACGTGATATCGTTCCTTAGCGGAAAAATTCTGAATTGCTCATCGTCGAACAGGGGGTAGATCGAATTGTGTTATCGAGAAACGTGTGATACCTGCTCCCATACTTTCATCGGAGTAAAAACATCCCCAAGAGGGATGTTCGCTAGCTAGTTATGAGAAACGAAAAAGTAATGATATCGATCTCGTTCCAGTTATTAATTAATTCGAGTTTCTCCAGAGCTCGGGTCGAAATTAGAATTTGTTGCCCTCGTCCTGGCGAGTTCGGTAATGGCTTCAACCCGAGGGAACCTCCGCAGGAATGCGGACTCACTCGTATTTTCTCATCGACCGGACCGCCGCGTATTGGTAATCGATTTATATTAATTATTTTCTTGGACTTTCATTCCGGCTCAGCCTGGCTTATCCGATATACAATTCAAAGTTCGTCTCGCGATCCGCGCACAGACCCGTGTGTTTATACTAATAAAGTAACAGTATCGCGCTTCATCCCTGGCCAAAAAGCTGTCAACGGGAGAACGTATTACCGTTTGTTTCGCGATGTAATAGCCTATTGTCTCCACCCTCCGTCTCTAATCCTCTCTGTCGTCCTGGAATCACGTTCAGTCACGATAAAATACGTTGACGTTCCCTTAAGTACACGAACTTTCGCGTTCGCGTAGCATATACATAAATCGGAATCCAGCCGACTCGACGATCAAAAGCAGGGTCGACGAACAAAGGTTCCTGGCTCTACATTGTAAATCAAAGCACCGATTCGCTCCCGCGACGTTCCACGTTTGGCCACGCGTGTTCCTGTAAAACTAATTCCGAGGAATTCGAGAGGATCGTTCGCGAGATCGTCGGCTGAAAACTTTGTCGAGCTCTCGAGAATCTCGATGCGGTTCAGGAGGCGTCGGAGATCGATCCATCGTCGGCCAATCGTCGATATCGAGCAGACTGTATACCCGGGAAAATTGTGGCTCGAACAACTCGTTTCTTATTGACACCGTTTCGTTCACCGGAATCGCTCCAACAGCCACGCGGTGCTTCGAGATGACCCACGAAATTGAATCGCAAATCCATCCCGGATGATCGATACACCCTCGATCCGGTCGATGAGCCGTAACTTTCCCAGCAGCCTCGAATTTCGATGGATTAGGCGACGTGTTCGGCCCGTTCTCTTCGGGGCACCAGGTGATCCCTTTAAAACCAACCGCGTACCACGTGTTTCTACAATTCTCCGGCGCATATGAAAGCTGGATAGTCTCGTGGTGCTCGATTTTCGCCGTTCCGCGACACGAACGAACGGCTGGCAATCGGTCCGATATTTCACGACACGGCCCGCCGCGCTGACACGTGTATTCCGGTATTACAAGTACACGCGGCTCGTTGCGAATGGAGAACACGTCTCTGTCGCGAATCATTTCGCGGGGATGCTCGCAATCTAATCCTTCTCCCCTGTTATTTCCCTCTCTAACTATAAATCAATTGAAAACGATCAAATTTTCAGAACGCGATAAATAGCGCGACTGTGTGACTCAGCGAGAGGCTGAGATACGAAAGAAGAGCGTTTCGAACCGAGCGACAGGATCGTTCGAGAATAATAAGGGTGGTGTATGGACGTGACCGCGAGTGTCTCTGAAGAATGAATGCACGAGGAATAGGATGAATCTGAGGAGCGAAAGAGGCACTGTTTAACGAGCAGCGACGAGACGAATTCTGGCAGTTCGGTCACCAGTAGCTGATTATCGACAGTCACGGAATAACTCCTGCGAGGAAATATAATTCACGCCCATATGTTTGTACTCTCGATAATTTATTATCCGCTCGTGAATATGCCCTGGCATTCGCCAACAGGAATACGCAAGTGATTATTTACGACACCCAGGACGCCCAGCGAAACACGCGACTGGCGTTCGCTTCGCCTCCACCGAAACGTGACAGAGTTAAAGCTTGACGAACGAATAACCCCTGGAAGACGAATCAAGTGGAAGTGCGAATGTCAGGCGAGGATCGAGCCGCCTTAATTTCGGTCGAGGAACGCGTTCCGGCGTAGGAACGAAAAGAATGCAAACGCGGTAAAGGCAGAAAGGCACCGACTCTAATTGATATAACCAGATAAGAGGCTCGCGGAGAGATAGGAACGCGACTTGAATTTTCGAAGGACACGAAGACGCGCGAGAGAAGAGAGAAGGAGAAGGGAACGGATAGATGGCCCTGAGGAGAAACGAAGCGTTTCTGCCGCGGAATTCCCCCTTTGTCCGAGCCGAAAATTCCATCGGCTGCCGCAAAGAAGAGACGGCCGACATCGGACGAGCCTAGACTGTCAACCGGCATTTTTTCCTTTTCTTTCACGTCTGACGGATTCATTATGTAATTCGCGTAATGGCGGACTCCTCTTCCCCTCTCTCACTCTCTCTTTCTCTCTTTCTCTACCCTCGCATCTCTCCACCGACAAGACATCTTGGAATTCAATTGTTTCAAAGTCGCGGAAACTCCCGACGATGGGGACATCGACGTGGAACGAGTGGATACTTTTCTCCGTTCCTCCCTCAACCTGGCAAGTGCCTTTCTTCTTCGCTCCATCCCCGCGTGCCTACTTCTGTACGTGTGTACGGGCATCGTCGAGGGTTCAACTGGCGCAAAAGACGCCGCTCGTTGAGGGAGGTTGGCCAGGCCAGGCTACACGAGTGCCAGCGACCAGGGAAAATAATACCCAGACCTTTCTCTCCCTCGGCGACCTTTCAAAGCTGCTACTCAACTTCGCTATTTCGTTTATTGCGTAGTTTGCAAGAGGCTGCGCGTATCGTCGCGGCTAAAATCCAGTGCGAACTCCACCCCGTCTTCGTATTTCCCTTTTTTTGTTCGACTTTCGCCTTCTTCGACTTTGCGACGCATACCTAAATCCAACTGCAACCCAGTGGGTGTTCTCGAATTCAACTACACTTTTCCTGTTTGCTCAATGACGCGTACTCCGTTGGAAAAGGATATTCTTCTTTTTCTCGCGATCATCGCTCGATCGTGCGCGAAGTGTTCACGATCTTCGAAGTTCGGGATACAGAAACAATCGTACGGCGTCCATAACTACTTCTCCGGGCGCAAACTTTGTCCTCGTCGATGAAGAACTTCCGCGAGCAACTTCGAAAGAGACTATCGACCTCCTCGCAGGCAACAAACCCTTGAATCGAACAAACTTACGAAGATAAGGGCTCCAAGAGAAAGAGAATGGATTGCTCGATTCTATTCGGATGAATTTCTTCGTATATTAATATTTGTGCCTCGAAAAGCATCCAGGACGACGGAAAAGTAAATGATCTCTACTCGCACGACAGTAATTAACAACCCCTCCTTATCAAGAAACTTTGGTGTTAAAGATTCGTCTTTAAGCTTTTACATGTATCGATCATATCTCTGTGGTGAATACTAATTTCAATAAAATATCTTACCTTGCTGTTTCACAGAAACTTCAATAATATATTTCAATAATATATTTCAATAATATATTTTCCTTGCTGTTTCACAGAACTGTGATGTTACTTGCACCGCGCGATATCGCTTCCATAGCCATCTATATTTCCCGCTTGAGAGGTAAGAGAGAGAGAAAGATATATAAGAAGGCTGTAAGAAAGAGTGAGACAGATTTTACCACCCCACTCTAGGACCCGTATCGCCATCTCTGTAAAAAGTGCTCAAACTGGTCGCTCAGCGTTATCGACAGGGAAGTGAACTACTCGAGAACTACTGGCGCCATCTATCGAGGAATTGTTTAAACTAGTCGCCAAGTAGTTTCAACAGTATTATTTACTGCGGTTTTATTATCGTAGCGCGTGGTGTTTGTGAAGCTTAAGAGAAAAAGAGGATAAAATATTCGAAATTCTACGTAGAATTAATTCTCGTTACAAGTGACGCTAACGGGAAATAAAATCTGATCAAACATGAGTAAAGCACATCCTCCAGAACTTAAAAGGTAAGCTCACTAAATAGTTCCTCATTCAAATGTAAATGTTACAATAAACACAGTTTAAACTTTGAAAATTACATAAATGTTGTAATAGACAATGTTAACATCTCTTCCTCTTCTATTTCAGATACATGGATAAAAGATTATCACGTGAGTATGATAAATTTAGGTTATATTTTGTTGGTTATACGAAACTACACACGTTATTTTGTCATTGTCGCATTAGTATCGTTAATTATACGTATATGATAATGCTAATTTTACAAAACTAATCGTTTCAGTAAAATTAAATGGAGGGAGACATGTTGTTGGAATTTTACGTGGTTTCGATCCATTTATGAACATGGTAATCGATGAAAGTATCGAGGAATGCAAAGATGGAACTAAAAATAATATTGGGATGGTGGTAAGTTACATTGTAAGGTATTTTTCATCAGACAAACAGCATCGAACTTCTAATTGATTTAACGATTGTATTATATTGTCTTAGGTGATACGTGGCAATAGCGTAATTATGCTGGAGGCCTTAGATAGGATATGAATTGAAACACGAATATTATACAAGTTGGTTTACATTCCGAGGAATGTAATCTAATTAATCTTTTTTACACAACGTTAACATCGTATTTATTCAATTCATTTATGTAACTCATGATCAAGACTGTGCCAGTTCAAACGAGGGAATAGTTATTTTAAATAAATAGCTTTGATATTAAATAATGATTTATTCTTAAAACCTTTTATATAAATACAATAACAGATAATATTCATGATACACGTTGCTTACAATATATTATATTTAACTTAATATTTTAGTGGTTTTCGATGACTTCAAAAATAATTTGTTTATGTATCTATTGTTATTAATACCTTTCTTTTATATAATTAAAACGTTAAACTGTTGTTTTCTTTTTCATTAATTTACACCGAGTTTTGTGCATTGAGTATAATAAATATTAAATGCACACACATAGTCTTCATTATTAAAGTTTCTCTTAAACGTACGTATTTTGTTCAACTACATAAATTGCACTAAAATTGTATCTTTTATTGTCGATTAAAATTGATAAATGAAATTAATTAAGTTAATACCATCAATGATCAACATTTTGTCTCTCATGAATTAATGGATCTATTTACATCATAGTAAGGAACATTAAAATTTTGAAGGCACATAATAAGTTATTCATTTTCCTTGCCAAAGAATTTTCTTTATATTTCTGGAAAATCTTTAGTTTATTCCATTGTTAACATTCGATAAAATCTCCATGCGATTTGCTCAGCGTTTGAGTTATCTTCTACAGTGATAGAATATATTAAACATCTCATGTTATTTTTCTATTATAAGCATCCGATTTCTGTTTCATCGGATACACTTGCATTATCCCGAAAAATAGAAGAGTTCTAGGGAAAGGTACGCGACGAATACTTCCATAACAAACGAAAAAAAGTACACAAATATTCATTAGTTCTTACCCGTGCGAGTGAATGCTTTCAGCTAACAAGGCTATCTGATTAAAAATAAAAGGAACATAATGTAACTTACATGAATCTATACAACATAAAAATGGCATTTGTCTCTCTTTCCATACAAAATACTTTTACTTTTATTAATAAACATTCTGGTCCTAAAACGCGTGTATTATTTGTTCTCTGAATTAACGTTTTTTTTTGTGCGTTTTCAGATATGTATAATCATATTTCTATCCGTATGCATAATCACAATTTCAATACGCAACAAGGTGTTTACGTGTGCTTAAAGTTGTATATTAAATATGCAATTAATTTCACCAAACTAAACAAGATGTAGTGGAAAGATGGCCGTATATCACAGTTTGAAACATTTCAGTTTTAATATATAATTATATATCTAAATTTAATTTCCTGTAAAATGTTCATCAATTTTTCTAGTAGCTTCCGTTTTAAAAATACAATCTGTTCTAATTGTATAATATACGATACTTTTCATTGGGAAAAGTGTTAAAATAACATTTATACATTTTGAAGATAAAGTTCACATAAGTGTGTAAAATGTTTTTTCTTTTCACCATCGGCTCTAAAAATGAAGACGCACCACAAAGATTATTTGGAAAAAAAAAAAGAAAAATATAAGATGATATACTAAACGTGCTTTTAATCCAAAGAACTAAATCTCTGTCTGTCTGAATTTCAATAAGTTACTAAATTGGAATGCTTTATACTTCGTGACACAGTTCTGTTTTAACAGCTTTTACAGTATCCTGAGCAG
Organism: Xylocopa sonorina; assembly: GCF_050948175.1. NCBI lineage: Eukaryota > Metazoa > Arthropoda > Insecta > Hymenoptera > Apidae > Xylocopa > Xylocopa sonorina. The sequence continues at coordinate 11,062,509 of NC_135202.1, read as the reverse complement.
GCATACAAACGTACCCGTTCGTTTTACCTTCCTTCCTCGCTTCTTGCTCTGAATCAAGGCTGTTCACCTTCCCCTCTATAACATTAGACGCAACTTTTACTGCCCCTTCACAGTTTTCGTAACATTTTTCTACGATAACTTAAACGATCGATAGACGCGTACGTGGCATTGCAATCTAACATTCGAAAGACTTACCTGAGTCGTCGGTAGTTTGGTCGTCGCATGTATCAGGTGTAACACTTTCATGATCATGCGACATATGTCTTTTCATGTCGTATCGGTTACCAAACGATTGATTACACAATCTGCACGTAAATCGTTTCTCACCCGTATGCATGGCAACGTGCATTTTGAAATACCAATTTGTACTGAAACTTTTCAGACAGTAATCACACTTGAACTCTTTCTTCTTTTTAAGTCTTCGCTTTTCTCTCGTCGTCGTTCTCTTCTCTTCCTGTGACGGTGGCTTCGCGTCCTTCGGAATCTCAACCTTTGGCACAAGTGCTGGTTGCTGAACGGATTGCGCGTTCGTTATCGTTAACGGCTGTGCCGTGTTGTCCGGCATAATACAAAACTTTGGTATACCCTGCGTTTGGTGTAGCAAGGATGGCTGTGTTATCAAGTTAGTTATAGGCACAACGCGTATAGACGTTAGTAATGGTTTAGGCTGAATTGGCGTTGTCACTATCTGTGACTGTGGCAACAGTAAATTGTTCAATTGTATCGATTGCGGATTCGTTTGCGCGGTAAATGTAACATACTGATTTTGAGGTAAAGGAACTGTACTGGTCGTTAGAAGCGATCTAGTCATAGTATTCGGTAAAGTTAACTGTATAGGGGTAGCTGCACTATTTTCATTAGAGCACTGCGTTTTCCCAAGGACTATACTTTGTTGCGGTAATACAAGTGGTATGCTAGGTAAAATTTTTCCAAAAACATTATATACACGATTGACTTCTGGTTGAGTAGACTGATCTGTGGACGCGCAGCTAATGGTAATCGTTGATGGTAGTGGATTCTGTTGTTGCCGTTGCTGTTCTAGAGGAACTGATTTCGGAATAATAATTAATTCTTCGTTATTCTTTAACGTCTCCATTGCAAGATTGTAGCCTGTAACAGGATCCATGTAATCGTTTCTCCTTATCTTAGAAGCTTCTAATATTTGAACTTCTCTTTCTCTCATTCTCTCTTTTAGTATTTGAGAACTGCTCGTTTCATTGTGCCTATAATCATTCTTCCTTGTACATTTTTTATGACTTATACGAGATCTTCGAGTTTTTAGAGCGATACCACAAATATCACATGCCGACGACTGATTATACCTATTTAGCCTTATTACCGCTCTACGACAACGATTATGATCAATGCTTAAAGCATCGCACATTTCATTTGTACAATGTTTTAATACAGGCGCACTTATTTCACTTTCCTCTATGTTGATGGCTAACATGGGTGACGCTCCCTCGCGGTCCACGTACTGTTGCACCGCCACTTCGCATGTAATATTCTCGCAGGGCTCGTAATGGCCGCAAGGTTTCTTTTCTCTTTTAATAGGCACTAGTGTGATCTCCGATTTACCTTGTTTCTTAGAGGGCAATAGAGTATCGTCTTCTACATTCTCTTCCTGTTTGATCTGCAAGGGAATCACAGACAGCTCCGGTTGCTTCGACCTGTTCAAATTCCAATCTACATTATTTATTCTATTGTTGAAAGCATCGTTAGATGCAGAAGTAGCATCCGTTCGTGCAGGGATTGTTTTGATAACAATATTCGGCTGATTGAATAACCTTTTCACAGGATCCGATTGTAATACCTAAAAGTGCAACAGAAGATGTAACACGATCAAGTAAGAGGCTGTACGTACTAATGTCAAACTCACATCAGAGAGAGTAGTGGTAAAGTTAGACGAGCACATCTTGGACGTGCCTTTCGTTGGTTGACAAATAAGCTTCGGTAACGAGGCATGGGACATTTTCACGACGAGTAAAAACATAAAATCTCAATATTCCGTAAGCGTACAGTGGAATTTGTTTGCCGTACAATTCCGTGGTATTTTAATTATAACATTACACAACATACACAGCGTACACTCTCATTCGTGACCGACACCTTAAATAAACTATTAAATATTAATAGCTCCGAGGATATCATGTACGAAATGTTATGTGAAACTTTGCCTAATAATATTCGATATAGCTGTTAGGTTATCGGTTCTTTGACAATTCACAGCGGTATACCCTAACGTAGGAAGGTACATAGTAGTGTTTGGGGTAGTTTAGCAACATTTGGTAATGAAACATTCACGGGTTTCTTACATTATTGTCACTGACAGAGATCAATAAACCCGTAAATCGACACTCGCGTGATTTGCCAATTTCTGATCATATTCGTTACTTTGCGTCGCGTACGTTAAGTACACAAAAACGTCAAAATTCTTTTGACCAAAGCGTGAATCTCGTTTTGCGCGACAAACGTTATGCACAAACGAGCGTCGTGACGAAGAGTGAAAAAAAAAAAACGTGCTCGAATTTTCCCAACGCAATGATGTTTACAATGCTATGATACGGAACGTATCGGCAAATTCATTCTTCGCAGACTATGGGCCTATTCAAATGAATTCTATTGGAGGGAAACGACACGAGGGGAGGATGGCCCCCTCCCACTCGACATACTTCAATTAGCTTCTTAACATTTGCTTATTCTTTTTTTCTTTTACATTTTTATCATAAACCACACACTTATTGCAAATGGAAATCTGCGTATTGTATAATAGAAATTCTCAAGTTTTTTTTCTCTCCATCTATTTATCTTTGATCGATTAAAAAAATATAGTTTCGATTCTTCTAATATTTGGTATTCGTAACAAGGGGGTCCATTGATGCGGACACTATTTCGCGTTACCATCGACCTAGACCTCTTCGATAATGAACGAAGCTTTTAAATCATGCACGTGTAATATTTTATTATTGCAGTTTAATCACCTACCTCTTTGTTTGCCCGCCGCTAATGACATATAAAACGGTTGCATGGAATAAAGAATTTATTGTAACGTCACTATGCATTAGGAAATGTACAAGTTACGAGACAACGTTTAAGTAGTTACGATAGCGTACATCTTGGCCCTTTCAATGCGTAGAACGTAACTTATCTTTGGTATTGAACCTACGATGCAACAATATCTAAATAGTTAATTATGGCAGGCTGCGAGTCGTGTATAACAAACAATTTCGTTCAACAAGTTTAGCTATTGTCGGACGTATCTAATAACGAATGGTGCCTCTAAAAATAATAGTCTTATTCGTCGATCATGGCCAAGGTATTATTTGTTTTTTTCTTTTCTCTCTTTTTTTGCGTTTCGTAATAGTACGCCGTATGCGAAACGTTTGATTGTCCTTACACCGAAGCTATACATACGACGTCATTGCGCGGAAAGAAGAAGAAGAAGAAGACGAAGAAGATGATGATGAAGAAGAAGAAAAGCGGAAAACGACTATAAAACGATACGCGAACAGCGGATAATTGTCAAAAAGCTTTATTGAACTTAAGTTGCGGTCTCTAAAATGTATGAACGCATCGAGACAAGTCTGTACAATAGGAACTGTATAAATTAAAAGCATCGCGAGCGACGTACGAGCGAACAATATCTTATATACGAGAGAACGTACGTGCACACATAGCGCGAATAATCAGCTATGCCGAAAATGATAAATGCACAAGTATGCTACAACTGTACCGTTCAATAAAACCTTTTCTCCCCTTCATTTCCTGTCTTGGCACAGGCAAACTTTATACGGTTTACAACAAGCAGATCGAACGGGACACCGTTAAGAAGCTAAATGCTGAGGTCGCATGTACGCGTTTAAAATGGTATAGTCTCGCGAATTTATAATTTATCGTTTACCGAGCACGAAGGTACATTGTACAAAATGTTACTTACGCCTATTTCTTTATATTATATAAACATATTTACATCGATCAGTCAAATAAATATTCCTCTTAGTCTTAGCGTGTTCTAACGATGCTAAATACACGTTTTAGCGATCGAACGTCGAGGCTGCCGAAAAATCGTCTCGCATTTAAATAGTGTATAACGCAAAAGAATCGTGCGGAGGTAAAAGTGCGATCGTGGTGGTTCGTGTTCGTTTCTTTTTAAACAAAAATAGCTTCCAACGTTATACTTTCTAATGGATTTTATCGCCGATGAGATTCTGCCTTGGCTTCGAAACGCAGCGTAGAATTCTAGCAGACACTACCTTTGTTTTAAGCTCTCGTATAAGCTAATCGCGTCTAAATTTTTGATTCGCAAAGGAATCTCTGAAAGGTACAATCGCGAATTCACAGAAATGGTGGACTTTAACGCTTAGTTAGTCTTTGGAAAGAGCTATTGTTCCATAGAGTTTCTCCCTTTTTCTATTACTCTCTTTTTACCTTTTCCCTTTTTCCTTGGATATGTAATCTAACGATCTAATTTGTCCTCTTTAAAATTGTTAATATCCTCATGAGTTTCCTTCGTGTTTTCCCATCACGTGATACGATAGATATAAAATGATAGATTTGGTCGCGTCTATAATCTGCTACTTATAATAATGTTTACGGTACGATGTTCCACGTAATTACCATTTCGTTACACGTATATCACAGAGTTCAATAAAATTTTCCTTCCACGCGTTCCTCTTGGCGGCGTCAGAGCGAAACTTCTGAAAATAATTGCTGCTTCTTTCTGTCGTCTCGTTTAAAAAATGCTCTCTTAAGATAAATATTCTGACGATCGCTAATGCTTCCCATTTACACTCGAACGTTACGTTACCACGGTATAATGGATAATCTCTACAAAAAATATTAGAATTTTTAAGTAACTACTATTTACAGCGGTAAATATTGCGTCGCGTGTCTTCTGTGTCCGCGGTCGATACAACCTAACTCCAGTCAGAATCCCGACATGTGAACACGCAAATACGCTCGCGTAGCTTTCGACCAACCAATCCTTTCGTTCGACACCTCGAACGCGAACGGTTGATCATTGTACTATAATGACTCTTCACTTCCCTCTGGCTGGGTCTTTAAATAAAAAGCGGAATATCCATCGAACCTGTATCCCTCCCCATCTACCGGATTAATCTGTCTCCGTTGAAACGATCGATAGACTAGAATAGTTCAAGCAAATCCCAAATAACAACGCACTCTCCGATTGACTCCACTTTGATCCTCTACTTTTTAACACTCGCCGTCGTCTCCGCCGTTTTCCCAACTGTTTTCTTGTGCACGCTCGGTATCGTCCTTTGCGCGTTCACGTTCTTGTTGGCCTCGAATTTTTGCTGAAGCGAGGCCACGTTCGACTTGCTGCCAGCCGCTCTTTGCACCGCGTTCGCCTTCGTCCCCGTTTCCCCGTTCTTCGCCTCCGTCTTCGGGCTTGGTTTCACCTGCGAGCTCTTCGTTGTTGCCTCCTTCCCAGACAGCGACTTGTTCGTTGCGTTCACGGTGCCGATCGGCGACTTCTTCTTCTCCCCGACGCCGGTCGTCCCCTTCGACCCGATGATCAACGGTTTCACCGGCGTGGTCGGTGTCTTCGCGACGTTGCCTCGCGACAACGTGGGCGTTCTCTGGACATTCTTCGTCTGAAAGTTAACCTTCGGATTGTTCCCGACTACGTCCGGCGATTTTGTACTGATATGATTCGCGTTCGAACAGCTGGACACTAGATCCGGGCTGTTGAACCTTCCCCCGTTTTCCTTAGGGCTACAAGGCACAGTTTTCAGGGATAATCTATTTACGTTCGTACGAGAGTCTTGTTTGTCCGTGTTACCATTTGGATTCTGCCCAGGCGCGTCCACGTTCCCCGTCGATCCCTGCTTCGACCCCTTTGAACTATTGTCGCGATACTGCTTGGACCTGAGCGCGTTGTCCAGGGCTTGCTTGGCCGCGTCCTTCGCGAGCGCGTTTTTCCCGATGTTTGGCGGCGTTTTCGTCCTCCCCAGAGGCGGTTTCAACGGTTCTTTGCTCTCCGCCGTGTCCTCCTCGGGCTTCGAGTTTGCAACCGGTCGCTGAATCGGTCGTACCTTCAGGGAAGCGACCGGTTTCTGACTCGCAACCTCCTCCGTGGGCTTCATGCCCAGTTCCTTGGATATATCGTCGTTCACGTTCGGATTCGTCGAGCTCAAAGACGACAGTTTGCCTTTGTTAATCGATTTCGGGATCGGATCGACGACCTTCTCGGGTTCTTGCTGCGGAACGTTCAACGCTGACGGGTTCAGGTAACCGGAGCTGGTCGTGGAACTGGACGAGTTGAATTTCCCGGCGGAATTGTTCGAGTAAATGCTGCCAGGCGATTTGTAATGGCTCGAATTCATGTAGGCGCCCAGGGAGCTGTTGGAGCCCAAGTACTCGGTGTTCTTCGACGCTCCCACGTTCTCCTGGGCCTTTCTGGCCAACGTCGCGGTCGAATATATGGAATCGAAGTTACGGTTCGATATTTCCGACACGATCTCCGACAGCAGGCCCATCGAATCCAATCCGCCAGCATTCGCGGCAGTCTCGACTCGTTTAGGCAGTTTGTATTCGTTGTCGATCTGTTTCTCCGGCTCCGCGTTCTTCCTGTTCTTCTCCGGAAGTGCCTCCTCTATGACCGCGTAAATGTTGTCGTTCGTAGGCGACTCCTCGGTAATCTTGGTCAACGACGACTCCGGGACGAGGTTCATGCAGTCGTCGTAAGCGTTGTCCACGACCTTCTGCACGGTTTTCACTTGGGGTGTTTGGTAGCCTGGCAGGCCAGGGATCTTCACGCTTTCGTTGATCTTGTCGATCGTTGTCGTGGATGTGGGAGGGCCTGGGGGTGGCGCGGTGGGTCTGGTGCTAGCTGGGATGCTGGTTGGTCTTTTGACCGGCGTCGTCGTCGTCGTCGTCGTCTGTCGCATCGATCCGAATGTCTGAATGGCTGGTCTCGGGGTGATCTTGCTGTCTCTCATGGACTGAGCGCGCAATACCCCGCCCTTCTTCTCCGTGTCCGCTGCAGGTATCACAGGAATCGCTGGCGTGGGTATCTCGATCTCCTTCTGCGGTATGGGATTGGAAATCTCGAGGTTTCGCAGGATCTCCTTGTTCATCAGCTTGTTCGCCTTGAGATGGTGCGTTCTGGGCAGAGAATTGGTGGTCTTCTCGTCCTTCTGCGATATCTGCAGGCCACCCTTGATGATACCGGAGTTGGGTCGAAGTATCGATGCGATTCTGTTCAGAGTGCCACCCTTTTCCGGTTTCTTGTCGGTCTCTGGAATCAGTAAGTTCGTCAGCGGCGTGCTGTTCGGCCTCTGGGGCCTCTGAACGTTGGCGGAGATCGGCGGCGCCGGTGCTGGCCTAACAGGCGCGTCGACGACGGACTTGGTCGAGACTTTGGGTGATACCAGCTCGACGGAGGTGCAGGTAGTTGCGGCTAATACAGGGCTGCTGATCAGGGGACGCGCCGTGCATCCTGGATTCAGGGGTGGAAGCGTCGGCGCGGTGGGCACCTCGTTGAAATTGGGAGTGGAAGTGAGTAACGAGCTACGCGACGGATTGGTCTTCGGGACCGTCTTGATGTTGGTCTTAATAGCTACAGTCGGGATAGTAGGCGGTGGTGGCGCAGGCTTGATCGGCTCTGGGCTCTTCGAACGATTCTTAATCGGGGTGATCGTGAACCCTTTGAAATGGCCGAACAAATTATTGTTGTAGCGCTCATCGGTGTCCGCTTTCGGCAACAGACTAGCGCACGCTGGATCCTGACTGAGACTAGAATCGATCGTTTCGATGTTACGAGGCAAGGGACTGGAACGATCGATCGTTTTGATGGACAGTCCGTTGTGGCCACGATCGGTCCTGAAATGTTAAGCAGAAACTTAAGCCAGGAGGAACCGAGGTATTCAAAGCACGCTACAAACAACGCAACGCGGTGCCCGTTTCGAGCGGCCGCGTTGATCGTTGGAGAATTACATCAATCTACCGGCATGCAGGTTTACAAAGAGATTCGTGCGCGACGAACGCAATAAATGCTTTGCGTACACACAAGAAACCTTTCGATTAAATCGCAGATGGCATGCAAACGCGAGAGATTTGCAGGGGGGGGATGTTAGTCAAAGATTAAAGTGTTAGTAGCAAGCTCTCTGGAGGGAGGAAGTTTTTGATTACATAAGAAAACTGTGTACAGTTTTGTGTGAAACACTACTTTTTATTCAATAAACTTGTACAATTAATCCGTTTAAGTATGAGCAATTCCGATATGAGGTATTCAAGGCCATACTTCGAATGATTCGAACGATTGCTCGGTAAAAAAATAATGAAACGTCCACTCTGAATCATTAAGAGTATTGAATATAGACCGTCGATACTGATACATTGACTCGATTGCAAGTGAGACGTTCGGTAATATTTGAATGCAAAAGCCATCGAAAAGAAAAACTCGCACATGCTCATGCTCGTGTCACATTAATTTCTATGCATGCTCTATTATATTGCAGATTCTCGACGTTCCCCCGAGACGTGCCTCCATATATTAACTTTTAATTGACTATCAGCATCGTGAATAATTCCGTTCGCATCCCTCGGGTCGGCAGAGAATCACTACTTTTCTATCATATTATCACCCATTTGATAATACTATCGTATGACGTAATATCCGCGTTTTAAAGTATCGTATAATACTCTAAGCTATATATTGCGTCATATGTCATTACTTGAGCATGGAGTAGTAATAATAAATGAATAAATAAATTTATGAAAACTTATATAAACTGTACGTTTCGATAATTACGTTACAGGTAAAAAATTATATATATATATATATATTTTCTCTTTTTATTGGATTATCTGTAAAAATATAACTGTGCGACATCGTATAAAACGTGCACTACGACAGGACCTTTCTCTATGAGTTGCGCGGTGCCCGTAGAATACTTCCTTCTTCGAAGTAAAATTGTCAAACGAAAAGAGCCCTGCGCGTCGGAGTATTCGTTATTTCGACTATTAAAAAAGGAAAAAAAAACTTCATTCCGAAAAATCACAGCGTATATCTCAAGATCGTTTTGGCAACGAGAACGATTAAAATGCGTTAACCACCACCGTTATTGCCAACCCTGTACATCGTAATGCAAAGGTCGTAGCTCGAGTCGAGACGAAGGTTTTGCTACGACCTTCGCACTAAAAAGGAATGCTCTGAATCGAGAATAAAGGCGTTAAACTAAAGGGGGGGAAAAACGTGTGTAATAATATTCGGGCGACGCTGTAGGAAAGTCTCACCGAAGGTTTCTTTAGCGATAGAATAGAGTAATCAGATCTTTGGCTTTAAACTTTGGGCAGGAGCCGGCGGAGGTGGTGGCTTTTTGTTGTAAAACGGTACGGATGCCTTTAAGTACGGCTTGTCATTGGGCGCATCGAGGTCGCCCGTTTTTGGCGTAACGCCAGTACTACTGCCACCGGGGCTTTCGTTCAGATGCTCGAACTTTACTTCCGTTTTAAGCGTTAGCCCCTTAATATTTTTCGTCGGCTTTTTCTGCATCTGCTGAATACGTTCCGCTATTTTCGAGCCCAATTCGGACCTGTGGCAATTTTTCTTCGCCTGAGATTCTACCGTGGACGGTATGATAACGGACCGTTCCGATTCAGCGGTATCGGATCTCCTGTTACCGGCACTCTGCTCCATGCTGTTAAGCAACATCGACTTTCTGTACTCGATACTGTTGCTGCATTTAATCACGTCCGGATTGGTGGTCGATATCAGATTGGTTTTAGTTATCTGAAGCTTCTCTTTCGGCGGCAGTTTGCCGCTGATCGTGAACACTCTGTCCGCGTTACGCGTACTCTCTTGCCGCGGCGAAAACAGTATAACGACCCTCTCGTAAAAATTACTACCGAGCGTGCGACTCGCGCCCGGCTTGCGAGCACCGCGCGACGTAAAGTTAGGAGGTTTTCGTTTCTCTGCGACGCGATCGAGACTAGATACGTACGTTGACATCATGCCCTTTTTCCATTGATGCCCTGGCTTTCTCACGTACCACACGCCGAACGAGGACAGGGCGATCATAGGTATGATCCCCAAAAAGATAATGTACATGGCCATTATGAAGTCGTTCCGCGCTGCAAACAAATAGACGATACGGTCACATATTCGATGATTGCCAGCAAGGTCGACGTCGACAAATTGAATAAAAGTCAATTCACCGTTCGGGTCCTCCGCTGGTCCGCTGTCCTCGGAACCGCCCACGCCAGGTTCGGTGCAATCAGGTGGCCGGAAGCCGCGATTGCAGTGACAATGCCCGAGACTGTTGCACACCCCGTTGCCTCCGCAATTATTGGGACACGCTTTCCCTCCGGATACGGTCGCGCGTAGATCGGCGACAGGCATGCACTTCTGATTCACGCACATCTAAATCGGCCCACAATTTACGCTACAGTTGACCACGAAAAAGATACCCGCGTCCGATGCTGAACGCTTCTATTACCTTTCCGGGTGCGCACTTGGCACCGTCCGGCGCTAGACCAGGATCCACCTGGTTCAATCCCAGGTCCACGATGGCCGTACGGCAGGGAATGATTTTACCGCCATTGTTGATGAACGAGTGACTGAGAATCGCTACGGACTCCATACCGAATTCGAGTCTCTCGTTCAGGTGTTTGCAGTGAAGCATCCCGCAGAGGATATTTCTAAAATCCAGCGAGGAACAAAAAACAAACGAAAAACGCTTTCTTACGAATTCGTCGCTGCATCGAGTTGACACCCCGTTCAGATTAATCGAGTACTTAGATTCACGTGTAACTCGACAGATCCGAACGAGGATTTTAATTAGAAAAACGAAACGAAACGATCTTGTCTTACTCGTCGGTGCATTTCACGTAACTGGACGCGACTCGATTGTAGCCACAGTTGCCGTGCTTCGTTCCTCTGTTGTTCATGGCGTAGCACTGGTCGTCGGAGGAGGTGCCCGTGGGACCCCAAAGCAGCTTGCACTGATCGTTGTGAGTTCTGCAGGAGCCTTGATAGCAGAACGCTTTCCCCATGCTGCACGATTCTCCGTCCATCTTGAACACGTCCACGGGACAGTACTCGCTCTGTCCGGTACAATACTCTGGCAGATCGCATTCGTGGCCAGCGCCCCTGCACTCGGTGCCAGCTGATTTTGGACGGCAGGTTTCCAGGTTGCAACACTCGCCTGTGGCGCAGCTCGCGTTGCTGTGCAACATGCAGGTGGTCACGTTGCAGCAGGGATTTTTGCAGTTCTCCTTCAGCCCGCAATCGCATTGCTCCCCGGGCTCGACGAACCCGTTACCGCAGATCGAACTGCCGAACAGCTTTTGCGGTTTGTTCCTCAGGCAATAATCCATGCCGTGTTGGAAGGCCAGAGCCAGATGTTCCAGAGAGCAGCTCGACCAGTGGGTTGGTCCCGACGAACCGCTCGACGGTGCCATGATGCATCTGTAATCAGATGCAATCGAGCGCGTTTAGGTCCCGATAGCAAGCTGCTCTAGCGAAACGATGGTAATCATCGGCGACACCCTGTTTTATGAGCGCAGATTGGTGGCTCTGTTTCACAGAGGATCGTGGGATCACAGGGCTGCGCTTGCTAACAGCGAGCGATGCTTGCGACAATTTTTTTCTCGGTAGCTCACGATAGTTTGGCTGAGCGTTAAGACTAGTTGAAAGCTCAAGCGAATAAGCAAAATTCTCACTTCTCTTCGGGGCACTTGCAATCGGCCGAGTCGTGTTCCATGCCAAAGTTGTGGCCCATCTCGTGGGCCACGGTGGCCGCTACTAAACCCACGACGTTCGAGTGATCCATCGAGACGCCGCCTGAGAACTCGTACGTACATATTGGTCCCTTAAGCGCCTTCCCTACCACGCCTCCTTCGAAGATGATCCTCCTGCAAGTTTCAAACGGTCTTGCTCGCCGGTCTCAAAGTGGATCCACGGATATTGTCGTGTCTGACTTACGTCAACAGCTGGGCGTTATCATTGGGCATGTCCTGGACCAGTTTCTCCCGTCTGTATCGAAGGAAATTCGAGAGGGTGGTGTCTCCGTTCGGCGACAGCGCTATTTCGTCCGAGTCGGACCAAACCTGCACCCCGACTAACGCGATGAATATATTCAGCGGCACGTACAGCTGAAACACGACAGATCACCGCCTCGTCTCGTCACTGTCTCCGATGCTTATTCGTCGGCTATCCCGCTGAAAGGATGTACCATATACTAACCGCGTTGATGATATTGGCGATATCCTTGCAGTGGTGGTACACCTTGTCCAGATTCTTTTCTAGTGCTATGTACTCCTTCTTATCGATCACGATGACCAGCTCCACGTATCGAGAATGCTTGTCCGCGTTGTACGGTCCTCGGATTACCTCGGCCGCTCTTTTGTGCTGTAAGAAAAGCTCCGTAGAGTTTCAAATTGATTCGATCGACACTTCTTCGACGGACGCGAGCAAAATTCGAAACTGTTGGTAATCTTAGGGAAAGAAATGAAACGGGAAAACAATCGATAGCATCGTACCCTCGCGGCTCTGTGGACGGCCCCGTGGTGCTCGTAGACGTCGTGCGGCGTTCCTTGGTAACCTGGACCGAACAAAAAACCCAAGATCATCATCTCGGCCGGGTTCTCGGTAGAGTTAAGCAGAGAAAGAGTGCGCGGAGGGGGCCAGCAGGGAATCTTGCTCCCACATTCGTTAAGACCGTTAAGGAGAAGACCAGTCTCCGCGAGGCAGGTCTTTCAGGCCAGGAAAGGAGCGCGTGCGCTACGACGAACAAGGGTAACGCAGCTCTAGAATCGAGCCGGTCCCTATCCTTGGGGATTTTCTGTCGCGTCTAAGGAAGGACGATAAACAACTCGAGGGATGAGCCCTCTCGTGTTCGTTCGTGAAATTCGAGGCACATATATACAACACCGGAACCGTAAATTTCCAGGACGCTTCCACCCTTCGTTCATCTACCGTTTCTCCTAATTTAGTTAGTCCCAATTACTGCAAAAGTAACATTGCGTATTCACAAATGAACTGTACTATTTCTGGGGTTTATTAACTTTGGTTTATAAGGGCGGAGAACACCCTTGGGAAGCTGACGAGCGTTCGTTTCGTACGAGGATAGTTACCGCAGGTATTATTGGCGACGAGATCGCTGTGCTTGTAGACGTAATGATCCGCGTCGAGGGTCTCTTCCTGCGGCTGAATGTGATGAAGGTTCTCGCCGTCGAAAATGACGCCGCGCAGCCCTCTGCAAGTGGACACAGCCGCCCAGGAGCCGGGAACATCTCGCACGCTACCCTGGTAGTGGCAGAGCTCCTGCGAATTTCAATGGAACGTCAATTTCGTTAGCCTCCACCCTCGCAAACCGTGTCCCCAGGTGACGAGGGGACCCGTTCGGTGTCTGTAATACGTACGAATGGCCCGGTTGGCTCAAAGCTTTCGCCCGCCGCGTAAGCTTTTCAAAGGTTGGACCTGACAAAAAGATTTCTGATGCAAATGCCGGCAATAAGAAGTAGCAAACTTTTTTTTTCTCTCTCTCTTTGAGCAGAGTTCCGTCGGAACGGGGCGAATTGGGGCGAGCAAGTAAAAGAAAAAAAAGAAAAAGAGGCGGAAGAGGGATAAGAAAGGACGCTTTGGCGACACACAGGAAGCAGAGACGCGAATGTTAGACCATCGCTGGACCGGACGAAACTCGAGAATGAATTTTCCACGGCTTATCCCGGATTTCTGAGACGCGCAGCCGTTTAGCCGTCCGTCCGGTCGGTACAAATATAGTTGGCCCAGATTCTCGTTGGGCCAGTCATTTTTCTCTTCTCCTTTTGCTCCTTCGTTCCGAACAAGGATCCGCGCGACGATCTCTGAAACGCGAGCGTCACCGCGGAATGTGATTTATCGCTCGATTATCGCGTCGACGCGGGCTCCCTTCAGGGTGGATTCGCTTCACCCCAGCGCCTTCCTTCCTTCCTCCGTGCAAAATTCTAGCCTGTCAGGAAAGAACGGCTTCTAACCGGGTGGAAAACTTAATTCGAGCAAAGTTTCTTTTATTCGCGCGAACGAGCGAGGGAAGAGAGCGGAGGGAGGAAGCGGCGGTGACTCGAAACGGGGGAATAAAAGGCTATAATTACTGGCGTTTCGAGCTGCGAAACCTCTGAAGAGCATTCTAACTAGTTAGATTCGCAGAATTTCCCCCATTTAAACGACCGAAATTAGCTCGTCCGTTTACCCGCGACAGCGAGAGCAAATAAACTGTACAGAGAGAGAGAAAGAGAGAGAGAGAGAGAGAGAGAGAGAGAGAGAGAGAAGGGAGGTGGTAGAAAGGGAGGCAACTGGTCGTGCCAATTCATTTATTCAATTGCGTAAAATGTGGAACCGACGACAACAGAGCGCAACGAACTCTCGCCCGTTCGATGAAACACATCCTGAGCGTTGCTTTATGTCTGCCCATTAACCGTGAATAACGTAAATCCGTGTAAAAAAAAAAGATAGAAAAAAAAATCGTATCAATCCTGGGGGTGTTCGAATCGTTAAAAATTGCCGAGCGTCGTTTTTCTTTCTTTCCGCGCGTCGTATATCGCGGAGAGGCCGTTATTTTCCTCACGTGATTTACGAGACGAGCGCGATTCTAACGGAACTCGCGAAAGTAAAGGCTCTGTCCGACGACGTACGGGCGGAAAATTTAAATGAACGCTCCCCGTTCAAATATTTATGGATCTCGATTACATAATAAAGCAGCCGGTAGTTTCGATCGGAATTACAGCTCCTACTCGCACCGCCATTTTTCCATTGCACTTCAGCAACGCGGAGGTTCGTGGGGAAACTGTTACCGAAATGGCGCCGTTTACGGCTCGACGTTTTTACGGTTCCTTTTTTGCTAAAAAGTAGCGCGTTTTATGTTCGTAGGCACACGCGGTCAGTTTTAAGCCCCGTCCGCTGTGCCAAACGCGGACGCGATTTTCGAGGAGACTGCTCTCGGTCACGAAGGTTGGTTAATGCTGGGAGTGGTTGAATAAAGGCGAAGCGTAACCAATCCTCGCTCCCGGTAGCTCGGTTTATGCCGTGCACGCTGCTAGCCAACGTTATTTAAAAGTGATCGATACTCTCGAAACATCCATGTCCGTCTACATGTATACCAGTCATATGCGAGAGTGAGTCACCGTTATCGATTCCAACGTTCTTTGCACCTGTCTACCTGGCCAACAATTTTGCCTCGTCTGGGAGCCTATCCACCGTGCAAACGATACGACCATCGTTCAGCTTCTTCGATTTATCGATGTTGATTCAGAACGTCTACCGTGGACTACTTGCAACGAGACAATGGCATTCTGTACGTGTATTAAAAAAGTAGGGTGAAGATTAAGAGCGTCTTCATTTTGCTGTCACTCGTTACGAACGGCGTGCCATTTTACAGAACGTATGCCTCGTTTTCATTAAACCGTTTGGAAAATTGGAATATTTTACTTACGACTTTCGAGGGGGTATGCACCCTGTACGTGCCGCGATGCTGATGACGCTGCTGGTATCCGACCGGAATTAGATCGGTGTTAAGTCTCAGGTCCAGGACTCGTTTCACCCCGTCCAGCTCGAAACCCACCGTTAGCACGTCCGCGTGCTCGACGTCCTGGAAACAGAAGAGAAATGTTACGAGGGGAGAAAAGATCCACGTACGTTTCCTTGGATCGCGTAACCGAGCGTCATCGCGTGGACCAGCGATGAGACTAGTCTTTGAAATCGGCGCCCCAGCGCATTATAATCGTTTCGAAGCCCGGCATTATGCACCTGTTGCGCGGCCAGGCGTCGCCTCAGAGCCCGCGGGATCAAGATAAAAGGAGAAAAGAAGAAACACGTCGTGATCGCGTGGAAATCGAATCCGGCGGAAAACCGTGCCAATTAGCTTCGATCGGCGCCCAGTTTACCTACCTACCCGGAAAATACTTTCCCCACCCGGTTAACGATCCGAGCGATAAAAAGCTATTATTCGCGTTCCGCCCGCTGGATCGCTTTCTATCCGCCTCGAAATTGATCGAATTTAGTCACCACCGTGAAATATCCACGGGTTTTCACCGCTCTATTTTATTCTCTCCCCTTTTTTTTTCGCCTTTCCAGCCCGCTAGACGACGACATCGTACGCGCAGCACGCTTCCGCTCGACTCCCGACTTCGCCGCGCGGCGCAACGGAAAGCCGATCGTTTAAAAATTTATATTCTCTCCGACTATACCAGCTGTGGGGGGGCCTCGAAGCCCACTCGACCCGGCTCGTTGAGTTTTTCTCTCGACGAGAGTGTATGCGCCTGTCCCTGTAACGCGCGTGCCGACCACCCAAATGAATTTACGAATCTCGTTTGCGCCACTCCCTCGCCCGAATCCACCCTATGTTCAATTCATAGGGGATACGTCCCGACACGCCGGCCCGTTTCGCCCTTCCTCGAACAGAAAATATCGGCCTGCCATCACTCGAACCATCCAACGAAAACACTCCAACTGCTCGACCGGTTCGTGGAAAGAGAAATAGTCGCGGTTTTCTACGAAAACAATGATTAATGGACGTCGTTCGTCGATCTGTTTTATTTTCAATCGTCGTCGAGGAGGGGGAAAAAAACGTCGATTCCTTCTTGGGGACTCTCCTTTGGTGAATTTCAGACGGACACCACCGGGACACCGTTCCTCCGGTTGTAGCCTTCAATTATTCCAGGCACGGACAGAGGATGCAGCCTGGATCGACGATAGATGGATCCGCGGAATTCTCCCCGGCGCGGATTCTATCATCGTCGTCGGTCGACAGTTAGCAATCCATACCTGGCCCGCTGCCAATCCCGGGAACGTTTCTCGATATTCCAGTTGCCGTTCAAACGTGCCCACCGCTACGTCCCCTGTCGATATCGACGACACTAATGTACAGAGGGGTCAAGGCTTCTCCACGGTTCTAGCGATCGAACCATTCTTTTCCGACCGACTCGTCGCCAAGGAGACCCGGCAATGCTCCAGTCGGTTTTAACAGTGACGCCGCTCTGCGCGGTTCCGCTTGCTTCGCGTCGCGTGGACGACGCGTTTACGCTTCGCAACGCTAATTATACGCTTGCGTAATTTATTATACCCACCGCCACATTTTCTACTAATATCGTCGCTTTCGTATCGTTCATTTCACCGTCCCAGCTTTTGGGTAGTACAGCAGATCGGTAGATTTTCAGCACGCGGAAGATAGTAAAAAAGTTCTTTACGGTGGGTAATATGTACGCAAAACTTGCCCATCTCGCATTTCTCGCACGAGGGGTTAAACAATTCTTTGGACTTTATTGGGAGCCTCGAAATACCGTGAGAGGTATTAATTTCAGCAACGAGAGAACAACGCCACTCTGTTTATCGATCCAAGTAGTCGCGTGCGTTCAGGTGCCGGGCAACGAGAGCGCGGCTCGAGTAACCCCTGAAATTCGGTTAGCAGTGTCACCGGGGGTGGCAAAAAGAGGGAAAAAAAAAGAGAGAGAGAAGAAACCCAAGTTCATCCCGCGGGAGGGGAGGCAGAAGCTCGTTAAAGCGAGAGATTTCGCGGAAACAGCCATAAAAGTCATCCTCGTGTCTCATTCACAGCGCCCACCGAACCATTGTCGTCGAGCCCTGTTTCCATGAAACACGCTCCCCGTCCCTGTTCTTGATTGCGTTCTCGTTTCGTGGGGAACGAGTCAGGGACACGGAAGATCTCGTGAGCGGTCGTTTTTTCCAAAGTATTCCTGCACCGCTCCGTGTGTCGTCCCATTGTTCCCGACGAGTTCGCTCCGAAAGTCGTGCCTTCCACTTTCGTTTAACCCTCCAACACCGTTCAACCCCTCTGGACGAGAGAGGAGTCGGCCTCGCCACGATAAATCCGCGAAAAACTGCAAAATGCTAACGAGAGCAGCGTTAAATCCCGAATAAACCATCGAAAGGGCGGGAGGAGAGGCCAGTGGGCTGCAATGAATTGCATGATGGTCGATGCAACGATCGAAGCCACGGCGGTCGCGAGCGTAATTCGCAGCGCCAGCACCTGGGTCATTTAAATACGCTAATGACCCGTGAACCTGCGCGATTTTAATTACGTTCGTGGCTCGTTTGTTCGATTCCCGTGGCAACGGTGGGATCGTTAATCAATATGTACCTCGATCAACCGTGAGATGGATGGTGCTGTCTGCGGCGTTCGATCAAATTTAAGTGGACACCGTCCGTGAGATCGATTCTTTCGGTTTTCTCCTTCCTTATAGGCTTTTCAGAAAGACGGTGGTTCACGGTCGACTCGTCATCCCTCTTTCTCGGATGTTCGAAGACGCGAAAATGATATCTCATAACTCTCTATCAATCGTTTTTCATCCGATAGTATCTCATCTATTAGCGCGCCGCAATATCAGCAACCGTGCCATAAGCGGCGGGGATTTATCGCGTTAATTTCGAAATAAACACCTGGCGATGAACGCTGGCAATTACCGTGGCCAATCCTGTCTGTGGCTACCGGGTTTGGTTAAACGCGAGAGGACGACGGAATGGTCAGCGGTGGAACGCGAGGGAGGAAGGGTGGAAGAGTGGCCGTAGGGTGGGTCGCCGGTTAGTATTAACGAAAATAATTCGGACGCGTATCGCGGTTAGGTGGTCGCTAATTGTTACGGTGATAAGCCACGCGAAAGACGCGTTAATTATTCGAACTGACGGGGTTCTTGGAAATTCGTGCGCTTAACGAGCTGGTGGCGAGCCGAGCACAATGTACGTTACGTACAGAGGGGCTCTTTGTAGGTGCCTGGACGGGATGAAAGGCATCTTTTAATCTCGCCTCGACGGCTAGGTCGCACCGCTAGAAACGCATCGGAGGAAGAAGGAACCGACGCGGCGTTTCCGCGTCCTAGAGGCCTCTGATACCGGGTGCAAAACGGTACGCCGGTTCTGGAAATGATTAACGTAATCTACAAGAAAATTTCCATTGTGCGCGACGACTGTTCCCAGTTTTCCGACCGAGCACTTTTGCAATCTCTCCTTTATTATCGCGACTACCGTTCGAGCTAGTCAACAGCCAACTGCGACGGTTCCGCTCCCGGCGAACCTGTTCCTGTATGCCTGACGTACAACGGCGAACAATTATCCCACGAGGATGACTAATCAAAGGTTTGCCAGGCCGTTTGTCGTATCGTTGCTTTGTGACAGAAACGAACCACTCGAACATGCGTCACTGCTCTCAAGTGCACATGCTAAGCTATGCTAATAACTGCTTTGTTTCCAACATCGTTAAACTATTCTCCGCGTTACTTAATTACCAGTCTCTTCTACTTCTTCCTCCAGAAAGTCGATTTTCTGCAGTTTCTCTGGCTCTCCCGGAACAGCGATACACCTATAACCGTGGCTGCGAAGCTTTGAACGTTTAATGCCGCTTATCCGCCGACTTCACCGTCGTATATACGTCTTAGGTGAAAACCGTTGCATTCAGGATGTGTACACCTCGATAAAGGAACTACTCCATTTCCCTTTGTGGCTTGAAGCTCGCAAGGCGGATAAAGGGAGCCTCTTGCACGATCTCTCTTCACCCCGGTCTTTCCCTTCTCTTACGGCTTCCTCCTTGCCGTGTTCGAACCACGGACGAGATAATCGTCGATCGGTTCGAAGCACGATAAACCGATAGACTCCGGCGAGTGTTAACCCGTGTGCATCTCTCGTCTCGTATCACCTACGGATACGTGGTCTATTTCATACTCCTCGAGAGGGAAACTTGTTTAATTACCACTTTTCTTTCGCCGCCTAGCATTTACGAACGCTTTGTTAAGCGTAACGACGCGCCTACTTTCCTCGCAATCCGTTATTACCGATTATCGTGTACAGAGAGAGCTCGTTGCGGCGAAAGTAGGATAAGAGTGGATTCGCAAGTATTCGCGATTATGTTGCACTACATAACCAGCAAACTGTTGCGAATTAATCTTGCGCGTCCAACTGTTTTCTCTGGATGGAATCTGGTGGAAAATCGACGGTGTAACGGTGGAATTGATAAGCATTCAAATCTTAATACCAACGTGTCTGCGATTTGTGAACGATAAGCCACACAGCGATGGTACTATTTTCTTATCTACGCATCGTTGATACGAAAAACAAGTGCAATAACGCCGCATCGTTGCACTTGTGAAAACAGGATACAATAGAGATCGCTAGACGGCGAAATTCTTTTTTTAAATTTCCCTGGCCTGGAACAAACTTTCCTATGCTATTGTATCTCCATAATACAGTCTCTCTTTTTCTCTATCCCCTCGAGAGTTAATTTCGTAGCCTTCCAGAGGCTAGGTAGTCGTGTGTAGCCATCGAATGGTACTTGCGCGAAAGGGATACCAGTTGCAATGTACATAGGTGGGTACATACGTCGAGCGATCCTACGTAGCAGGAAATTAGATTCGTCGCCACGGACAGACGCGCTGATAGCGTTCATTCTTCCCCGTGATAACGAGAAACGAGGTCAATTGCCTTGCCTCGTTGAAGCCGCGAGATCGCCGCTGCTTTCGGCCCACGACATTAGGCAACGAAACGATACTCGTAGCACCTCCCGCGCGATCCATTCTCCGCGATCGTTTTTCTAGTTTCTGGACGAATTAACCAAAGCGAACGAACTTTTTGCTGGTTTTGCTGGTTCGATTTTCAATCTTTACCTCGGATTCCTCTTTGGCCGTTCTCGCTTCCCAGTCGAGACGATCGCCTCCGCTACAACTAAGTACACTTGGCTGTAATGCGAAACCGATCGAACGTTCTTGCAACGGAACAACTTCTCTTCTTACGCTTCCTGAACCGTTGTTCTGATTATTTCCCACGAGTTGGCGAACTCCACGAAATCAGTGATTTTTGCCTCGATCCTTTCCAGAGTTACGCGCACGTACACTTTACCATTTCTGCCTGACACTGTATCATTATGTTTTATCGCTGCGCCTTGTATCACCGTCGAGCGATATACTTTATAATACTGGTTCGTTCCAATTCCTCTTATCTCGGTAGAAAAACTCCGATCAATCATAATCCTTTTCCTCGTAAATGAAGAGAAATACGGTTACAGGGGTGGTTAATCTCTCTCTCTCTTTCCATCCGTCACCGGTGATCCAGTTATCGACCGTTCCGTAGCGATCCGCAGACCGAGTAACGTCCAACGGATGCAGCTAACAGTCAATCACGTTTGAGTGCCGCGCTATTTATTTATCCAACCTGTCTAAGCTAATGTTTCCGAACTGGCAACAAACAGTAAGGTGGGAGGGTGCATACCCGGTCTAAGTAGACCTCTGTCTCTCTCTCTCCCTTTTTGACAGGACGTCGGTCAAACTTTGCCATCCTCGCTGCTATTGGCTCTGTTTACCTTCAGCCGCGTGCATGGTTCTGCTCGAAGAGAAACACCGGAATCGCTGCACCGTCGAACTGCCGCGGCTGCACGTGGACGCCTCGATCAGCCAGACAGCGGAACAGCTTTCAACATCCACCATCCCACACGTGCATCCCCTTGTTTTCGCTTCTTCCAACTGTTCCTCCTCTTTTTACTCTGCGTGGATTAAACGAACGTTGAATGCAAAATGGTCGTCGATCCTGAACGCTGTCTACGGTGACCGCAAGAAATTCTAGCGCTACCACCCCTGTGCCGGCGTACACGAGGCTCGAGATGGAATCGAATCGAATGCACTTCGACCTAATTATTCGACATGCGAGCGTCGTTAGAACGCGCCTATACATTTCTGTGCATCTTCATCAACCTCGGGTCGAAAATAAAACGGAGTGCGTTTGTTTTGTTTTCAACAGAATCACGCGTTAAGGGGGATTCATCGGCTTAAAAATAGCCTCGCGCAAAACACTCGGTCGGAACATCTGCTCGGAGAGGAGACTGGGAGTACGTATCGCCTGTGAAATGAGGAGCGTCGATGGAGTTCGGCGACGGGAACGTCGTTCCGAGGCGTAACGGCTGTCCTATCCCGGACGTTATTCGATGGAACATCATCCGCGACCTCGCCGCTCCGCGCGACAGGTAGGTCACAGTTAATGCTGCCATCCTGGATCCCGTATTCGCAGTGCGCCGCGACATTTGCATTGAAATTGTTGCACCCGCCGACGGGAGACGCGTCCCGCATTCTAAAGCCGAGAGCCGCGTGAACGCAGCCTCGCGGTACGGGGATAGGGGATACTATCGCTCGAACCTCTCTCGTCCCGCTAATTCTCGGTCGATTTCTACTTTTCCCAAGTACGAGGTACGCGCGCGTCTTCGCGCCGCGAAAGCCGCTCGTCAGACGTACAATTCCATTCGCGTCTGGTAGCTACGAGATTCTCTACTATTTGACAGCGGTTACCGAAGTAACACGAGTTAGCCTCGTTAACGTCGACGAGCGCAGTGTTAATCTCTTCGCTGTTTAATTCTTCTTCTAATGGAAATAAAACGATGTAGCCTCGAGCAGGGAAGCTGTTTGGTCCCGATCGATATAACGAAGGGATACGATGGTGATGGAGGTTTACTCACGTTCTCTTTGGTCGTGGAGATCTGCCGCCTGGTCCTGGCGTGGTAGACTCGCGGCCTAACCAGCGTGTGCCTGCTGAAATCTGGGGAGGGCCCTGCAACAGAGTCGGAAATCGTTAGAGAAATATTCTCTCCCCTTTGGCCGGAGTTTGCGCATATTTTAACGAGCGAACGGGCGCCGTTTGAAGGGAAAATCGGCCCCTGTGTGTGCACAGTGGACGAGAGGGTCTCGCTCGCTGGCACGAGTCCCGCGGGCACGCTTTTGTCCCGAAATTTGCGAACGGG
This sequence comes from Xylocopa sonorina, assembly GCF_050948175.1. Lineage (NCBI taxonomy): Eukaryota > Metazoa > Arthropoda > Insecta > Hymenoptera > Apidae > Xylocopa > Xylocopa sonorina. Next base: position 11,039,779 of record NC_135202.1, on the reverse strand, counting down.
AAACGCGTCCGGCAAACAGTGGACTGCGTTTCCCGTACTGCACCGTTTCAATGCTAATTACATCGAACGAAAGAGGAAGAAAGAGAGAGAAAGAAGTTCTTGGCATCGAGGCTGAACAACGAGCAGGGCTCTCACCGGCTCGTGGGCCACTCTCGCCCAATTTTCCGAAACCCGACCAACTTCGCTTCCGTTTCACCAACTATCGACTCCAGCCTCACCCTTACCCTTGCCACCTCGATCAACTTCTCGAACACAATGCGGCGAGGAAAGTTATTCGGAGCTCGAGGCTCTCGCGAGGCCTAGCGTAACCTTTTTGTCGGCCACTGTTACTGTTAATCACAGGATCGTGCACTCGCAACTCGGACGGATTAAAAATAGCGTATTCCTCTTAAAAATACCACCGGAAAACAACGATTAGAACGGAATCCCGGCACGAGCGCCAACTATTCGGCCTTGATCGAGAGCTGGCCTGCACCCGGCTCGTCTTGATCTCGTCTCCTCTCAAAGGATCACGCGAATTTGCGTCTTAAAGCTAGCCACGCCGCGTTCGAGATAGCCGAGGGCTTGGCTCGCGATCCGTCATTCTGTCGAGTAGACGCGTTCAGGCGTGGGCCGTCTGAGCGTAGGTATTAAATGAACTGTAATTATCGCTCGGCCTTTTGCCCGGTATCGCGCTCTGCTCGGTTATTTAGAAAGTCGATGGGGCGAAAAAGAGGTCCGTGAACGTCTCGTGGCTAGCTCTCGTGGCTCGTGTCCCCTTCGCCCCTCGCTGCGTCCCGTTCCGTGCCACGGAATAAAAGTCACCCTCTACTTTTTTTCTCCCCTCCACAGCCCGCGGATGACAAACGCCAGGTCGAAGTATCACTTTCGCGGCGGAACGCGCGGGAAAACGACGACAACCCCTCCGTGAATCTCGCCGCGCGCAAATAACTCGCGTTTCTTCGCCGAGCAAAGTTTCTCCCCCGTAGTCGGACGGCTGGAATTTATCAAGGAATTCAGTTAGCCCGGATTTAACCGAGAACCCGTAATTTGCATCCGACGGACGAGAGCCGAACGAATTACCCGACGGTCGAAGGAATTCGGTTACATTGTTCGCGAGAAACGGAGCCGACCCCTTTCTCGATACGCGACTCGTCGAGATTAAATATCGCGATACGTTCGAACGCGCGTCACGCCGTTTTTTTTCCTTCTCGTTCGTCGATTAAAAACGGGAAGACAGCCCAGGGACGCGATCGAGGCGGCGATCGATGCGTCGAGGCCTGGCGGAGATTCCCGTCGCCCTGGCGTTGATCGGAAAAGGGAACTAGGTCGTATCGTGGAATTTTTGATTGGCCGTTTAAATCGCGTCGCGTCGCGGCGAAGCCGCTGGCGGAACCGTCGAAACGCACATGTGCGCCGTTTATGGGAACGAGATTGACGTCAAGGGTGGCCAGGGAGTAAAAAGGGCGCGGGCCTCGCAAAAAGATCGGCCAAATGTACGCGCGAACGGAGTCCCTTCGATGGACGGGGACGTTGTATAATTTTATACGCGTATCTGTTGACGCAAACGATCCTCAGAGAACCAGTGAATTTTTTCAATTTCCTCACGCGTTTCCCTTTCGAGGAGACTGTTTCGCGAGGCCGTACGCGGCCGTTTCGCAGTGGCGATTAACGATCGAGTGGTACAGCGATAGCCATAAATCGGACAAACGCGGAGCAGCAAACGTTTACGCGTTGACGATAATCACGTGTGCATACCAACGGCGATTCGGTGGCATCGCGACGTTTGTTTTGCGGGTGTCTGGGCAGCACGTCGGTCTCTGACGAATATGAGATCCCTGCGTGAGTGACCCGCGTATCGCAAATACGGTTCGTTCTCGACGCTGACCCCGGCGCGGCTGTGATTAAAGTCAAATAGCGAGGAGGTTGCACCGCGAAGCAGACCGAAAATCGTCGCGGTTGGAGAACGCGCGACGTTCCACTTTGCGAGCCAACGAACGAACCGATCGTGAAGCGACGTGTCTCGTTCTGTGAATAATTACAACGGCTATAACTTTCATTAGAAGCATTTTCGTCCAGTCGATATGAAATCGGTAGTACAGCAGTGTAGTAAAAGGCTCGCCGTGAATGTTAACACGCCTTTTACTGTTCCCGCTTAAATAGACTTTTATTGAAATTTCGCTCACGTTCAACGTCTAATTCGGCCGGATCGGACGTCATAAACGTACGACTAGCGCCAGGCGGAACGTCGATGCGTTCTCCAGGCGAACGATCTCGATGAACGTCCGACGTAACTTCGTTACGCTTCGATCGCGACCGGTTCTCCACTTTCGCGATTACGCACTACTTTCGTCGACGCGTCCCATTGGTCGGCGGCTTTCCACGGTGGATCTCGCGAATTGATTCGAAAACGCGTTTAATTCGGTCTGATTAGGTCGACGTCACGCGAATCCAGCCCGTAATTACATGCCGATTGTCTAACGAATTTAAACCTATCCACCTGGCTGTTACGGCGGTCGATTTATCGTTAATTTCCGGTTAGCGTTGCGGCAGGAAATCAGAACCGGTTCGAGCGTTTGCTGGTCGAATCGCGCGAAAGCTGACGGAAGGATAATCGTTCGTATGAGTCAGTCTGTCGTAAACGCGGCGATGGCACTTTTCGCGGATCACGCTGTATCTATGCGTTATTAAAGCCATTCGAGGGGAGCATTGGGGAGGTTTCCTGGACGTTCGCGGCTGTAACGTGAAAATGAAAAAGCTTCCAGGCTATTATAATATCGCATAAAATCGGTGTCGTTCCAGCTGTTAAATGCACGTTAACTATCCGCGATATATGTACCTAACAGGGACATGTCAAATGGGAGACATTAACAACCGAAATTATACTTGCTAACTTGCTACTACATACTAACGCGCGTCTAACTTTGTCTTCATGTTTAATTCATCCGGTTGTTTTATTATCGGGTTTTCAATTAATACATTTGCATCGCAAAGCGCTTAAAAAGAAAAGAGTGCTCTCAGATTAAGTTGGAAATAATGTGGAGCGTAAAACAATCGGAGTATCGGTAGCGTCGATCCGTGGGACGGTGAACGCGCGAGTAAAGCACTCGGACAGCCGTAGCCCGCATTGTCGTTGAGGCTGTACGTGTCGCTGTGGACGTGGCATTGCGTCGTTTCATTAGCTTTCGTCCTCGAGCGAAATTCGGGTTAATGACAGAGGTCTAGCGGGGACGAAATGAAACCGATCCGAGAAAGTAGCAGTCGCTGACGGGATGTGACTCCGAAACGGTGAAATGAAATTTAGTAGCGTTGGCTGGTCGGTCATTAGGGGAGTTTGGGACGCGTTTGGTCGTAACCGAGCTTTTACGATTGACGATAAACCTACATATAAAGGCGACGATCTGCCTCGCCGCTAAGCTCGCAGGTACAGGTGCAACGGAGCGCCCTACCCACTCGTCGCTGGTGCGACCTACCATCTTGATAAACGTTATCTTAACTCTCGTACGCTGACGAATGTAAACTGTTCTTAGATAGTGGGACGCGTTGGCGCCGGGAGCGCTCTAAACAGCTTCAAAGCCGCGGAAATTACAGCCTCGTAAAATTGAATAAAGTTGCCAAGTCGCTGGCCGCGAGAGGAAAGTTTGAGAGACGCTGTCGTGCCGGCGTTAACGACGTCCGTTATAAAACGCGACGGTGGACGCGATCGTCGGGGGGTAGAGGCGTCGAGGACGAGGGAATTAGCGACGGTCAATTAGGTCGACGTTAATTCGGTGTACGGCGAGCATACGTGCGAGCGCCGTGGCATATGCGAAGGCGGATCTGCATTTCGTGTTCCCATGCCCATGGTTACATCCACGATTTCACATGTGTCCCCACGGTGGCCGTCGGATATGCCCGAGGGAAACCTTGCGCCAGCCTGAGAAGATTTCACTCGATTCGGCAACCGGTTCGTTCAACGACCCTGCCGCCTCGCTCTCGCGTAATTACTAACTCCATTACTGATTGCCGATCGAGCTGACGTCACCTAACACAGGGAAATTGCTTCGACGATCTGCGCGCGGATAACTCCTCTGCGCCTCGTTTATTCTAGGAATTTCAAGGATACTTCCGTTCGGAAACATCTTTCGCTTCTGGCTCTGGAATTTCTTTTTCATCGCGTTCTCGCGTTTCTTTCTGCTCCTGGAATTCCTCGCGATTGTGGATTTTTTTTTCTCATCGCTGAACGTGCCTCGTTTCCTCTTTCGATTTTGTTAAAGGAATAGTCCACTCGAGTCCTAATTTCACCCTCACCCCTATGGCCAAGCGATAATCGCGTTACGCTTCTGACGTACGTTTCGTAGCTGAATCGCGAATTCAGCGAGCGAAATTAGGTCCACGAGTGTGTTACAGTTCGCGCAACTTCGTTGCTCGATGAAAATCGAGTTACGTCAACTAGACTGGATATCAAATATCGTTAGAGGAACGGTTCGACTCGCAGTTTCGATCGGTACCACCGTCGGCATCGATACGGTTCCTGGCGCGGCGAAGTTCGCCCATCGAGCCTCCGGAGGAGCATTAATACCGACGGCACTCCCGCAGCTAGACGCTTTCGAATTAATTGCAACGTGAATGAACGAAGTCGGGCTTAGTGAATGGACCAATCAGAGCTCCATTTCTGCACTGCTTCGACGATCCCCGTCTGCGCTCGTTAGTCAATTAAACTTCGTAATTACAGCCCCGTACGGAGGTTCGCTCGGGACTGGGCAAAGCCATCGGACGCGTGACTCACGACGGATGTTGCACAAACTGCCCGATATTTTATTTACGAAACCATTCAACTCTTTCGCGTCGATCTAGAAACGACTCGAGTAACCACCTCTTTTTCCAATCACTCCAATCCTCTATACCATGGCACGCAATTAAAGTGCAATTGCACCGCGACCGATTCCATCGTCCGATAGACACACTTATCTTCTCCCAGCGGGCGAAAATGGAATCCGCGTTCTCATAAATCGAGTTTCCTCGCCTCTGTTGATATCAGAAGCGATAAGAGGGCATTGTCTCTGGCATTAAATCCAACATGTCTGGCCTTCGCGATAGCGCGGCGCTCGCGGACTCGGATTTATTGACACTAATTATCAACGCGCCAGTGACGAAGGGAACTCCGCATCGTCGCGTGGATTCCCTTCTTCCTTTAGACACGATTTAAATCCTCGTTCGTTCCGCGTGAGCTGAATCGACGGGTCGCTCCTCGCGCATTCAATTCCACGGGCTTTCTCCGCGGGCGCGACGTCCAAACGTTTCCCGGGGACGATTCAGCCCCGTTCACCGGATTAATTCGCGCCAGAGCTACGCGACCGTGAAATCGATTTATCGTCGAACCCACGCCACCCTGTTCGACCTCGCTTCGCAACCAGGAATCACCTTCGACTTCGACGAATTCGCCAGGGAATCGTGGCTCTCGCATCCTTAGCCGCGAGACCAAAAATTCGGCACTTTTGTCAATCTTATCGATCCTGGCGTCGATTTATTTCAACAACCAAGACTCGTCCAAGCGTTTCAACCCTTCGTTCAATTCCTCTGTTTTTTTTTTCCTGGAAAATCCTCTCTGGATACGAGCTATCGAAACGGCACCGGTGTAATCCTCTTTGCGGTTTTTTCGCCGGGTACCAAGGTTCGCTTTTGTTTCTATAATCTCGCGGATGCAGAAATTAATATGTTGTCGGTCGGTCGATGCTTCCAGCCGGTGCGTTTTTATTCAGCGGAGGTTCTTCGCGAGGCGATGCGCAACTTTCATTCCGGATGGAAGTGCGCTTTATACGAAAGCTTTTCGATTCCTTCTATGGTTTCCATCCCCCTATTCCAACAACGTATTACGCGCTTCGGGGGATGCGAGCGCGTAGAGGTTTCGAAAGCCCAACATTTACAGTATGCGTCCAACCACTCTTGGTGTATTTGAATTTCCCCCGCCCAGCCGGCCCTTCGATGGATCGACGCGAGTCCGTTCGTCAAAAGCGTCGATCTCGATCTTCGAGCGTGGAACACGAGTTTGAAAAATTCTCGAGTAACGGCTGACCAAACGGATCGTCCCGTCTTTTTTTACGAGGCCAACGCTCGCGGTATAACCTTGCGAACGCTCGCGCGAACTAAAGCCAGATAATTCGATGAATCATTTAAAAATAAAAACACGAGGATTGATTGCATTTATCGTGTTCAGCGGAGCCTCGAAACGGACGAAAATAAAATGCGTTATCGACGTGCCGCTCCGCTGGCGGTAAAAAAAGCAACGCGAGGCCAGCACTGTGAGTAATGGAGTACGGTGATTTTAATTTCGCGGGAAAGAATAATCGCTCGAACGCGAAACAATGAAACCGCTCGACTTCCACGAGAGTGATCGCCGCAAAAATTGCGCTGAAAAAATACTCTCGGGAACGTTCCCAGTTTGTCCACGACTACACCGATCGATCCCCTTTTCCTTTAATTTTTCAACTCTCCTCGGCCAGAAGCGAGATTGCAGCCCGGAGCAAGCGGAGAGTCGTACGACGACAGAGTTCTCGCGTTCACAAATCGGCGGGCTCGTCGAAATTAATCGAGCGCTCGTTCGGGGTCAGCTTCGCCCCCGTCCGGAGGCGAACTCGAGTTTGTCTGAAAATTCGAGCTGGTCGAGGGGTATCGAGGGAAAAGCAAACTCCGTGAAACTCGCGCGAGAACGCCAAAACCGCTTCGAGACTCGAGGGACGAGGCACGGTTTAAAAATCAGCTTCGTCGATCGGCAGGTGAGCTCGTCGCGCGCTCGGATGGAGTCGCGTCGAAGGGACAGGTCTGGCGAATAAATTTCCGCCGGGGGAGAAAACTGAGAGACAGCCGGACGTCTGCGGCGCATCCAATTAACCGGGGAGTTCAAGTTCGTAAACGCGAGCTGCGTTAATTGCCGTAAATAGGCGTCAAGTGGTGGTTTCGCTTCTTGGATTAACGTCGACCGAACCGCTCCCTTTTTCCACCTCGTTTCTTCCATCCCCGTCGTCGCGATCATTCGCTTGGCTTCGAGGAACAGTTCCGCCTGGCCGTTTTTAATGCGTGCACTTTCGTTCAGCTTCTGCGCACCCGTCTACGCGTGGTTCATCTTTAGTTGGAGAGCCTCTGACGGATGGGAGGATAGTGGAATCGGGTTGGGAGATTTTTATCTAGCAAGTGGACGATTAGATATGTTCGTATCTGCGAAGACATGTGCGGAATGTTTTCAGCGTGACATCGTTAAACGGGCAAACATGTGTTTCATTCAGAGCCAGCTTGCAACATTGCGATGTCGATAATCGGTATCAATCGCGTTGTTTACACGTGCCACATTATCTCGGAAGTAGACGATAAATGTACGTTTGCATTTCGAGATTAAAATACATGACAATTGCAAAATCAGGTCCTGTTCGCCGTTCATTCTGGGACAGACAGCGATACGTGTATTCAACCCGATGGCCTTTCGACGAATCGAGTCTCGCTGGCGAGAAGTGGCTGCGTCGATATTTCTGATGCTCGACGAGAGCGGGGCAGACTCTCTCGGTGTTTTCCAATTCCAGAAATAACGCCACGTTTCTCTTCTCCACTCGGCTGCTCCCCTTTTTCTTCGTCTTTCCCTCGCCCCCCTCTGCACCCCTTATTTCCGTGCCAGTTTCTGGTTCCCGTTAATTCTCACTTTCTTCCATCCAGCGAGGCGCGCCGACTGAGGCGGATTTCTCTCCAAGGGGCGCGCGCGGCCCGCTCTCGATGTTCCAGAATAAAAGGATACCACTTTTAATCGGGTCGCGTTTTAATGGACCGCGGGGGGATAATAATTCCTGCCGGATCGCTGAAAATTCCTCCAGATACGGGAACGAATAATGGCCGTAATTAATTATTTTCACGTCCGTTCCGATCTCGCGGCGGGCTCAGCGTTTCTACGCTGGATAGGGTGCACCCCTCTGCGCTAGACGCACCCCCGTCGAAAGCTATTAGGACACTTGTTCAATTACGATAATCTAATATTCCCTCGAATCCTCTCTGGTGCAAATAATTGTAAGATTCCAAGAAGAACGTAATGGCGAGTCTAAAAACGGAGCGATTGTAGATTTGGTGATCGTTCGAGCCTCCCTTTGGCGAGGCTGCACGGCCAAAATCGAAGGGAACAGAGAGAAAGAGAGAGAGGACGGGAATCAGGAAAAACGTAGGCGGTCTATCTTCCTCATTATCTTTTTTTTCGTCCACGCTATCTGCTCCACCGCGGATAACGTATCTTTGCTATTGCCGCGTCCGTTTGTGTGTCGACAACGTGAGGCGCGTTTCCGGTTTGGCGGCAGTGTCTCGTTCGAATTACCGGGAACCATTCGTCCGTCCCCCATCGCGAATGACTCGTCGGTCGCGAGACCAGGTGTTTGACGAGAACGAGCGACAGTAGGAAGGGGTTGATTAATCGAGGCGATAATTAGGCATCGTTTCAGCCGGGAGACGGATAAACGATGACACTGTCCGACGTGGTGGAACGGCAAAGTTTCGAGGATGCGGATGGGCGACCATTAGCGGGGCGGGTATAAGAGTGAACGAGAAACGCGACGCCTTCGCTCGAATAATGGATTTTCGATAACGAGAGGAGACTGGTTGCTTCTCGTACCTCGAGCAAGTCTACCGGGGCACCAGCCGCGGCGTGATTATTTTCGATTTCGCTTGACGCGATCGCGCTTCGTTCCACCGGGTGAACGATGATCTCGAACGACGCGTTCGCCGGAACCGTGCTCCGGAACCGAAAGAGAGCGGTACGCCTCTTTCGTCGGATGATGCCGAGACGCTCAGAATTCGTTGATTGACCGCACGATAAAACGAACGGTTCGATAATTAAATGGAAATAAGCTAACCCTGTGTAACGATAGCTTCCTAACTGGACGCACATTCAATTTTCCAGCGGAACAGTCCGCGATCCCGGGAACCGTGTTCGATTGAACAACCGAAGCATTGTACACGCTTTAATTTAACAGCCACACCAGCGATTTTTCATTCGTACAAAAAGCGAACGTTGTTCCCTCGTAAGCGACAGGGATGACGGTCCTGGAATGAGGTAGGGGAAAAAAGGGAAACGGCGAGGAAAAAACCGTCGGCCTTGGCGAATATTCCCCGGTCCAAGCGAGCAGTGTAAACTTCCGGCGGGTGGGACGTCGTTTACGAAATCGAGGAACCGGCTCGCGGTCGGCTTAAGGACGCTGGGGGCTAAGGTAATTAGCGAGAACGAAGGGAAACGCGGTGGCGGTGCTCGAAAGGAAAGTGCTCCAGGATTCTTGAAAGAGCTCTTATGCGTTCAGGACGCGTAGTAGCGAGTGAACGGGGCGATGACACACGCCCAATATAAAACGTGGCTGGTTGTGTGTACGCGCGGGCACGCACTTTCACGCACACCTACGCACGTCGAACCCGTAGAGCAACACGCATCGCGGAGACTCCGCGGCGTGGATCCCTTCGTTTCGCCTCGCTCTTTCCATCGCCCTTCCCCCATGGCCCCGGCTATCTTTTTCTACGTGTCGATGCGCGTGGAGTGCGTTACACTTGGTGGAACCGAGCGAGGTTATATACGCCGAGAGGGGACTGGCCCCGACCGGAGCGACGGCGCCGCCGACAATTTTCGGGTTCCGAATCACCCGGAAGAAGGCGAGCTCGTATCGATCACTCCCTACGTAACTGTACGATTCACCGTCCAATTCGACGAAACTTGCCCGTTTTCCACCCTGCCAGAGTCTTCCCTAGACCCTTGGTTACTCAGCATTTCCACCCCCTTTCTTTTATTTTTTTTTTTTGCTCCCCCATTCCTGCGTCCATCCGGGGAGGAAATTCGGACCCCGTGGCAGCATCGTACGGAAATTGAAAGGAGAAGATCGACCCGCAGACGAACGGATGAAAAGCCAGAAGCTCCTGGCTGGCTTAGCTCTCGGCCAACCACGAATTACGATCAATTACACGCGATACGAGTTATCGGATGCGGGCTCGTGACGAGCCTCTGGTTGAACTTACTAATAGGTACGCCTCTCGATCCTACGTCGAAGACGGATGCGAGGTGAATCGAAGGTGGCGATCGATGGATCCATCGCGTGCGTGATTGACGAAATTGCTCCACGGTTTCGCGAATTAGTCGCAGCTCGTTAACCTCTCGTAGCCGGAATCTTGTCTTTTTTTTTTTTCTCTCGTAGCACTTTTGACACAACATCAACGAATAATAAATAACGAGCAGAATTTTTTTTTGCGAGAACAAGTCCGGAGCTGTAAACTTTCTTTTCAACTTCCGGCCGGGGCAAGTATTTTCGAGCTCCCACGTAAAGTCGCGGAAAGACACGATGTCCACTCTTTCTCCGTCGTAAAACTTTTTCGTATCCAAGAGTATCGATCCGTGAAGAACTCTCGCCAAGAGTTTTCTCTGACTCCTGCTAGATTTTCTCCGAGGATCGCCGCGTCTTTCTACGTCCGGTTAATTAAACAAACGACTCTCGTTTCCTCTCGATCCTCCGCCCGTGCGATCTCCCGCTCCGCGGGTATAGAATAAAGGAGCGATTAATATTTCATCGCGTTTAAATTTAATTAACGTCGGTGAAAACTTTCGCGGACAATGGGGCCGTGCAATTAACCGTGGTCCACGGATTCGATTCGGTTCCAGCTTTCCTAGCTAACTAGTTGAATTATAACCCAGGAATTATATCATATCCTCCGTTTCTTCTCGCTGGCCCGCGGGGCTGACGCTCCGGAATCGCTTTCATTTGATGCACGTTTCCGTGGCGTGCGAGATTTTTGAGCACGTACACACATACGCGTACGCGAGATACGTGATCCGAATGTTCCTTCGAGCGATCGACCGATATTGAAAACGTGTTGCCAGCGTTAACCCTTTCGCCGCGAGCGAAGGGCCCCGCTCACGCGCTACGATCGCGTTCCGTATTTAGATTAGCTCCAATCCATCAGACTGTTCGTCGTCTGGCTCGCTCCGCGCCGAACGCACCAGAAGAAAATGAATGATTCATGGACGGGGATTGGGAAAAGTTTCACCTCGATTTCGATCGAAACCACCGATACGATTCTCCGATGTCTACGTACCCCTAAGGTGCGCACGTAGCTCCGACTTGTGCATTCCGCGAAACGCTGAACAATGAAGAAATTCCGCGTGATTCAGGTTGGTCTACATGGAAGCCAGGAATCGGCGAGGGAACGCGGAGAAAGGAGCCGCCGATCGGGAGCATAAATTCTGACGACTCGTCGCTTTAACGAGCGCCGCGCGAATTAAGAGCGTCGTGGCCAGTCCCCGTTCGCCGACAATTTCCCGAGGAAACTTAGCCGAACTCCTCGCCGCCGTGTTTTCGCAGACGCGGCCGAAACGCGACTGCAAGATCGGTATAGCCGGCGCCAGAAAATAGCAGGGTCTAGCGACGTCCGCGCGAGCGCGATAATTAACGCGTGTCGTCGGGACGCGTTATTTGCATGTTAATCAGCGAACAGGTGTGCCGTTATTTTTTACCACCAGCCGTACGGACGCAGCTTTATCCGCGACGACCTTTAATTAAACCCGCGCATCTCGCGCGGAGTGTCCGTTAAATGACGACGAACCGAGTAATTACAGTTACTCACAGGTACCGTCGTAAAAGTACACCTAGCGATGTTCTCACGATGATAGAGGATAGAATCAGTGGCGGTTCGTTAAGATGACCAGATTTCCGGGCTCTCGAAGAAATCTTCAAGAGTGGTACCGATGGACGATGATCGCGAGGCCTTAGCTTCTTTTGTTCGGACAGGTGTTCCAAGATTTTAGCGGAAGGCTGAGGTTATTGTTGGAGCTTGGTAACCGTGGGTCGACCTCTCGAAACGGGTCCGTTGTCCCTTCGATTCACCTCGACGGAGGATCCCTGTGGATCCTTAGTTCTCGACGGTTTCCTCCTTTTCGAAATCGCCCGGTCGATCGCGTGGCTTATACATAATTTATCGCGTGGTTCATCCTTTTAGACACGCTTCCTGGCGGCCACGTGGTTGGTTTCAGAGATTCCCGGAGGATATACCCGGGACTCGGTCCGGGAATATCCGATCACGTAGGTACACACGATCATCCCCCATTCGAAAGTGTTAGGACACTTGCTGCGCTCCGGATCACGTATTTCACCGAGTGTTTCGAGCCCCTATTAAAGACCGCGTTTCCGACTAATAATTCAGCAAATACCTCGCCAAATGTTCCACTCGAACGGCCATTAAAACGCGAGGAAATGCTTTCGAACCGGAGGCGCGAGCCTCGCCGCCGTCTATTTCGAGGATCTCGAGGGTCGTTGTTGAAAAATACGAGACGTACGCGATTCCGTGCGCTCGAGATTACGTTTCTTCTTTCCTCGACACGTCGCAGCCGGAAGTAACGACTTACGGGGCATTCTTCTCGAATGCTCGCCAAGCTCTCGGCACCTAGCGCGAGGCAATCGCGTTTGAAAATCGCGCGGCGGTTAAGTATCGTTGGAAGGGACGGGGCGCGGCGATGGTAACGGGAAGTCGAAGCACCGAGGGAGGAGAGCAAAGGGTCAAGCAAAGGTAGACGCGGTCGCCAGGCTGGTAAAACGAGCACGTAAGCCGTTCGACATCGGTCTACCAAGGAACGCGAAGCCCTTCGACTTTCGACGCCATCAACGTGTTCGATAAAGGGATGCTCGTTGTCTTTAGGGTTACGACGATCGTTATGGAATATGACACGACACTGCCAAGGGGGTACCAATCTATTCTCTCGCTCTCTTCCGATCTTCTCATCGTTACTACAAATTCTAACAGACGCAGACTGTTCGCCACGCCGCTATCGCGCGGAATCGTTGCATTTCCAAGTTCCCTGCTCTAATCCCATAATCTGAATCGCTGCGACAGAGAAGATAATCGGTGTGTCACACGCGGAACCAGCTAGAATCTAGAACCAGCCATCTAGGATAGGCGATGGTGGTTACAAATCGAGGAAGAACAATCCCGCGCCCTTAACCTCGTTCGTGCCTGAATTCACGCGAATACGAAAGTAACACGATTTAACTAGAACGAGTCGTCTCGTTCGACGGTTTCGTCTCCGATCTGTGGCTCGTAACGTTTACTCTTATTTTATTGCGCGATCGTTGTACCGTTAGGAGAGGTGCAGGCGGAATCGACCTCTCCGTACGAAGCAAGACCTCCCGTGCCTCTCTGTATTACCGGAACAACAAACCGTGCGCCGGCTGCGTGCACACATCAAATAGACGATGGAAAGTCGATAAAACGTCCGAGCCAACGAACCTGGCACGTGAGTCATCGCCGTCTCGCACCTAAACGGGCACGCCGCTGAATCGACCACGCACCGCACGTCCAGTTGGTCTTTGGCCCGGTCGTTTGCCCGAATTCCACCGGGCACGCTCATAATACGCGCTAATATCACGACCAGACGACGCGTCCGTCCGCTTGACGGACGCTCTCGAATGGAGAAAAAAATGTACGCATCGCGAATAGAACAGCCGAGGAATTTCCGTGGAGAACGGCCACGCGCGTAGTCGCGAGCGTAATGGAATTCTATTTCGAGGTCCTGGGACTTTCGCCCTGCCCGCACGCTCGAATTTCCCGCGCGCTTCGCGAACCGGACGAGTTTTCACGGTGGTCTGGTAATTAGGAAAAGCCGTGGAATTAATTCGGCCCGGTAATTCGATTGGAAAAACTCCGGCGGGCTTCCGGTTATGGAAGCGGCGTTTCGGAGTCCGCGGGAGGAAATGAATCGGTGGAAGGTGGTAACGGGAGCGGCGGACGATGGAACGAGTTAAAAAGAGAAGTATCCGCGATGTAGTTAAAAAGTTCAACGGTTCGCCTGGTCTTTTTCCCATTAGATCCATCGCGGCGTTGTTAATTCCGAGTAAATTGGCCCGCTTTTGTCAGCAAGTTTCGCCGTACGCTCAACGCCGACCATCCTATCCGCCTCCCGAAACAACGGAACTCTCTCAATCCGGGGAACTACGGAAACAGAAAAAAAAGAGGGAAGAAGAAAGAAAAAAAAAAAGGAACGCACGATGATCGAGTTTAATGGAGAAACGAGATTAACGAGCGGTCTCGATCAAGCTTTTACAACGCTCTGAACGATCGTTCAGATTTGTTGGATTTTTCGCGAGTAGTTCGTTCCTATTGCCAGCGAACTGGGATAATTTACTACGTACGATGGCCCGTGAAAGTATTCCTGCGTTCCTATATATACGCACCTGCTATTCCTAGCGATATTAAACTGTAGCGTTCTAGACGCGACGCAATGTCTCCTTCCTAAAATAATAATTTAACTACCGACATAATCTCGAGACGTTACTACGAACGCTGCGCGGATTCAACGCTTTGGACGGATTCTCGCTTGGGAAAAAATTCGAGCACCCGAATACCTTTCGTAACTCGTTGGCTCGCGAGTTTCGAGAGAGCCACAACTCCTCTACGCTTCCGCTTTCCTGCTTCGCGTAGCGATACGACCTTTTCCTATTATTTCAACCGGCTAAAGTGTGTCCCGGCTAGATAGCGGGGGGCAGAGATCCCGGAAAGTACGAGCAGGTCTACTCTCTGCGATAACAGAGGGATGGGGAAAATAAAAACGCCAGCACAACGGGAATTTGCGAAGCTGACGCTTCCGGGTTACATGTACCGCTCGCGGAAGTTACGTCGATTTCTCGCTTGTTGTTAGAAAGCAAGAAGAAACCTCTACAAACCGTCTTCCTCTTTCTCTGTTTCTAAAATAAGGAACAGAGATGGCGAACGTTCATTTTAATCTGCGTTCGCGTCAAAAGAGACAGAGAGACAGAGAGAGAGAGAGAGACTCGATAGTATCGGTACTTGAACATCGAAACAGAATTTCGAACCTGTCCAGGGGTCCGAAACAATGAAACAAACGGGAAGATGGAGTACTAGTTAACATCAAACGAGGAAGCGATCCAATTATTGTTACCATCGTGCTGATTTGTAGCGCAGTAAACGATAACAGGCACCGTTCAACAGTTGCCGGGCAATCGCAATGAATTTCGCGATTTAAAGCGCGCCGTTCCAGCGATTATTGGGAGCTCCACCGAACGGAAACACGAGGCGAGCGATTCCCTTTGGTTCCCTCAAAATCCGGGGCAAATTGAAAGGGACTCGAGTCGGAGGAGCCTTGGCAAAGCTTGGCTCCGACAACCGTTGCAGACGTTGCAATTAATAATGATCTCCCTTCCCACTTCCTTATCCCTCTGCCGCCTTCCATCCACCCCCTTGTCCTGCACGCCCGTTCCTCGCACGCTTCGCCGTTTCTTACGCCCCGAGGATTCCCCGACAAACTTATGGGGCGCCCGTTTCGAATGCTAACCGACTATTCTATGGATCGTAATGAATAGTGAAATACGTCTCCTGTTTAGAACGTAACTTCGCGATGTTGCGCAGTACCCGCTTTGCGAAGCGAGGACGAAACCGCAATGCGTCACGCGACTCGTGCGAATCCATCACTCGTCGCAGCGAAAAGTCGCCAACGACTAATTGCGAGCGACTAATTGTCGGCTCGAGATACGCGTATCCACTCGATCGGATATGGTCCTCCGCCACTACGTTTCACCGCGGACGATGTAATTTATTAACTCGACGAGACGCTAGGCTGGGTGTCGGTCGTAACATTTTTACGGGCCTCGTCCACGAAAAGGAACAGATTTATACGCGTGCCAGGTCAAACGATCACCGTAAGGCTTCCAGAGAAATGACCCAATTCGTCCAGCAGCCGTGCGTCACGCTCGTGCCACGGAAACGTGCCTCGTCGGCATCCATGATACCCGATTCGGGTTTCCCTCGCAGCGCAAAAATGCCCGATCCACCGTCTGCGCAAGTTATTGCAATCGAGGATAAACGCTGGATCAGCCAGTCTTGATAAAACCGCGAGTGCATCGTATTTCGTTGTCCCCGCTTTAATTTCATTCAATTTATTAACACTCTGCTACGTGCGAAGTACAACTAAAATTCATAACAAAGTAAAGAGTGAGAGTTATTCGAGACGCAGGGGGGTTGAGAACCGTTTCTCTGGATGCAGGAGGCGTTTGAGATCGGCAGATGGTCTACGAGATGACCGGGCCTAGACCTGGGCCACAGGTAAGTCCCGCAATTCAACCGAGACGGGGGAGTCCAGGTGCGCGGACACGTGGGCCTCTGGAGGGTAGGTAAGCAGGCAGAAGGCTTCCCCGAAACTCGGCGAAACATTCGAAAAGGAACGAAGAAGAATCGGAGCCGAGTTGGAACGGGTCCAACGAGGTAAAAAGTAACGTTACCAGATCCATTTTAGAAGAGTGGCAGGAACGAGCTCGTATTAATTCGAGCACCGGCTAGAGATTCCGAAACATCTGTCGCGCCTCGGGTTTCCGCGTGGGCCGTCTTCGAGCCGGCTACTACTCGAGCAAAACGATGACCCTCGAGCAAGAGAAAGGGGATCTCATTAAGGCCTGAGAAGTCTATTATTAGAGAGAGAGAGAGACGTCGATACAGCGTTCGAATAGTTCCTCAGGTACCAGAGGATATTATATAGTTTTGATATACGAAGCTCGAACGTGAATAATTAAGGGAGAGACGAACGGATGCGCTCGAGTGACGAGGCGCATCCCCTCTAGCTTAGCGTCTAGCCGCACGAATTTAAGGGCGTTCCCTCGAGTCCGTTTTTAGGCGAGCAACCCCGCATGGTATGGCGAACGATCGTCGTCAGGATGGACGGGCGAACCTCTCGAAGAGAACAAACGCAGCCGATGACTCTAGAAATGAACGCTTTTCGATGCATCGACCCCTATTCCAGTTCGATGGTCTACTTACTATTCTTACGACGGACGTCTACGATCGCGTTCGTACGCGTCGCCTCGCTTATCGTAACGAAAACGGGTGAAACTGGAGCGAGCTGTTAACGGGCACATCACTCGCGGCGTTTGCTACGGTCGTTAACCGCTGCTGGTATATTGCGAGAAGGGTTAAAAGGTTACCCTCGATTGTGTTCCGATACATTGCCCAATTCTCTAGGATCCAGCTTATCGATCGGATCGACGTTACGAAACTCGTCGACCAAGTCAATTTTTTATACGAAACGTATCGCGGGACACGATTCGTCGATGTTTGAATGGGGGATACGAGAGTTTGCGGCGGAGGTGAGTTCGATCCGTGAGACTAGATTCACGATGGCGAGGGCACCTAAGGCGAACGGGACGCACCCATGTTGGAAGAGACACGTTGATAGGCAAGCTTCCAAGACGTAGTCTAGACCAGTCGTCGCGTTAAGACTGTGACCCATTGTTAAGCCGAGAATAGATTTGAATCTCGTGGCGACGGTGACCTCCCGCGCAGACTCCGCCACATCTAAGCGATTCAATGTTTTATACCAGCCTTTGAAGACACACCTAATTTATTTTCTGCACAGGTCCTACACCTCTCCATTGACATAAAATGAGCGCGCGTTGTTAAGCGTCGTACAGTTTAGTTAACTTTCGACAATTATCGATTTCACGGAGACTCAAGTCCGTTGTCTCTACTGTGTCCAAATTAAAGAAGAAAAGAAACCGCACGTCCGTAGAGCAACGACTAAAAACGCGATCTCCGACGATCGACGGGTAGATGTAACTATGAACGAGGTCGCGCGCCAATGACAAGAGAACTTCCGACGTTCCCGGTAGAGCGAAGTTTGCTTTATCGCGAGGCCATTGCTGGCCAACAGGAAATTGCGTTGTCAATTGCGGGGTCACAGATCCCAGGGTAAGCGTCGGGCATCGTTATCGAGCCACGGTTGATTTAATTAACCAACGAATACCGTGGCGGAGGCCCCGGTGAAACGAGTTCCAGCGCCCCTTAAAAAGTGCTCGTTCTCGATCGCGATGGGTACCAGCCGTTTCCGGTTCGTCCGTCCGTACCTCCTCCGCCATGGGACACGTCGACTTGTTTCCGAGTTGTAAAATTGATTCTCGGAAGGAAGAACGTGACCTCTTCGCAGGATGATTCACGCAACGTGACGCTTATTGTACCTTTAGTCACGCGTGACGAAAAGAAACGTGGTTCGAGGGAGGAAGAGGAATATATAATTCGGAATCTTTCCGAGAACCTCGCTGGACATCCGCGACGGGAAGTAGTTCTACGGTGGATAGGTTCCCGACGAACGATCGAAGGTAACGACGTTCAGACGCAGGATTTGATGTCGCAAACTCGACGGGCAGATGCGGGCCCAGAACGACTGAAATAATATATCTGGCCTTTTTTCAGGGGCTCGATCCAGAGAGGGGTAGACGCACGGTTTCGTGATCCACGGGTATCTAAATAAATCCATCGCATCCGAGTCCCTTTGGAAACAGTGAATCGACCGACGGTTCGACTTTACGAGGACAATAAAGCAGGAATAAAGATAGACTCTGGCGAGTGAAAACGAATCGTCGAATCTGGTCGATGTTTGGCTCGTAAAGTTTGAACGATGGGTACAAGAACCTCGTAAAGTTACAGGGATCTCTCTCTCTCTCTCTCTCCGGCTCCCGCTCGGTTCCGTTCGATTTTGGCTTTCAACGATTTTCAGAATGCCCCTTTAAAAGTCCGTGGAAACCTCGGGATCGTTCCCTCGTTACTGTTCTCCGGAAGTTACTCTGGGGAATCGAATCTCTCCGCGATCCGTGAACGAAGGAGGAATTCTTTCGGCCAAACGAACGGGAGAAAATTTGCTGCTCTTCGAGCAGCTGGTCCGTTACGTAGAATTCAGGACGAAGCTTAATTCGTAGTACGAGTAATCTGGTGGAGACCAGAGATCATGACGAGCATCCGCAAGCTTAGAGGCCCCTCCGCAATTGTGGTTGTTGCGGTAGTCTTAAGGCTGGCAAGCGGGACAGCCGAGCGACGCGATGTCGCTATAATTTTGTTGTGTCACGTCCGTTAGCGCTCATGGTAAAACCTATAATACCGTTTATCCTTCGATAAGAACAATGACCCGCGTTGACCGTAAAAATGAACGAGTCGTTCCTGTTCTCGATTCGGTCCAATTTTCGATGCTCGAGCGTGGGAGAGCGGGAAAAAAAGAATCAGACGACACCGTCGACGAGTCCGCATAATTTTCGCGCGACCGATGGAAAGTTCGACGTTAATGTCGCGCTAGGCGGATGCAATTTAACGGCAACGCGGCGATTTGCATAATTGGCCGAGATTGGTCGTGTTCCGGCGGTCTGGTTCGATTCGACCACGCGGATCTGGTCTCTGCGAGAAGAAAACCGGGACGAGCGACGGGATTTTCAGTCAGTACGGCTTGACCAGTGTCATCTTGAAGGAACGCGTTAGAGTGGAGCGGAAGCAAGGCGTCGTCACCGCAGAGCGTAATAGAAACCGGCTCGAGCCGAACGCGGATACTATTATTACGTAATGCGGTGCAATTATTTAACATCGGACACGGTGATGAGCATTGCGAAACACGGCTATCGCTGCGCCTGTTAACGTCGGTTTTCACGATATCGCACCGTGTGAAGTTTCGCAATTCTAACGAGGAGTCATCGAGCAGGGTATTGACTCGTCGATAAGGGAGGTTGTTAACCAGTCTATAGAAACTCGTTTGAAAAAAAAAAAACCAAGTAAGAAATGTGCAGACAAATTAGTCGTGAAAAAAAAGGATTTCTTTGCGTCGACGCGAGTGAACGCAAGTGGTCGTACGCGAGTGACTCGAGGATCGCGAGAGGGTTAACGAGAAAAAATAAAATTCCATTCCGCGTGCTTGAATCACCTTCGAGATAAAGAAAACGAAAAAGAAAGAACGGAGAGGAAAGGGTTAAGCGGTTTTCAGCGAAAAAGAGAGAGGAGCCTGAGTAATCGGGTATGCGAACCGTTCAGCGGTACCGGTCCGTTCCGAATCGCGATCGTCTGGCGAGCAACAAGTAACAACGAGCGTGAAATAACGGGCTGTCGAAGGACGTGGACGCGTGTCGACGTCGGGAACATCTGTAACGCTACGTGACATCGGCTCGAATCGTTGCTGGAGCGGCGATTAAGCGGTCGCCGCTCGTAAACCGACTCGAAACTCGAAACGAGTCGACGAGTTCGTGAACCGGGCCATTGTCTCCCCGCGCAATTATCCGCGAGGTGGAATTGGGCCACGAAGGGCGACGTGGGAGGGGGATTTCGACTGGTTTCCTGGGCTTTCACACGAGCGAGGGCCACGGGCGCGCACGAGGCTCGCAAAAGCGGAGCCGCGCTTAATTCGAGGGGCATATGGACGACGCGGTGGCACGCGTCGCATAATTTCGTTCCAATGGCCGGCGCGTTTGGAAAGCCTCGACGGAAATAGCCGGGCTTCAATGAGAGTCGGAAGTGTAGGTACAATGAACGCCACTCTCTAAAGGGGATTCGATGATTGCCGCGTGGTCACGTTGTTGCACCCTCGGCACGCAGCCTCCGCGACGCGGTCTCTTCACGCTCGCTCTCTTCCAACCGTCTGCGATGCCGCCTGGTGAACTCTTCACCTTTCGTTCGTAGACACGGCGCGAGCAATGATACGCTAAGAGTATTAATAAATCAGCCAACCGACATATTTTCACGATTAATCGCGATTACCGCTCCAACGGGATCGAAGTGTAGAAATGGTGTCGACTATCGTGACCTACTGTCCGAAATAACGGGCAGAGGTATCGCTAACTTAAAAATGTTTCCATCCATTGAACGAAGCGCCGCAGCTGACTGGCAGTAATGGTAGAAAGTGAAGTAGCGGAGAGTGGATGGGGAAAAAAGAGAATTTGGCGATTGAAAATAACACCGTCCTCGACCGTGCACGTTTAAAGCGTGCGCGTAACTTGTTTTAAATTTCAAATGCACAGGACGGTGTTATCCCGATGCGTCGAACCGGTTCGCCCGAGCTACCAGCAGCACGCGAGCAGAAGGAGCACGGGAGAGAAGGAACGGGCGAGGCGCGAGAACGGCCGCTCGAGTAAACTGATAGTAATTTAAACCTGGATCGTGGCGCCCATATGCCACAACTGGATTTTTATTTTAGCCCGTACGCAGACGCTACGATCTTCCAGCGGAAAGGTTTACGACTGCCTTCGCCGTTCCCTTCACGGTTGCAATAAACGTTCATGCGTTACGTTACGCGCGCGTACACGTACGCGGGGATGGGGACTTTAACGGGACGAAATTAAAAGGAACAGACCGAGGAGACTCGAGGCTCCCCCGTTTCAGAGAGACCCGGATCCCGTTTCCCTTCACGGTCGCTCGTTTCAAAATGTATTCCGACATTGGCGATGTGAACACCTACGAAAGAATCCAGGACTATCCATTGCTGGCAACTCGAAGGTCGATCGATGAAACTTTCATTACGTAGGTACTCGCGAATCGGGCACGATGGAATTTTTCAAGCCAGACCACGGTTTGATAATGCGTCCATATTAGGTGCACACGGTGCACAGACCTCGAGCGAATCGAATAAACTTTAATTATTGCGAAACGAACGGTTTGTCCACACACTCGGCTGTGCGCGAAAGGAGAAGGAAAGCGCGCGCTGATTATCATATTATCTCTATACACCGTGATGCGACGCGGCGATTGTATTGTAATGTCTTCGAGTACCGACGCGATTTCGATCACTGCGAAAATATTACAATTTCACCTGCAGAATCGCGACATAAAGAGTATAACGGAGTCCACTGTTCCAGAGTTCCGCAGGCGGTAAAGCGCGCGATCGACTTTGCCCCAATGACGGTGTTTATTCAGCGGACAAGTGAAACGATTCAAAGTGCCAGCGTATTTTCACTTGCAGGTAGAAGAATCGACTGGGAACTGCGGTGAATCGAGCGGACTCGACGTTCGGGTAGTGGGAAGTGGTTTTTCGAACGACTGAAATCGCGGTAATCTGCGGATGTCGCGAACGATGCGTCGGCTGGTACGACTCGCCCACGGTTGGCACGTATCGTTTATATAAAATTCTGCCCACACGTGCCACGAGTCTGTTCATCGCCTCGATCGTCGTTCTCATTGAGCTTAACGCTCTTGACCCGCCGCTAATCCCAGCCTTAACGGTCTCTGCCTTTCGTACGCTCCGTTACGCTACTTTAAATCCCCGTATCTACGACCACCGTTCACGTTCCCTACGATCGTTCCGCGAACAAGCGCGATTTCCATTCAACGATTTTCCGACCGGAGTCGCAGACACGTTCGATGCGTCATACCGATAGATAAGCACAGGCGACGCCGATTTTAAGCGGAAACCGCTTGGTCTTTCTTGCTAACCACGTTTACTCCTACCGTAGGATTAAAGAGACGCCCGTAGAGGAAACGATACGACGCGTACACATATAAGCGTATGACTATTAAACGGACACACGTACGGTACGCGCGAACAAAGCGTTCCATTATCTGCGATTCGTGACACCTTACTTTTGATGTAGCTTCGAAAGAAATACTTTGTTCTTTCGACAACAATGGATACTCGCTGCGACTGGGAAGTAGTTTCTTTGTAACGCTGTATATATATATAGGTACGATTAGACCATTAGCAGGATCGTTAAGTAAAAACCTGTTCGTCGAGAATCCCCTGCCCCGTGTTTCTCCCGGTTCCAAGAGTCGGTGGAACTTTGTAAAAACTGAAGACGACTACGTCCGGGGCCAATTAATCGGCTTTTCACCGTCGCGGAACATCGATTCTTCGAACGGTTCATCTCAAAGGATGAAAGTAGCGAAAAGAAAATTGAAAAAACGAGTTCAGGACGCGAAGCGGAACTTTTCCAACGTCCCCTCGAAACCCTGTGCCACCACCGGTAGGCAAAGTGCCTCGAAAGATTCGAAACTCGCCAGTCGGGACGAAAAATTCAAACGCCCCAAAGCGTACGCGGTTTTTTGCCCTCCTCTTTTTTTTTCGCGAAAGAGAGCGTTCCTCCCGGGGGCTACGAGCAGGGTGCAAGGGGTGTCGCACCCTCGTCACCGACCCGCCGCGACAGTTTTTTCTCTCCTTGCCCGACGGTGATCTCGACGCGGCGCGCCGCCGCGGCCCGTTTTAACGGCTAGACAATGAAGAAGAATGTAAAGTGGCGCGGCGAGCTTCCATTGCCTTTCTCGCAGCCGCATTGTTGCCCCGTCACAGACGCTCCGGGGAACGTTTAATCAAGACCCACCGCGAATGAAAGTCGTCGATCATCCGCGTGCAACGCTGCTGCCGATCCTTGCCTCTCCGGACGCTCCTGCGCTCTTAAACGGCGTTAATCTCTAAACCCAATCAATCGTACCGCCACGTCCGTTAAAACACGCTCGAATCGATCAACATTAGAGGGCAATAATTATTAAGCGCTTGAAAATCGTAGCGGATTACTGGTCGGACAAACAAACGGAACTTGTATCGTTCTTCAAAGATAATCAGACTCGTCCAACATTGGCAAGTTTTTTTCGTTAAATTACATACAGTTTTTGCGATAAATCTTGAACGATTGCTCGGTCTGTTATTGCTGTTATTACTTTTTTGTTATATCGCGGGCATTATATATGCTGGACATGTCTATTCAGTGGATTTCGAGCATATATAAGTGTGGTTGGTACAATGGCTATTGTGCCGGGCTATCGATAGACAACAGCAATTGTAATTACGCCGATTAATTAGAGAAGTATCGAGCCATTGGTCAATGCGGGACAAACAAACGTTTGACGTTCCCCTCGCCTAATAACGATCCTGATCATTTATTCGTCTCTACGCTGTCCTATTGTTCCCGAGGCGAGGTATGGCCGGTAATTAAATTCATGGTGAACAATCCTGATTTCCAAAACTTCCGTTGGTAGATGTCGTGTTTCCGTTAAACCAATCCTTACGTAAATCGAATCGCCGATGAAACAGAAAAAAATTCACTCCTCTCGCCGGGGACAGCTGATTAATTATTAATGCGCTCGAAAGCCAGAGATTCGTAATTGCTTTTTCCTTCTAAACGACTGGTTACGCGTCGGTCCAACGCATAGATTATCGATACGGCCGCATTCGGCCATAATTTTTCCACCGTCGGAAGTGAGCGAACAAATTATACGACGGCTGGAAATATGCAAAGCGTTGTACCAACCGCGAACGAGAAAATCGTGAACGATGGTCGTACTAATTCCCTGTCGATCGGAAGGATCGCGCTTGATTTATCGCCGAGGGGGGACCAGCGAGCGTCCCCTTCTTTAATTAGTGGTGTCTTCTTCAATGAACGTTGACCCCGGTCAAGATAAGGCTTCCTAATCGGCGACCATTTTCAACGGCAGAGACGTTCCTCGTTACGACCTCCTCGCGAATGAAGGCGCACGTGTCCGTTCACGGAAGTAGGATCAACGGAATAACGGCAGTGCGGCTACGCAATAGTGCCGGGCCTTTTACGATTTACGCGATCGCGTGTTCGTTCCCTCGATCGCAAAAACACGTGTAACAGGGAGCCCCTCGATCTAACGGACAGACACCCGTAACAACTTCTACTTTACAGTTAGGAACTATTACCCAGACGTGTAATTTTCGAGCATTCTTTCACGCCTCTCGAAGGTAAAGGGCTGAAACGGACGCTTTCGCGTTCCTTGGAACGGATTCCAGCGATCGAAAAGCGTCGCTCGTGAGGATTTTTCATTCGCACAGCATTGATTTTCATGCCACGTTAATCGTCGCCGAAGCTTGGCTCCGATATGCGTAAAGGGATCGCGGGATCGATCGAAGAGAACAGGAAACGCGCGAACCGCATACGAAAAACGTTGGACGCGACTAGAGCAGACGGTACGAGAGCGCCATGAAATCGGCTAGCTGGAGAGCCGGTCGACTCACCGATAAGCGGAAGTCGCGGTGAATCGATCTTCCCCGTTACACTCCGCTTATAATTATGATCAGCCGCTCAACGAACGTAACGTCGACCGATCAACGCATCGACTCGTTCCGGGTAAATATAGAACTCGTCTCTAACCGTGAATCATTCCCTCTTAACCCCTTGGCCTACGATTTTTTTCAATGGTTACACATGTTATCCATTCATCGCTTTTGCACCGAGTCAACGAATGAACTGGTAGATAACGAATTAAACTTTAGATGTCGATCTGATTTACGATCGCAAGATCGAGAGGATTGGAGCTAACCTTTGTCCGGGGACTTGAGTCGAAGCGGGTTGAGGAAGATCTACCAAGGATGAACGTCGTCTAAGCGAACCTGAACGAAAATCGAGCGGAGAGGCCGGTTTAATGAACCACAGGCTGGCAAACACGACTCGAAAGATTCCTCGGACTCGTTCGAGTCTCCTTGATGGGAAATCGGAACGACAAATTGGGAAATGCAATGTCGTGACGCGGTACGATCCTTCGCAACGCGTCACGCGTCGTTGCCTCTTGATGGCCGCGTGCCTTGCAATCGGAGGAACGCGTAGTTGCGTTGTCGTAACGCGGAGAGACGATTTGCGTTTCGAATTTGGAATGTCGGAAGGGAATACGAAATAGAATAGTTTCTGCGAGCGGATGAGTCGAGCTACGTGCACCTTGACGGTCGTGCAGGAGAGGAGCGAAGAACCACTCGACCGTTTCGACGCCTCCGAGAAGGATGGATTAATCATCGATCAGAGACAACCAATCGGTTGGCTTCGAGTGCTGTAGCTAGAAGTGCTACGTCTCGTCCGAGTGAATCATACGGTTGCAACGTCCCAGACACCCGACCGCTGCCTACGACCTTTCTCTCTCCGTTACTGAGTTTCGGTTCGAGTCGACATCCGCGTTTTAAACCGCAGCTGTGCTGTTCCTCTCTCGATAAGGAACAACAAAAGGCAATAGGTCCGATAAGACTCGAAGCATCCATCGACGGTGCTAATTAACTCCGATTAAACCGCAATAACGAGTGCATTTACGTAGAAGGGGCGTGCGTAGCAAGAATTGTAGCTTCCTGTCTACGACTGTTTACTATCCTCCGCCGTGTGGCTACCGAGTAATAAGCTCGATTCGCGCTAATCTCGTTTCCAACAGATATACCTATCTGCATAGTCGCGTATGATCTTTTGTAGCGCGAGCGAGTAATCGCCGCGTTGAAAGTGCACAAAGCGGGAGCGGGGCGGGCGGTGAAAGAAAGACAAGGATGTGGACGCTGCGGGATGCGGAGGAGCGCGATACGAAGCGGAGCAGAATTGAAAGTAAAGGAGGATTTTTATTTCTCGCGGCTCGTCCGTGGATATAGAATAGATGGTACACAGCGAGAGGGCATTGTTTCGCGGATGAACGTACCTCGAATCGTCGCCACGCGAAATCCATTGCAGCGGATGGAACCGACTTGGCTATAGGCAAGCTTTCAAGGACTCTCTTACCGAGCTAGCACCTTCACGGGCTGGCGAACGTTCCGAGAAGGACGAGAAAATAACGCGAGATCGCACGCGCAGCTACGAATAATTAAACCGTTGTTGCTACCGCTGTTACCCTTTTTCTTTTTTCCGAGGCCCGCGCCGCTCGCGTTTAGGAAACAGAGATGGAAATGCTGTTTTGCTAGGAAAACCAGGACGAGGTTCCTCGAGGAGGCTCGACGGACTCGTTAGCATACATTTGTTCCGCGGATGCAATGAGCCTGTGACTCTCAGGAACAATGTCGCGGACCGAGTCAAACATTCGCCTCTCTTACGCACGGCCTCGACACAGTGTACTTTGCGACGTTCGCTTTTTGTTACGAATTTAACGCGAACTATTTTCTCGCAATCAGCCGCTCGCGCGGTTGGAAAATCTTTCTGTCGAACGACCAAGTAACAAGCTAGAATCGAAGAAGCCTCGAGCGCTACGAATATTATGCAGGAGAGCGATGTTACCCTCATTAGACGCATCGTATCTCCATAAATGATTAAACCCAATTCCCATAAATCATTGAAACGGTTGCTGGTATTACCTATTTACGCGTATAGTTTGCTCGTAAATCTTCATTGATCCATCGGATGGTCGCATCCTCTTCCAAAACACGATGGAAATCAATTTCTCAGCCGGTTCCACGAATCGCTACGATTTTCCATGTTTCTTTGTTTTCGATTACTCATTAATTTTGATAAAACTGAGGCTGTGTGGTTATCAGTACAAGTAGTTGTGATTATTGTTTTCTATTGCGAAAAAAATCAGGATGATAGTAGGAGATCGACATTATTATGTACGTGTTAAATAGATTACACATATTTGCATTGTTTTTCCACTTGGAAATGTTCACCACCGCGTGCATTTCATAACGCGCGCATACGTTCATTTCTCCCGCGAACTCACCCTCATCAATGTCATTTAAGTAACAAACATCAGTTACGAATAAAGTAATAAAGTACGCAAACTTAACGAATAGCGAAGTAGCTTACTACGTAGCTTTCATATTTTACTCTCACCGATGAGAGGGGAAAGACGGATAGAAAAAATGTAAGCGTTTGTAATAATTAAATAGGTACATATATCGGTATACCATAACTCAACACATAAATATAGGTCCATGTCTATGTACACGTATAACGACTTATACGTACGCAAACAGACAAACGGAGCGAACGGTACATATGCGAGTGTTGTACGTATGATATACGAAATATTGTTTTATGTGTATACATGTACGATTCACATTGAGTATAAGCGGTTGATTCATATGTGAATGCAGCTTGACAAAAAAAACGTGGTAACTTTCAAGCTACCGAACGCGTCAAGTGCTCCAAACAAACAAAGCTGGAGGGAGGTTGGAATTGCCGCGCCATTGAAAAAGTGTCAAAGGCACGCGTCCGCTCTACCGATTGTCTGTCTGTATCTAAACGAAAGGGAAGGAATTTTTAATGGACTTACCATGGCTTTCGGTGTACACGTCAGGCAGGATAGCGATTAGCACCAAAACCAGCACCAATTTGCACCGCACCGTCACACCACAGACGGTAAACCGTGAATTCGAGCACCAAATATCACTCGGCATGTTTCTCGGGCGGCAAATCACAACGCATGAGGCTCACGCGAACGTCATGACAACTGTTTATCACGTTTTTGCGTTCCCCTGCGCTCTGCCTGGTTTCGTGACACACACACCACACCGTACTGACCACCCAACCCGACTGCTTCGTCGGTATGGACTGTTGCAACACTGACGAAACTTCAGCCCCCACCTCGACGGCGTATCGACCACTGCCGAGCGCGTTCGAACATTCCCGAGCTCGAAAAGCGCCGAATTGAGCTACGTTTAAACTGAGATTCATGCTATTTTCACTTCTTTTGTTTTTTTCTCCAATTAGAATTGCCTGCAATGCGTCGATATCATTTTCTCTCGACCTCTGTAAACATAAATCGTCGAACAGCTGTTGTAAATGGCAATAATCGTATGATAACGAATGGATTATTAAAATTTATAAAGCATTCAAATAAAATTAACAAAAACTTGTTTTGTACACCTAGAATATAATTATTGTAAGGAGACAAGAATTAGAAGACATTTATATTGTCATACGAGATCTTTCAAGAAAACATTTCTTTCATGTTCAACGTTTGTTCTTAATTCAAAGGGTTGGGATTCTGGAATATCGATCAAACTGCACGGTAGAAACTTAGAAGCGAAACGTAAATGGTCGACGGTAGCTTGAAATATTGGAAATCGTGTCACAATTGCATTTGAATTTCAATTATGGAGAACTTGAGAAAGGAATTGGTACAAAGGATAGTGATCGCGTGCAAGGAACGCAATGTAAATACGGCCGAAGACTTCGCTTCCTTCCTAGTACGTGTTTCGTAAGAACTTTTAACTTTTTGTTACTATATTTCTTCCAATGCAATTATTAATGTCAAGTTTTTCCACGCTTATTTCAGCTCGGATTGTTTCAATTAAATCCTGCTTATGAAATTAAGGTAGACGACCAGGAAAACAGCGAGAGAATCATTCAGGCAATAGCCGACAAGATATGCGATCAGGAAAAGCCAAGTTTGACGGTATTGAAAAGTCAATTGTACTTTGCGAAACACTATCACGATAGAGGTGAAGATAACTTACAAACCACAAAGATACATATAAGAACTAACAAAAATATACAACTATTGTCTATTTGCATGTATGCGCGCATAAGATGAGACTATTAGACGACACAGGCTACGGTTGCATCAGAAAACTGGACCAATGGTGGCAGATATTTGTCAAACCGAGAAAATGACTAATAAACAGGAATCTGAAAGATTGTATCAAAAAATGCTAGTGGTTATTACATTTTTGAGCGGTCTTGGAAGTCCTACTGTACCGTCTGTACTTAGGTAATGCGATTAAACTTATGCTGAATCATTCTGGAAACTGAATAATAAACTGAGAAAAAGTACATCTTTTCAGAGAAGTTTCGGTAGCATTACAAAGCGTTTTTCAACCTTCGGAACTGCAACAATATATAAAAATGTCTAAACGTGAAAAGGAGGAGCAGTTAATGGAACTAATGTGCATAGTTGCGGGTATACGTCTGTTTAACAGGGACTGCCAACGCGGAGGGCAAGGCATTGACGATCGTGAGACCTCAATGATTATGAGAAATAGCGATATCTTAAGGACTGACGGATAATGCGAAATCTCTCTTTAGTGCCAGCAATTTTGCAGAAAGCTGTGAAAAAGTCCCGCGATTCTATTACAGAGTTTTTGGGGCGCTTAATGATGAAAATATACAGATTCACCGCAGCTGTCGAAAAGATAGGTTTTATGAAGGAAGTAATACCATTTGGTGTATTCACAAAAGAAAATGCTAACTGGGCTATCGAGATGTTGACGGCTTGCCGTCAACAAGAGATTTATGTCAGGTTCAGCTATCCACTGTTCTGATAACAAACTTAATCTTTCGTTTACTGAAAAAATTATATGTCGTTTTCTGTCTCTCGTAGAAAAATGCTGAGTGACATAGAACGAAGTGACAAAGAAATACAAAATTTAATGGAACGTCTACAAGGACGTTTGCTTAAACTTCACGACACCGTAAGATACAGAATAGCTATCCCTACTATTCAAGTATATGTAAGGATTCATTTTTTACTTTCTCCTCTCTAAAACTAGACTTTTTTTAATGTTGAATTTCGTTCTTGAATATATTTAGCCACAATTTATCGATTTAGCTGATATATGGATGGGACTCCAGGATGAGGTGATTATATTGAATAGTATCAACAGCTTCTTTTGGGAACTGCAGAGTTTGGGCACGAAGGTAAATTATTCAATACTACGTACGCATTTATATGATCAACTAACCGAACGTACAATATATCGTAGACCGTGGAAGTATACAATACAACGATACTAAGCAATATGTTATCTACGGACGAAGTTCTCACAGATGCCGAGAGATTAGAACGATCAATGGGCGAAATAATAAGTAATAACATAAATTAACGATTATGATAGTGACTAGAACCAAAAAATGACGAATTGAATTACAAATTTTTTCAGCCGAATGCGGCGAGTGCACCATTTATTATCCCAATGAAACTAAGGATTTTGAGCATATAAATTTAGAAGTGAGACCACCCATTAAAATGTAGAGCCGATATGTTGTCTTCCTAGATTAATTAATTTACTATCAGTTCCTAGGATTTTGTGCGTGGAAATTCGCTAATGAAAAGGGGGCATTGATCCCAGGAAATCCTAACAATGGTGTGGCTAAATGGAGAGGGAAATATTACGTGTTCTGTTCGATTACCGCGGCTCAAAAATTTGGGCAAGATCCAGACAGGTATTGTTATAAAATTCTAACAATATAAAAGATCGAAAACGAACAAAATTTTTGTCACAGATATATTTACGAAGCTCTTGATTTCATACGCAATCACGTCGAACACGTGTATTTCTTTCAAGTGCACGATGATGTTCAAGCTCTACGCACGCAAGAGGTGTAAGTACTTCAGATAATTATTATAGGAGGAAAATATATCTGAAAATTTTTAAAAATTTCAATATAATCAATGAAATCGATTAAAAGGTTATCGGAAAAAGGGCCTCAATTAAAAACATGCCAACATCAAATGGTTCAAACAGACGTACATATACTTCCATCTTTCATAGATAAAAATTATTCTTCGAACATATGGGAGCTAAGAAACAAAGCGTTACACTTAGTGAGTATGGCTGAATAATGATAAAGAGGGGCATATTATTTCTCTTCCTCTTCTAGGCGAGTATAAGTCGATGCGCAACACGCAGCACGCAAACATATAAATCCAATTTCCGATATGGTATTTACGTACAAGCAGCTCCGCCACGGGATAAAGAAGTTCAAACGAGAAGAGATAATTATATGAACACAAAGAAACTTTTAACTTACATTTTTGGTCTACGGGGAAGGCGCGATGACAATCAACATGTGTTATCCTTCGTAGAAGACGAACTCGAGCACTTATAAATACTTAGTTCCATGTGAACTCTGGCACGAGACTTAAAGGATGAACTGGATAGGAGCATTCGAGGATATCCACGATAGAATGAAGCTTCAATGGGCACTGTTAAAAAAAATGAAAGCAATATCTTTTAATGAAACTCTCAAATACATTCGCGGAATATTAGGGCACAATCCGCACTTCTTTTCCTTTAGAAATCAAACTGTTATTGTAATTTATTATTCCGTGTACATACTTATCCCGAATTCACTGTTATCTTTACTGTAATGTCCTCATTATCGTCAAATGTTTCCAATGATTTCTTAGTGGCTCCCATTAATTTAGGCCAGCATTCATCAATTTATATTCAAAATACATGAATTTTTTTCCCATACATCAAAGTATGAATATCCACATCAGGATTAAACTCCGTATCTCGCACCGTCAGCCTATCTTATTTTCTACAATTCAACATTGCGCAGTGCTGCACATACTGGTGACTTTTAATATGCGTACATCGTACCTGAATACATCACTTTACCATTAAGTCTTAAGAGTTAGGTCAATTTTTTTACACCAAGAAACCTATATTACGACAATAATTAGTAATTACACGATAATACAATTAAATTTCGCTTAGTAATAATTTCAGTGTATAATGTAACTATTATACAGAAGAGGTACAGGATGTTGATTTTTTTCGTGTCATCTTTCTCTAAATTTTTACCGCATTTGTTTTAGCTTTACCATATTATATCTCTTCTCTCTCTCTCTCTCTCTCTTTCGTTCACTCTCTCTCTCCTTTCTTGACAAAATTGTTTCTGTTACACATCCATCATTAAAAAGTAACAAACATTAAAAATGAAAGAATGAAAATATCGTGATACTTAGGCGGCAGTTTGTGATATATTTAGGAAAAGAAAATAAAACATAACGTAATAATTACCATTGAAATTTTTTATATTCCACCTTTATCAATCGCCGAGTGTCATGTAATAAAATAAAAATAAAAAAAAACAAAAGATTTAAAAAAAAAAAAAAAATACGAAGCATTATTTGCTGCTTTAGTTTTACTGCCACAATGGCACACCGTATTTTCATACTTGGTGAAAGGGGCTATTTACGATAACCACCAGACAAACGATAAAACATTAATTCTGAATACATTGACTTAAAACCAGCTTATTGACTATCGGCCATTTTAATGTTTGCCACATTTCGTGAAATCTTCCGCGCATCCATGGTATCAAACTCTTCCCATTTTATAGCGTTCTGTCATCGACCGAATCTACGTAGATTCCTACTTGTGGGTCATCATTTGCGTACACATTTTGGGCAGTTCTTAACAAACGTTAACGTACCACACTTTGAATAATGCCCATAAAATTAAGATGCTACAACACGAGAACATTTCAATGGAACAAAGCAGCTACCATGGACAACAGAGTTCATCGGAATGGTAGTAAACATGGCTAGAGTCTTAAGTCGCAAGAAATATGTTTGTGTTTGTATGTATGTATATTTATGTATGTATCGTGTGAGAAAGATGGAGAGATGCACTTTGCACCTTGGAATATGTTATACAATGCTTTATAACCTGTCAGAGATCGTGGTTCGAGAATGATTTAATCTACGAAGTGATTTTTGAGGTACTTCATCATACCAAAAGTTCTGAAACGTTTTACTCCAATTACTTTCAGTAATTCGTCATCGCAGATTGCGAATTGCTTATTCTTAGGGTCCTGTAAAACAAAAAAAATGTATTAAAATGGAATGATCGAGAAGTATAGAAAGTAGTAGAACACATATGGCGTTTAATACGTACATAAAGATTTCTCTCCTTGATAATACTCCAGACCTTCTTTACGACTTCATGTCGAGCCATTTGTTCAGCGCCAACAACGGCAGCAAGCTCCGGAGACAATGTGATAGCACGAGTGTAACCACCCTTGCCTTTACCTCCACCACCTTTCTTTGCTCCACCACCTTGAGCTTTCTTATTCTTACCCCAATCTTCGTCGCTGTCGCTATCGCTGCCCTTCTTCTTTCCCTTTTTGCCAGGTTTACCTATCAGAAAGAAAATATATCAATTTAGAATCGCTCGATACATACAGAAAACAAAGAACTGTTCCATATATTGTATTTACTTTTTTTAGGGGTAACTTTTGATTTCTTTGGGCTGTATTCTTCATCGCTAGCATCATCATCACTTGCGCTCTCTTCATCATCAGAAGATCCTTTCTTACGCTTGCTCATTGTTTTCTTTGCGGGACTTCTCTTGGCAGGTTTCTTTTCCTCCTCCTCCTCCTCCTCTTCTGATCCTTCCTCCTCTTCTTCCTCCCCATCTTCAGACTCTTCGCTAGCAGTCTTCTTCTTCTTCTTTGCGCCATCTTGTTTCTCTTGTAAACACTCCATGACTAAACTGTCTACTTCTTTTTTCCTATACACAATATTCAAGAGAACATTCAATTCCAATACAAGGTAGAATTTTTTAATTAAACTAGAGTTAATTTTAAAGAAAATGTTGAAGGAGGAACGAGGTGGTAGCTTAAATGAACTTCTCCACACAGAGATCCTTCTTTTCATATAGGACACGATAAAGCTCACTCTTGAATCATTACGACTACAAGAGTGCCTGTTGTATCCAAATAGTAGACAATTCATATGAAATAGCAAAAGATCTTACCTTTCTGTGAGGTCTATGTCAAGTTTCCCTTCAATCTGTAACCTCACTTTTTTAGCAGACATAGTGGTAAGATCCGCATCCTTAAGGATAGCTTAAAAAAAAAAGAAAAAATGTTTTATATTCTGCAATAAATTTACTTTATTTTTTAAGTATTCAAAATTTCCATTTAATTATACATTAGTAGTTGGGTACGTAACTTTATTAACAAATGAACAAATTTTGTTCCAAAGCTAATTAGTTACTTGAATAAAATAAGAATTCAGGATACGAATGTATGATATATCAGATAAGATACGATGTGATGTATTTTCCCGCGTCAGGAAAGTAGTAAATATTGAACGCAAATGGCCGCTGTTCATTATACCGGTTACAATTATTCTATGCGCCGTAAAGAAAAAAATTTCTGAAAGTATAGCCCGTATTAAAAATGTAACGCATTAATTGTATTTCTAAAACTGCTTCTTTGCATCAGCCAATCGATCGGAGAACACATTGGACCGTGGGACGATGGAAAATCGCTAAAAGTTCAACCATGTATACATAAGCGATAGAAGTTCGAAAGCGATCGATAGCGTAATTCGAAATTTCGATTGGAAATCCAAGGGAATGTAACGATACGAGAGAATATTAACAATTATGGTAGGCATCGTGTCCATTTTGGGACGGCGGGAAAAAGCATGAACCAGTGAATATTCGCGGTAACGAAGTGTGCCGTGGATACGTTTGTAACGAGCGAGTAAAATTCTACGAACGAATGCTATATTTGGAATGATGAAATAAAAAAAAAAATAAAAAAACAGGATCCATTGAAATATTGTGGAAAATGAGGGCACGGTCCACGCTAAGATCGCTTTTCACGACGCAAAAGACGATGAAGACAAGAGAAAGAGCGAGATACGAAGCATGCGATGGCTTCAGGCGCGCGCCACCACAACCAGACGCGTCATACAGCATACTATAGGACAAGGACAGGGAAAGCGTTCATTACCAAGGAACCGATGAAAAATCGACATTTTTCCAAGGCGTCGAAGAATTTTGGAAAAAAATTAGGGACGGATTGCACCGAGCCGTTAAGCGATACAGTGTCTCGATAAAGCTGTACGTAGGTGGAAATACGGTGAATTCGTTGTTGTAATGGCCGGCGTGGGACACGCCACTTCGTCACATACGTGCGCGCTAAAGTCGTCATGTCGCAAGAGTAAAGAGCATGATTTTCTACGTATTCTCACTCGCGAACGTACGAATAATTTACGGCATGAATAATTACTAACTTAGTTTTATGATAATCAGACGCCAGGGTTTGGTAAATCAAAGGATATTGCTACTTACCGGTGATTTCCTTACGAAGCTCTTCGTTCGAGATATCAGCCATGGTCGTGTTTCTCGTTGTGCGTACTGCTGCCAACTGAACCTATGCCGGCTGCGGACTCCCGTAGCGTCCGTCCGTACAGTCACGCTAAATAATGAGTCCATATACGTTACTATTATCAAACTTCAAAAATGGATAACTCTACAACGGTACGTTAAAAACGAATACTATATACACCAAATCGTGTTAGTTTTTTACGAGCTACAAGTTTCTCATGACGCCCCACTCGTAATTTTGCGATCGAACGACCCTATTTTGATGTTTCTCTGATACGTTCGTGAAAATTTTTTGCCCATTACTGTACTTCAAGCGACCGCTCGTGGCTGCCGGTGGCGTCTACAGTATAGTCGACTCATATGCCTAGTGCTGTTTCTTCCAGAAAATATATCTTCAATAATCCATAACATTGTTCCCTGACATTTTAGAGGGATATTATATACACCAAATCGGGCCAGTTTTTTTCTCTCTACAAGTTTCTTATAACGCCCCATGCGCAATATTGTGATTTAATGGACCGAAATATCATTTTTCTCGATCCTTCAAATAATCTTATTGAAACAGACTGTACAAAGCGACCACTCTGGGATTCGTAGCGTTGGGTATATAGTCGCATCATATGACAATCAGTATACATTCTACAGATATGCCAAAAAAAAAAAAACGACTAGTTTATTGAATATCGGTTCTAATTCCAGCTTTATTATGAGAAATTACATATAGAGTATGATGTTATCGTTATAACGAAAAATGGAATTTTGCCACATATCTTATGCACCATCGATATCGTGTACTTCGTTATCTTTATCTATAACAATTTTTATATTTCCTTTATGAAATAAGAAACTTTGAATGCGAGACATATAGTCGTATCAAGCGATCCATTTTTGTTTACATGTGTGGTAACCTTACGTAGCAAATATGTATTTATCATATGAAAAAATTGATACATTCACGTGTAATTGCATCCAATCAGAGCGATATTTTAATAGGCCGCGACTGTCGAAGCAACCACTCGGTTTCTTCCTCGCTTTAGTAGTACAGTAATAGTCAACATGTTCGGAAGGATGCAGTCCAATAAATGATCTTTAAATATTCATAACTCTTTAACCACTTATCGCAGGCCAATGCTGTATTGATCAAATCGTATCAGTTTTTTACGAGGAAAATGTTTCTTAGGAAGCGCCTTGGTTGATTTTATCATCTAACACATCTAGTTTCAGGTTACGGCATTTTCAGCGTAAATACTTTTGGAACTGACTATACGCAATCTGGCAGGTTCGTTGAAAGATGATTTTCTTAACAAAATTTCATATAAATTTATTCGGAAAACATCAACAAAATAAATTGTATTTTTTTTCAAAGCAATCTATGTGTTTAAGTTATTTTATTTTACTCTAGATAATATATTTATTGTTGACACGTCGAAATATAATGCCGCCACGGGTATTTGAATGCTTTAAAATGGCGGTTTTATTTTTCTCGGATTCACACTGTGTACAATTTATCGCGTAATATTAGCTCAATTTTTCTTTCACAAATTTTCTGCTCGTAATACAACGTTACAGTAAATGCTAGTGAATATTTTTCATAATGTTTTTAATTCTTTTAATATCAATTTACAATATTACGAGCTTTCCTTGTAAGTATATTCTTTTTCCTCGCAATTTCCAATTATTTTCGACGTAACGGCAATAATCTATCTTTACTATAAGAAATTATATATTTTCCAGTTATAAATATTTATCAAATAAGGCGTAATATTTTATAGAAATAATTTTTACTGTTGAATAAGTAACTTATTAAATGTTTATTATACATGCAGCATAACTTATAGTTGTAGAATTGTCTTGCAAGTATTGATATGTTTCAGAGTTGTGCCGTAGTTTCCAAACTTACATCTACACGAGTTTTACAATG
This sequence comes from Xylocopa sonorina, assembly GCF_050948175.1. NCBI lineage: Eukaryota > Metazoa > Arthropoda > Insecta > Hymenoptera > Apidae > Xylocopa > Xylocopa sonorina. The sequence continues at coordinate 11,002,559 of NC_135202.1, read as the reverse complement.
TATTGTCTACGTGATGTTTAATGTTTACATGAGCTTTTCCCAGAACAATGTAAGTTATTATAATGTTAGTTATTATAATGACTTATCAAAGTGATCTGACCCCATAACAAGGAAAAAGGTAATTAGTTTTATATTAAAATCATTTATTAAATTAGCCATCGATTCTTCTTTCTTTCTTCATTTTGTTAAACTTTGTGACGCTGTACATTTTTTTGTTATTAAAAATATTGAATCTTTCTCAGGATGTATCTAGTTAGAGGTGCTTTTTTTGGCAGCTTCATTTGAAATACTGATGATCTACAAAAGTATAAATTTTGGTAAGAAAAATATATAATCACGCTTTAAGAAATCTTTACAATAAAAACTACACTGACATTATTACCTGATATTCCTTATCGCTTTAAGAGTTCCAGGTTCAGACGTGATGGAATATAGATAAATACCCAACCCTGTCACTATCGTGTATGAGCTGCTACCAGAAATAAGTGATTTCAGAACAGAAACAACATTTTTCTGCATTACTATGGTATTTAAAAATTGATGTATCTATTAACATTTTCTCAGGTAAGACCATTACAATATTTTATTACCATTTTATTTGTCGAGGAGAGAAATTGGTTTTTCTGATTGAAGTATTTCATTTGTTATCGACTCGTCCAAGCTTGTAGGCATACATAAGTATTACTGTATCTTTTTCGGAGAAAGTTGATAACATATTTTCATTCATTCAATGTAGGTTCATTAGAGTTATTGTCGTTTCTTTCAACCAGATCTATCACCTTCTAACTAATCAGTGGCGTGCAGTCCATGAAAGATATGGAAGCGCCCCTCCTCTTATATTTTCTAAATTATAAGTAATCTACCGCCTATTTTTCGTAAAATTGCTTTGTCGGTACGATATGCGTAATCGGTAAGATTAAACTGTTGGTAAACTACTTGCGCAAAACTCTCGTCCTTCGGATGGTTATGCAGCATGTTCATCGACGTTAGGCAACTGTGTCGGTTTTCTGCTTCATAGTGAAGAAGTAGATGTCGCTTGCATGCGGACAACCCTTTCCTTATGAATTTTACGTATTAATCTGCGGCGGTGTGTATGTGTAGTGGGACGGAACTTATAGTTGTGTTATTATTGTTATTTGGTTGTACCATGACCTCCTTTTACATGGCGCATATGCAGCCGTACTAACCGAATGTAAAAACATCGTCTCGAAAGCTGAATGATAATGATTTATGCGCGAGAGATCGGTTATAAATTTCTAACGACATTGAAATCTGAATTCTTCGGTATTTACAGGAATATCGCACCGGTGAAGGTTTGACGAGTACATCGATTTTAATTGTAACGCATCGCACGAAGTACGTGCGCGATTTCTTTTGAATATTTAAAAAATTTTTATTTGTATTTGTCTATCTGTAAAGATGTTCGTTGGATCATTTCTATTCTTCCAAAGTATCTCCATTTACATTTGCTCGTGGCAGTGGAACCCGTTTCGGTTCCTCTTCGGAGTGCACGCTCACACGAGTCTTCCGTTGTTCTGTAACACTCGATATGCATCTGAAATGCTGTCGCCTAGCCCACAGGTAGTGGAATTTTCGATGGGACGATGTATAGGTGCATGAATTTGACGCGTGCAGTACGCACACAAGTAACGTGCACGAATCGAGCGGACATTGGAATGATTTCTCGCGCCACGTGTATACGACTGCCGCATTTGGTCTTCGTGTGCGTTCTTCCTACGTGGTTGTAGAGGCGACAGAGGCGCCGAAGACGCGTGCAGACACGAATATGTACGCTTAAATGTCCACGTATGCCTCCCCTCTCTCTGGGTATGTATATGAACGTCTAGTGACTCGTCACGTGTACGTGTCAAAATCAATATTTGGCGTTACTAGGTTATGATAACACTGCATCATGTCAACGATGTCCGTGTGTCTTACGTATACACATGGGGGCATAGCGGATTCGTGCGTGCAATCACATATTCGGTCAATTTCTCATTGTTTGCCCCTCTCGTTGTGTGTAGGACGCACGTACAGCGATGTGTAATGAGCAAAAAATAAAAAAAAAAAAAATTAAAAAAACAAGAAAGAAAATCACGAGGAATTTTATCGCGACAGTTTTTATAAGAGGCAAGAATGTTAATTTGCTCGAACCGGTGGCAATACGATGAAGAATCGATATCCGCGAAGCAGTGTGGAAAAACAAACAGGTCCAGGCGGGGGCTCTCATAAATTGCATAAAACATAGTCTAACAAGCAATGAATTTTAATACAGGTAATTATCGCCGTAACTTGATGCAACCCCGTAACTTTCCAGCCGAATCGGTTTCGTTCTATCCAAGCTACTTGACATTCCGCGTTTCCGCCGCGCTTTCGTTACCCCAAGAAGCGCGCGCGGCAGGAATGCTGTGCTTACTTAGCCCGAGTCGAGTAGATCCTCGTCCTCGGAGGAATACCCGGCACAACAGGTGTATAGCGCGCTACATAATGCATAGAGTAGATTTTCAGGAGCGTAAAGTGTAAACTCGAAAGGGTTTCGCGGCCGGGTACCGACCGCTCGGTTACCTTCGAAACCGAAGCTTCCGTTTCGTCCTCGCCGCGATTATTTCCCTCGTAGCCGAGGGAAACCGTTCGAGAGATCATTCGAGCGTTTCAAGAATTTTCCAAAACGCACTCTCAACTCTTCTTCGAAGGATCGATCGATCGATCGATCGATCGATCGTGGTGTCCGTTAATTGAAGCCAAATACTTGCGGCATTTACTCCGCGGTAAACGCAGAGGGGCGACGGTATTCTTTGGCATATTTCGTCGGCTCATTTGTCCTCGGAGCATGGATTAATTACCATTTTAGCGAAACAAAGCCGGTTTTTCTATCAACGGCGTTGCAGGACTTCGTTTGCGTTTAATCCCGCCGGACGAGCACTTTTAATTACTCGATGCTGGGGGAAGGGGGTGGAAAAAGAGAAGAAAAACAGATTTATCGTCCTTAATATACTAGTTTTATTCGTTTATCCTTTCATGCTTTCAGTGAGTACACGTCAGTCTGTTTGTCATGTTCGTTGCTTGTTTCTCTTCCTGTCTCTCTTTCTCTCTCAGCCGTTCCCCGTTCTCCGTTCCCGTTCGTTTCTCTCTCCGGCCGGCTGGTCTCTGTTCGCGTCTCGGTCCCTCTTCAACGAGCTACGCTCAACCCCTCTTTATTCGCGGAGAGACAATTCCACTCGGACAATTTTCCACGCATGGGCTGGCACGTTTTTTCGCGGCGTCCACGCCTATCTTCCGGCGAACGATTCGGCGGAGCACGCTGGGATTTCGTCTCCCGGACGCCGCGCGCCGCGGGCCTCGTCGAATATTTCCGCGCGTGTCCGCCAACGCGCGTTCAGAGACACGCGCGGCCGTCGAAACCGATACCCAAAGTGAATTACGCTAACGTCGACCGATTAGAAGCTACGACGTCGATTTCTATCCTGATCCCGGTGCCGTTTCGAAAGGCCAGGAGAGGATTGAAAGTTATAATGCAACGAGGTGGAGGAGAGGTAGGAGGGGGGGGGGGGCGAGGGAGGGAAAACGGTGCGGCACGTAGCGCGCGTAATTTATTTTTACGCGTCTCGGACGCCGTACGATTTAATTAAACGAAAGGTGTTCCGGCGCGATGCGTTGCGCGCTTTGACACCGCTCGATTTTATGTTCGCGAGCAGAAAGGAAAAAAGGGAAAGAGAAAAAAGGAGAGCCACGCGAAAACACCGAGGCTCTCCGTAAATCGTGGTCTATTTAATTAGCTCTTCCTGCCGCGGCGCTCCGTAAATATTTTGCTTTATCGTCACGTCCACGTGTAACCATATATTTCGATTATGACGCGGAACAGACATAACGAATGGTGTTTTGACAGTAACACGAATATCGTGGAAACGAGCCGCGCTGCGGTGAGCCCCGGTTTCCCACAGCCTTCGCACCTCCGCGCCTCTTCTATCTTCTATTCGACGTCACGCTCCTTGGGATTACGCGATCTTTTCGTGCCACTTTTTCTACCTTTCAAGAATCCTACCCTTGTAGCAGGGGTACACGCTTCTGGCGGACAAGGTGTGGCAATTTCTCGGACGATTTCATCTCTTTGAGAACAAGAATGTTCCTCGAGGGCCAAGGGGAAAGTTCGCCCTCTCTTCGATCCGAAAACGCGGTCCACCTGTGACCCCACCCTCCGGGGGCGCACAGAGTTCTGTTCGTACGAGCCTTTGTACATCCCCTGATCAAGTACATTCAGGCAAGGTGTTGCGATTTTTCGGGAAATTCCCCGCTCTTCCGTGAAAGCAAAAATGTTGCTACTTAAAGGTAACAGGAAGTGCGATCCGTCTAGCAGCATCACCTCACCCGTTCATGGGGTGTAGAGAGTAGACAGGGTGAACGGGAGCGAAGCACGCGTGTCGGGGAGAGAGGCGGTGTATCTATCGTATCTTCTATCGCAACAGATGCCTGTTGCTACGCGGCCCGGGCGATGCTGCCACGTTTTTGGCTGGCCGCTCGTTGCTCGCTCTTCTCCGTCGCTTTCTCGGCTTCTTTCTCTTCGGGAAACGCTTTTCGCCCTTTTTACCACGTGATCGGACATTGACCCTTCGCTGGCCGTAGCCGAGGGGTGGAAAACACGGGGTCTACAACGGGAAGGGACGAGACGGATGTTTCGCGTTCCTTTTTATCGATTGCGCGTACCGTTACTTTCAGATCGCGGGACACTCCTCCTCTTCCTCCTCCTCTTTCTCTCTCTCTCTCTCTCTCTCTCTCTCTCTCTCTCTCTCTCTCTCTCTCCCGTAACGTACTCGATAGAGCCACTTACGTTTGAACCGCGCGCCGCTCTCTTGGTTCACCGCTTATCGAATTCTCTCCGCTTTTCAATGGTGAAGTTCGCAAGAAGGCCACGGTTCGGCTGAAGCTGGGGTCCCATATCGGCAACGTTTGGGTGTTCACCCACGCAAGCTGGGTGACGTGTCGATTTTCGTGAATTGTCGACGTTTCGTCAAGCTTCGAGTCTCCGGAGCATTCGAACTTCCAAAGTACACGGTACTAAGTTCTTTGAGATGGCGGATCGAAGAAATTTGGTCGCGATTCGAGGGTGGCGGGACGAGATCGAAGCCGTTCGATTCCGCGGAATGTGGAAGCCGCTCGTTCGTCTAGGAGCGTGGGCGGGAGAAAAGAGTAACGTCCCTCTCGCGTAATTAAGGACCAAGAGGGTTGGAGCGCGGAACTCGAAGGGGGATGGGGGCATAGACATCGATCGGGTTCGTCGCGTATAAACGCGCAGCCGGCCGGTATCCCGGTGTAACGCACGTTCGAGCGTGAACGTGTACGGCTGAACACGCGCGCACGTGGCCGGTCTTCACGGGATAACGAGAGGGCAACGACAGGAAGAGAGAACGATACGCCGGAGCGCAGAGGAGAGAAAAATGTAAAGGGATGACGGGCCGAGGGCGGGAGGAGGGCGCGAGACGCGAAAACCAGACGGAGGAAGCGAGAGAGAGCGAAGGAACGAGGGGCGAAAGGGTTCGTCCTGTACCCGAACCTACCCTAAATCGAAAAAGCACGGAGGGACACACCCTGGAGAATAATGGGAAACCGTGGACGGCTGACCAGTCGCTACAGGATACCCCGTTGTCGTCTCTTTGCTTTCCGTTTCTTCCCTTTCGGATGCCTCGGTTGCCAGCAACACCTGCTGATATCTCGTTTCGTTTCCCTGCGCGTCGAAGCGAGCCCGGAACCCGTCGCGATAGCCTCGCGGGTCCATCGGCGTCCTCGAGGAGGAAACGAGGGCCATCCTGCGACGGGAGGCAGGTGCGCGGCTGGCCACGTTGCTCGCCGCGACCCTAAGGACGACCAGAAGCGGAGGAAAAGAATGGGCCCTGGCGTCGAGGAAGGGATCCTCGAAGTGAACCGAAGAAACCTGGGAAGAGATGAGGCAAAACGAAGAAGAATCGGGGGATAGGACCGATGGAGAACGTACGAGTCGAGACCACGGGGAAGACGAAGGCGGCTCGCGACGAGAGCGCGACCGAGCGCGAAGGAAAAGGGTGATGGAGAACGAAAGGTGAAAAAGGTAGGGTGACGGAGAGATGGGGAGAGAACGCCGGAAGATGGTTGGTACGAGAAGGAGAGCGAACGAGACAGTGAGAGGCGGCAACGCCCATTTTTTGATAAGCTAGTTACCCGCCGGCAGGCTAGCTCTCTCGCAGAAGGGCGGGAGGGTGCCGGTCTGTAGAAGGCGGCAAGAGGCGCGGTGGCAGGAGGTTGAGGCCGAGGAGGTGGCGTAGGAGGTGGCGGAGAAAGAAGGGTGGGTACACGGCGGGTGTCGGGTTCTACGGAGATCAATAACTGCATAAAAATAAAGTGAGGCTCTGGCCCGCTACCTTTAACCCACCGCCCCTTCCGAGTTCTCCACCTTCACCTTTTCCTCTGCCGCGCCTCCGTCCCTCGGTACCCCTCGCCCCGTCACAGCCACCACCTCCGTCTCCGCCACAGCCGCCGCCACCGCCGCCGCCGTTGCCGCCGTCGCCGCCGCCGCCGCCGCCGTCGCCGCGACGGCTTCGTTCGCTCTCCTTCCTTTTCGCTGCCCCTTCCACACCCCCTTCCCCTCACACCCCCGTCGCACCGATCTCCTACGCAGCAACGTCTTTGCCATGCCCTGCTCTGCCACCCACCTCCTTGTCCTACCGACACATCCACCTTTACCTCCGACCTCCGCACCCGCTCCCGTTCCTGCCGCTGCTAAACCTCCCTTTCTCTTCTTCCGTGCGCCACCGATGAGGATCCGGAGGTTATTGCCTGTATTTTCTTAAGGGATGAATTTTCCGCGAGGACTGCCCGTTGCCATCACCCGTACCTCGACCGCACCTCGCCCACCCCTTCTTTCGTCCCACGACTTCTCTCTTTTTCTCTCTCTCTCCCTCCGTTGTTACGGGGCCACCCTTTCTTCTTTTTCCCATCGTGTCGTTCCGTCCTCTGGAGACGGGGGGAATGAAGGAGGTCGAGCTGGCCATAGGATAGTCCGCTTCCGGTTGGTACGGGATACGCAAAGTTTCCGGGATGTTCTCCAGGGAACACCGAACGGGGGGGTTGATCAATTTCGCGATGGAGATGCGTCTAGGTGGACGTCGTTGTTCGCGACCGTGCAAATGCCCTGGACATGGGCAGGATGTCTGTACCAGGGTGGGTGGAAGGAAAGAGAGGACCAGCGGTGGTAACGCGGCGCGAGTGAGACGGAGGTAGCTCCGTTCGGTTGTTCGACAACTTTTTGCCGGCTGTCTTTGTAGCGTAACACACGCGTGTCTCGACGGGGATCACGGGTTGCTTCGGGAAGGGTGGAACATTTTTCATGAACCCGTCGCGAGAAGAATTTCTTCCCCTCGTTTCGACATTTGCAAAATACGATACGCGGAGCGACAGAGCCGCGAAGATCGCCGCAGAGCGCGAGGTCGATCGATCGATGGATCGATTCTCGAGGTTGACGAAATGTTATCGCGAAAGCATCGTTCGCTCGAATGCACCGGAACGATCCGCGATAAGAGGGCAGGAGCCGTGGGGTCGAGAGAGGGAATTACGATTCCGTGTATTTCGAGAGTAACAAGTACTTACAGTCCCTTTGTGGAGCACGGTATACGGCCGGAGAGACATCGAAGGGAGCCGCGGAACAAAGTTGCAACGAGCGCGGCCGTCAACTCGCGATTGCGTATTATATAATTCACGAGTGGCGGTCGTTTAGGCGCGGATCGGTGCGGCGAGTCGTTTTTTGCACATCGGCCGGCAATTCGAAAAACAAAAACAGCCGGTATAGACCCGCGGACGAGCTTTTCGAACAAACTTACGACGCGACGTCGCGTCGTTGTCGTAACCCATTCCCCGGGGGGCGAATTTCGCTAATGAGTTTTGTTAAGGGACTTTTAATGAGGCCCGACGTTCTCGCGCCCGCTCAAAAATGTATCTTGGTTTACGAGCCGCCGGAAAAATTCGCTAATCCCAAGTAATTCCCGTGCACGGGACGAGATTGTCCGCGCGTTCCGCGGCCGACCGACCGGGGATAATTAAACCAGCGAACGGTTCACCCGTACCGACCTCTCCGCGCGTTACCTCTAACGATGCAATCGCGGTTAATGCCAATAATACGCGGACCTACCGCTAAACGATCCAACGTCCCGGCGAACGTTACGCTCCGCCGTGGGATTCCATTTTCCGCGAGACGGGCATCCCCGTTCCCTTCCTCCTTCATGGCTCGCTGAGAGGCCGCGCGGAAATAGCCCGGGAAGGGTGGTCCCGCGCGCTGATGGCTCCCGTCCGTTCCTTCTTCTTCCGGCTAGGGTTTTTTTCAAAGTGGAAACCCGTCGCGTAAGCTGACGCACGGGCGGCGCGTGGTTCGCGCGTAGACGCATGCGACCTTCCCCTTTTTCGGCGCGGTATCGACCGTGAGGGGCGGGCTATGGCTTTCTTTTACCCGCGAAAGCAATTTCGCAGGCCGTCGCTGGTGATTTAGTGGCGCGAATAAAGGCGCCACCGGCCGGACTACGAGAACCCGGATGCGCCGATTCGACGTTGCCCCGAGGGTGTCCTGATGCGGTCGAAAGCTCGCGAGCTTTCCGATTCTCGGCCTCGAATCGTTTGCGAATAAACCACGCGATCGCAGCGCGGACACTTTTTTTCAATTTGGCGAACGTCTGCACGGGGTGGTGGGTCGTCGCACGAACCCGAAGGGGGATTCGATTTAGTTGACGTTGAGGAGAGAGAACGCCGGAGGAATTGATTACCTGGGACAATTGTACGGCAGGGTATCGCGTGCGCTGCAAGTTGAAATTTCGAGTAGATCGATCGTTCCGGGGGGAGGTGGGAAAGGATGGAACGCGAGTCCTTTCGAATGGTTCTCCTTTCCGCGGCGCAACCTCGAGCTACCTCGAAGGATGCCCTCTCTCTTTCTCCCGTTCCTCTCTTTCCGTCTGTTACCCAGAGAGGGGTACGTAGTCGCTCGATAGATTTCGGGGAGAACGCGGCGCGCGCCCAAGGACTCGTAAAAGTAATTTAAATTGGCTACTTTAAAGCGGGACCCGCGTTCTTAATTAACTTCCGCGGAATTAAGTGGACCTAGCGGGAAAGTTAAGAGAAGGATATTTCAGATCACCTGGGATTGCTCGACAGCGTCGGTAATTATACCGAAACTGGCCGTGGAAAGGGGCGCGTTGCGAACTGGGCGATAGCGTACGTCAGGGGGTGTGGGCGGGTTACGATCTCGACCAAGTCCGAGGGGCAGGCAGGCACGCTTGGAAAATGAAATTAATAAATTTCAATGGCCCGATTATCTTATCCCGCTAGGCGGAGAGAATCGCCTGTTTCACGATAACGCCTGGCATTCCTTAGACGCTTCCGATAAAGACTCGTTTACGTCTAATATCGCGGTCTATCGATTCGCGTGAGTTCCCGGACGCGGTCGATGATTACAGCGATTTTCTTTATTAACGCTTCATTTTACGAGCGGCATCCTTGTGATATATAATGATCGATAGAAATAGAAAGACAAGTAAAGTAGCCATTACGCCATTATCCTTCGAGAATGTCTTGTGTTCTACAATTCTGATCCCATTCATATTTTATAAATTGCCTCGCTCGTTCGTACACGCGGTTCATTACGTACGCGACGATTGATACGAACCGGAGAAAAGAAAAGAAATGCTGGGATACGTAGCGAGAGTGGGTAAAATTCATGGCAATTTCATCGCCGAAAAATGTGTGTCGTCGGCGGCGCGGGTATAAAGCGGGGGAGAAATTTTTCAACCCTCTCCCAGGCGGGACAAGTGGTTCTCGAAAGGGCTAAGAAGGAAAGAGGGGTCTCGACGCCCCTGCGTCTACGTACGCCGCTCGTATATAAATCACGTAGTAGGGGTAGGTCAGTGCGGGTTATCCTCGGAGGGTTGAAAGTTTCAGGGGAGAAGGAGGCGACCAGCACCGCTCGAGACACGCAAATTTAGGGTGGGTCGTCCCTCCGTGAGTCGTGCACGTTTCGCGTCAATTTCTCCGGCTTGTGCCTACGTGTATGTACCTACGTACGCGTCTTTGAAAACCAGACGAACCGCGCGTCCTCCTCGGGTCCCGTTTAAAAAATTCCATTTTGTCGTCCGCCAACTTTCAACCTTCACCCCGCGCCAATTTTACCGACTTCGCCTCGTTTTCTGGCATCGCACGCGTCGAATATCGTGAGCAGTTCGAGCGTACGGTGAAGTTTAGACAGATAACGTTCGTGGTATCCACGATCCCATCTCCGACCCTAGTTCGCTTGTTTTTCCCGGAAAAAAAAACGGGGGTCTGGAAGGAGCGGGGGGAGGTTCGATTTTCGCGATCCTAATCAATTTTTAACCACCGGTTGTACCGTCACGCGGAACGCTCCTGATTCACGCCGTCGATGAAAACGATCCGCGCACCGCCGCGAAGGGTGCATTCGAAATCGCGCAACTTCCGTGCCTCTGTGCAAAAAGTGTTTCGCGCGGAGATCATCGCGGACAGATAGCGAAAACTGCGCGCGGTTTTCGCCTCGTATTTTTTCTCCTTTCTTTCTCTCCAAGCTTCAGCGAAACTCCGGAACCAAGAACGCCCGCGACGGGTAGAATAATTTTGGCGTGGGCGTTCGCTCGCGACGAGACAATGACCCGGGGCCCTACGAGTACCCGCGGCTCTTTTTCGACGCGGTGAAACGAACTCGAGTATCCGCTGGCTACGACGACCACCACGTCAAGGGGGTAGAAAAGTATGCACCTGGCGTGTGCCACCTGTAATCTCGAAGAGCTGCAGCTCGCTTCGGATGAGTTCTTGATTGCCGACGAAGAAAAAGAACGCGTTCCCCGCTGCGCGTCGATGTCGCAGAGTAAAAGAGAGAGAGGGAGAGAGAAAAAAAAGGTGTATACCGATACAGGTCGTTGAACAACACCCTGCGCCGAGCTCTAACCCGGAAGTAAAAGCGCGCGTACGCATCCGCACGGTTGGATAACAAATCGGCCATGGCTCTAGACAATAAAACTTTTCCTCGGAACTTTTCTAGTACGTCATTGATAACGTTCCCTCTCGCTCTCCCCGCGAGAGACGCCTCAGCCGGCCGCGTTCCGCAACCGGCTTTATCCGCCACCCCCGTAACGCCGTCGTCTCTACCCTTTTGAAACGTCCGCGGGAAATTCGATCGAAAATCGACGCATCGTCTCCTGCAGAACTTTTGACGCGTGCGACGACGACGACGACGACGACGACGAATTTAACGCGGTCAGACGACCGGAAGAACGCACGGCTTTTAGGTCGGGATCGATATGCCACGGCCTAACGACCGATGTTTAACGTTAATTTCGCTGATAGAAAGTAACGATTCGTCACACGCGACGCGCCCGTATCTGCGAATTGACCGTGCCTGACCATCCTAACGGAAGGGAGGCGCGAAGGGTGACACAGAGGGAAAGTCACGAACATCGGTGGAAAATCTCGTGGCGGTGTCTCGCGAACGGAAACGTATTGGTCAAGTTTGCGGTTCTAGACCGAGGGAAAATGGCAACGCGGCTGATTTTTACGATTCTCGACGAGGGTGGAAAAAATTGTGCGCCGACTCCCATTTTTTTTTTAAGTTTTCGAATGATATCCTCCTTTCTTTTCAATACGCGACCCGATGGTCATTGAATCGCTGCGTTTCACTTTATTACGCGACGTAAATGCACGCGCATCGACGAGCAACATTTTTTTTTCTTTCTCTCTCTCTCTCTCTCTCTCTCTCTCCCTACAGCGGCGCTTCGCTCGTGAATTTTCGTAACGGCACCCTTTGATATCGTTCATTCAACTTTTCCCGATCTCCCCATAAAAAATCCCGAGGCGCGCTGGCGTTTGTAGCCGCCGACGTAAACTGTTGCGTTAATGGAGACTAGCAGGCTCCACGACAACCCCCATAGCGTTCTGCCCCCGCGATAAATAGCCGTGCACGTCGAGATCGAACAAAGATTCTCCTCCAAGCGCGCCCCCGTCGAGGGGACGGCCGAACAGGCTTGCGGATTCCTTAACTCCCCCGCTCGATACTTTCACGGATCCTTTATTGGTCACTTATTAAGGAAGAACCATAATCGCGCTCTGTGCTTGGGGTTATCAGTGACGAATTTAACGGAGATCGAAACACGGACCCCAAAGCGCGCACTCTGCTGCGCGCGAGCCAAGGATCGAGGGATCGACGGAGTTGATTCCCCAGCGAGTTATGCGAAGGGGAAATACCACCGTCACGTAGAGGAACATCGACAGATTTTCAAAGTATCTCGTCAGGATGTTACATCTTTCGTCGTTTAATCGAAAGCAGAGAAGCTTATCGAATTTTCGGCTCGCCATCGTTTGGCGACTACATTACGCGCACGATTAACGCTCGCCAATGTTCCATCGATCGACGGGTGCGTCGTCTACGACTATGGAGGATTAACATTGAAAATCCTGCCTCTGTCTCCGCGATTGGGATACGCGGTGGGCAAGATTTAGTAGGGTAGGCCGGCGAGAAAAAGGCGGAGGAGCGACACACGGTAAACGGAGCAAAGGAGAAGGTCCTGCGGCGCGCGTAGGGGGTGTAGGGTCGAGAGAATAGAGAGGACAGGGGTAACTAGAGGGAGCGGGAAAGAAGTAGGAAGAGACGGTAAAGAAGAAGGGTGAAGGGCGGCGGCGGAAAGAGCGCGGAGACAGAGGGACGATCTGAAAGGGGGTTGCATTGCGAGTGCAATACTTTTCCGTGAGACGGCACCAGTGTCGTCGGCCCTGAGGGGTGGGTTCGGGCTGGACTGGGGGTGTGCGTGGGGTCAACGACCGCAGTTGGGGTGGCTTCCCCCTACCTGCCATCCCGTACACCTACTCCTCTCTCCTCCTACGGCCGTTCCTCTTCCTCCGAGCCGCCTGCCCCCGCTCTTCGTCCTTCTACGCTCACTCCCCTACGCGCTGTACGCCAGGCCACGTTGCGGTAGGCGAAGGTTGGGGCAGGTTAGGCTTAGCTTAGGGTTCAATATCGGGGAAAACACGGGCTTTTATTTGATCGCTCGCTACGTTCTCTTCTACCTCCTCCTCCGCCCCGTACCCGCGTTTCGCCGGACAAAGAAAATCGTTCGAACGAGTCGGGAGATGGAGCGAGATCGCTGTTACGAGACGAAGGGAGACGTTTGTCGCGAGAAAGAGAAAGGAAGCGGGGAAAAAAAAAAGAGCGAGTAAGCTGGGAAAGGGGCGGGCGGGGGACGGGAGTTGGAGAACGGTGGGGGAGAAGAGTACGGGCAATGTGGGTGCGTGCGTGCGTTACCGCGTGCGTGCGTGCACGCATTGGTTCCGTACCTCTATGATCCTCTGAATACACCCTGGCCAGAAGGGGGTGCATTCACGTCGGCTGCCGGCACGGGAAAAAGACCAACATAATTCATTGGAAAATTTCAAATTCGGTTTTATCTCATCCGAACGATCCGGCTGTCTTTAAAGCGCCCGCCCTTTCTCCGCGTTCCTCGAGGAGCGCGTGTTTTACTCCCGCGGCGGAGAGGCGGACCGTTTGTAGGGTAAATAAATTCAAACGGGATCCGCGATTATCCGTCCCTCCTCAGTCAGTGGGTGAAACGATTTTTTTCCCTTATTCTCTTCGTCGAACAGAGATGGTTGCTACGTTGATGCGGAGGGTTCGAGGACGAGGAGAGGTCTAGGGACGATTCATTCGGACCAACGCAGCGTCTCGTTACCGTTTTTCCTTCCCCTCGAACTAAATCGCGCGTTCGCATCAATTGGAATTATGGATGATGATCGCTATTCTTAAACGACATCCGCGAAATCTCGACGGTGTCTTTACGAAAAATCTGGCACATCTCCACGAGATAACCTTTCCAAGGATCGTTAATTACTTTCTCCGACCGTGCCAGTATCAATGCTGTTCTTTCCCTCGAGTAGCCGTAATAAAACGGTTAAACGATCTCATTTGCATCGGTCGATCGTCGCTCGGCTCGTAACGAGCGTGTCGATTGATCGACCAGCGAATTATTTACTGAATTAGCGAACTCGAGTGTTCGCCGATGGCCAGACCGGGAAATCGATGCGATCTGCAAGCTCGACGCACCCAATGGTCCGGTTGCCACTTTTACGGCGTCGATCTGCGGTTGCACACCGATACCAACACCTTCCGAAGATCTCGAAATGATTTCCATCCGGTAGTATACACTAGCCTTTTTTAGAGACATCCTCCTCTCGTTCCTCTCGTCGGTAAACTTCTTTGCGCACGAGATTTGACCGCGACGTCGAAAGAAGAATAGCTGGTTGCGCTTGCTTGGAAGCGGAACGAATTAATCGATGTCTACTGATGGGTCTTCCGGTTGGTCGCGGGGGTGAACGGGGTTGAACGAAAAAAGAAGCACAAACAAACGGCGGTACGAAAGATGTTCAAGAGAAACGGAAAGGTGAAAAGACGATTGGAAAAAGAGAGGAAGTTAATGGCGAGGGAGTGCGAGGAGAGGCGCGCGGAAACGGGAGGTAGGACACGGGTGAGAGGGATTTGAGGAACAAAAGGGGTAAAAAGGACCCGTGGTTAGGGGTAGAAGAACGCTGAGCTGCCAATCAGTCATTAATTAGAAACTACTCGAAAGTTACGCACCCCACGGATGCAGCGGCGGCGATAGAGATAGAGGGACCACCTAGAGGTGGAGGTTTCGGTCTGCACGCAGAGGGAGAGCATCGTGGTCGATTTAGGAATGATTCGGTGCAATTAGAGGGTACGCTAGAGCGACGTAACGAATAAAGAAAGACGTCAACGAGGTCAACCAATTTTTCTGCAGACTATCAACCCCTCGGAGAAAGCTCCTTCGAACGTCGATGTAGACGAATAATCCAATTAACGATTTTCTTGCCTGGTTCTTTATTCGACGTTCGCCGATAGCTCGCCTCTCCCATCTGAAACCAGTCTCCTTATTTTACGATGCCGTTGTCGCCTGTCCGCGGAGTCGCGTTTCCGCGAAATCTCGCGCCGGCTGAATGCGAAATCGTTTTCATAACCGGGGTTACGCAATTCGTTCCGCGGGCGGACGACAATGAGATTGCGTAACGTTGCTTCGTCGAACGTTGCCGATTGTAAAACGTTAATAAGGGCGGCGATTCAGCGTTTCGCGTTTCGATCCCCAGCCGTTGGAAGTTCGCCGCGAGAGACTTTGCTCCTCCTGGCTGGCGAGCGAGGCTTTGAACGCGAGGGGGTTGCAACGAACTCCGTTGCCGCGACGCGAGAACGTATACCAGGGATCCGCGTTGACGCCCAGACGCCGGATACAGCAACAGTTATGATCCGCTTCCATTTCCGTAATGAAATTCCGTCGCCTGAAACTCTTTTCGCGCGCTCGCCACCCTCGTTCGTCAACGGAATTATCGATTCACCGCGGAGAACTTGCCAGCCGGCGAAGGAAATCAGGGAACGCGGTTTGAGTTTTCCATTGGGACCCGCGTCTGGTTAGATCGCGAAAGAAAGATGACGCTTTGCACGCGTTTTGGGATCGTAATCTAGTTCGTTCCTTTTTTTTTTCTTTCTTCTAAGCGCTCGAACGGGGACTCTCGATATTTCGCGTGCCAACTCGAGCGGCGGTCGAGAGACGACAGACTCTGTTTATACTGAATGTCGTTATCTCTCGTTAATAGATGCGAAGTATTGGTTCGGGAATACGTCCCTTGGGTTGTTTACGCCTTCGGTTGGAAAGTGACATTGTGACGTAAATTGGGGATTAAGATAAAGTTCTTCTACGATTTTAGTCCTGAATACGACGTGTCTAGTGTTAGTACAGTTTCGACGATCATAGCGAGCACACGTATCGCGAAGTTTTGCGCCACTCGTTTTAAAGTTTTAATACGAGTTTGATTTTAAATCGATCAGAAACTTATCTGTCCGTAATGAAATTGGTGGCAGAGCAAGTGTAAACAGTGATGACAATAGTGACATAGTATCGAGTGTGAGAAATAGAAGAATTAGTGTAGCAGACAGTGAATCCGGAAGTAGCAGCGATGACTTACAAGATTCCAGCAATTCAGAATGCCTTGGGAAGTGTTTTGTAAAATATCACGCGACTACAGAAACTCGAACTCCGATAATGATGTTTTTCAAAATGTAAACACAGATAATATATCAAAATATAATACTTTCGTATGTTAATTGTTGTACAGATTCATTTACGCGCGAAGTCGTCTCGAGTCGCAGCGCCGCCCGTCCGAAAATGTCGTCGAGCGCAAAGGGTAAGGAGTTGGCGAAGAACAGTCAGTATCGAGTTTGAGAAGGGAACAGTGGTAAAGAAAAATTCTCTCGCGACGGTGGTTTCGTCCGATCGTATTTCGTGGAATGGCTGCATCGAACGCTGATTGGTTAGGAGTGGTATTCGAAACGGGACGGGATGGTTCCTCGATCGCTTTTGAGAGGCAATAAACGCCGGCAATTAAACGTCGTCGCTAAGGAAAGCGACGAGGGATGGAGGAAGGGGCTGGAAAAGTCCGGGGCGAAACGGTTAGAAGTATTCCATTGAGGAACGTCGATGTAACCCCTGCTTCTCGCAGGTATACTAATTATCGGATCGATGTCGATGCAGGACCGGGGGCTGAAGAATGGCGGAGGAGTGGCTAGGGCCTGCGAGGGGGTGGAATCGGTCGGGCGAATCTGAAATTTTAAACGACCAAGCTCTGGCTCTGTGTCTCGTGTGCCCCTTTTTCGAAGACTTCGCAACCGCGATCATCACTAATGGACGCGGTTATCGATTCTACGAGAGCACACGATGCCCTCCGCTTCCTTTCGACGCTGGTCATTTCGAGGGAACGGTTCAGCGAGCGTCGATCAAGCGTCGTTCTTATCCGATCGCAAGGGGTACGCGACGATCCTTCGAAACGGGGAATCTCGTTGCATCTCTCTTGAGAATTTTCAGCAGGAGAATCGATCGTGTAACGTATCTCGATACGATCGAAAAATCTGGTGTCCGTGGGATCCAATGGCTCGCGACGCTTTCGATCGACGGATTCCTTCCCCTCGTCGCGATACAAATACAGTTCGTTGGTTATTTTGACGTGATGGGTTCGGTTCCCCAATCAGCTGATTGATTTCTGGTCCGTCGCGTGGATCGCTTCCCAAAAAAGCGCGCCGGGCCGAAGGGGGTGTCTAATGGATACGTTGCTCGATTAGAAACATCGCAACGGCCACGGTTCCCGCGCTGTCGATTCTCGGATGGAACGTTTTCAGGGGAATCCGTGTGTACGCAACGAAATTGGGAGCGTGCGGAAGATAACACGCGAGGCAGATTTTTTTGTCGACCGTTGATGCTCTTCCTCTTCTCTCTTTCTCTCTCTCTCTCTTTCTCTGCACTCCGAATCAGAGCGAAACAACCAGAGCCCGCGCAGTCACCAGTTTGGCGCAACCTGAATTTCCTCGGACACGCTCGAACCTAAGCTCTCCTGAATCGAACACCAGAGTTTGCGCGTATCGCAAAAACCACGCTGGAAACAGAATTTCTCGACTCGTTGAGCTGCGAACAGAATTTCCCCTCTCCTTTCTTGGTTGTCCGCGATCTCCTCTCGTTTCCGTACTTCTTTCCTCGTTTTTTCTTTTTTCTCTCTTCCAAACGAACCGCTCGCGTTAAAATAGAGAGCGGCAAAGAATGAGAGAGGGAGGAGGGGGCGGAGAGTTAGCGAGGAAGAAGCAAAAGTCGAACCAAGGCGGCTTTGCGCGTCGACACCTCGCGATGGAAGCTCGGTGCCGGGCACGAGGAGTGGAACTGGAAATCGGGGTTGCCACTCGAGAAACGGGGTGCTGGTTGCCGGCAATTATTATCGCCGGCTGACAGGTAAGAGGCGACTCGGTGCACCGCCACGGGGAGGCTAATTGCTACGAGGCACCAGTGACACTCGCGTACACTCCTACGAAAAGCCCAGCCGAGCTTTGACGAGTCTAATCGCTCGTGTAACGAACTGGACCGTGCGATCGCAAATTGCCCGTTTGCTCTTCGACGCTTGTTTGTACGCCGTGGAGACACCCAGCATCTCCGATACCATCGTGCAGCAGCACCGCGGCGAGGGAGGCGTCCCAACGTCTCCGCGATGAAATCGCGGAAATAAAAAGTCCCTCTCCACCGTTCTCGCGATACCTCCTGTATATCCGTCATCTTCCTTAGCCGAAGCGCCTTGTCTTCCAGCTTTCTCTTCTTCCGCCTTTAAAGCAAAGTCGGGACGCTTCGCACGTGTGTCCTCGCGCAATCTCTGCTGGTAACGTCGTACTCGTGCCAAGCCTCTTCCCCCATCGGCCATCAAATTATTCCCCACTGGCGGATTTCTACAGCAAGCCGTGGAAATCTGTCTCGTAAGAAACTCCTGCGTTATTCTATTTCCGGTTTCGAGTTGCTCCCACTCGAGGGTGGTTTTTCCACCCCCCACCCCCATCAACCCCGGTCTCTTTCAGCCGCGACTACCGCGTATCTCTTTCTCCCCGTGGTTCAGCCCCTACGCCCACGCCCCGATCCCCATCTCTCACCCTCTCTCTCTCGTTCTGTCTCCCGGCTGAGGTCTCTCGCGGGCGCAGCCTGCTGTGAAATTGAAAAATTTTCGCGCGTTTTGCGGGCCTCCTGCAGACGAGTCACCCGGTGTGTGCAACGCAGACTGGCTGGATTACCGGCTAGGCTTTGAGACCCACCAAACAGACCGGAAAATATGCAGGCTGCATAATTCAGCACGCCTCGCGTACGTGCGTGTGCGTAGAGACGAGATACGCGCGCGCACGCTGCGCTACTCGCCTCGGCCAGGCATACAAAAACTTTGCTTCTTCGGTATCGAGTTCGAGCGATACACGCGCGCTGCTGCTCTCTCTCTTTTTTCTTCGCGCTGTTCGCCGTTCCATTTTCCAGGCAGGCGACGGTGACGCGGCTTCGCATAAACTGCCGCGGATTTTCGATGCCCCGGCTCCCTTTTAAACTTTCATACCGCCTCGCGGCCGTCGCCAATCATCCTCCGCCAGTTTTTCACAGCTTCCCATCGACTCGATACCTACTATTTCTATAGTTCAAGCTAGATGGAACAACGATTCGAAAGTTGTACGCGTTGCTAATTGGAATCCAGCGTATTTATCGGTATCGTTTCGATTAGTCAGCCCTCGAAATCGCCGTTCGAACGATCGAACGAGGAGAAGGAGGGGGAAGAGGAGGAGGGAGCACGTAATGGGACACAGAGTATCGTTAATAACGCTCGACGCAGCCGTTCGCGTTGTCACGCGAGCAAAGTTCGTTGCGTCGTGCACCCTTTTCGCAATTGCAAACGGCGAACTTTATCGTACAGAAGCGATACAGCTGGCGGGACTTGCGCGCGCGCGCGCGTACGCCGCGATTCGGCCGAGGGGAGAACGGCAAAAATTGCGGGTTCGTTCGTCAAGAGGGTCAGCCTTGGCCTTGGCGCGGCTCGTCGTCGTCGAATCGGGCGCATCCCGGCATCGAGGAGACCGAGCACGCTCGAAAGCGTGCTCGCGTTTCACCGAATCGGTTTTCACGCGGCCGCGCGAGATCGATCCATGGAGCAACAAGTATCTCTCCGGCTCCTTCGGGCTGAAACCAAGGAAACCAGGAGTTCCATGGAGAACTCTTGTTTAGAGAGAGCCACCTTTTCGCGGAGAAGGCCTCTTTGACTTTCCTACGCGCAACTTTCCAACCTTTGGCCTTCGCTGGCGCACGCCGCGTCTTGAATTTAATTCTCGGTTTCAAACTAGCCGCGATAGCGACATCGAGACGCTCTGGTACCACGGCTGAAAAGAGCCGCTCGCAGGGCAACCAGTTGAAACTCGACAGCCTGACTTGCAACGTCCAGTTTCTACAATGACGAATTCCACGATGGTTTTATCAAGCGTCTCCACAGATTTTCCAAACTACGCGGACTACTACGCGTGACGTTGTCCATGCGCACAGTGATTGAAAGAAAAAAAAAGGAATGACTAAACTTGTATAAATTGGATTGGCTCTTAACTGCTTCGCGCAAGTTAAAGCTTGTTAAGTAGCTCTTGAAATCGTATGACGTTTCTGGCAGGTCATTGTACTTTGGCATGTTAAATGCACGACATACCAGAGAGACGTCATTCGGTGGTAAAGAGTCGAAGCGAAATTATCGAAAGATAAATTGACGAATCTAATATAATCCCATCTATTTGTCTCGTTCGTTCGAAAGACGAATGAACGTTTTAAACCAGCCGTTAAATTTACCTCGTACGTTATCTATAATGCACTCATCTCGTCGATAACGTTACGAGTTCGTATCCGAGTCGTTCGCGGGTCAAATTGATCCGTACGCGAGATTTGAAAAAGTCTTGTTCGAATTCGAGCAGCGAGATGGTCCTCGCGATGAAAGGCTGCGAAGAATGGTTCGCGGGAGCCCGTGGCCGCGCGAGACGATCGTTGAAGCGTCAATGGCGGCTCGCGTCGAATTGGCCTCGTTAAGAGCCACGCCGAAATTCGCTGGCGACACGAGAACCGGCTGGTTGGGAAGGGTCAGGGCCCGCGTGCGCGCCTACTTACCAGGCCAGATATATTCAGCACGGACAGTAGGCGGACAAATGTTTGGTCGGTGCTGCCGGTCGTCGAGACGCCGGTTACAGGTCAGTCACCGAATATGAGTAAACCGCCAGTCTCGTCCTCTCTTCTCCACGGCCAACCGAGACCGCCGCACGATTTCGAATTCGCCCCGCGTACGAACGCGTTCAACCCGTGAACGCCTCTCCTTCCAGCATGCCAAAACGCCTTCCAACAGTTGCCTCTCGAAATTTCCACCGCGCTTTCGAGCCACGCTTCCGGAAAACCCGGACAGCCGTGTGGGCTGGCAACGGCCGGCGGCGGATGCAAATCGCGAGAAGCGCCGCGCCGCGCCGCGCCGGAAACTTTGGAAATTCAACGGACACCGGACGCGCGCGATACGTGTACGGAAGACGAAGAAACGGAGAAAATAAGCGGCGCAAGAGCGAGATCGAACCGGCCGCGAGCCCACTTATTGTCGACCATATTTAACGATAAAAGTGTACCGCGTCAATGACCTTGCGTGTACACATGCGTGCGGGCTAAAAGTGCAGGCGGCGAGTAAAGTGCGTTTCCACGGGCGTGGAAAGCGTCGAATTTCAACTGGTCGTTTCTCCTTCGCGTCGTGCTCGTCGAACCTTGCGAATTCATCTCCCGTCCCTCTCTCGCGAACCCTCGTACATCGGACGAGCAGGTAATTAGGGAAAATTCCCCGTGGCAAGCTTTTTACGCAAAGTTTTCGGTCGCTCTGCTCGTTGAGATTCGCGGCAGGTGTACGACGGTGGTCTCCGGTCGGCCATTAATAAGCCACGAGGCTTCTCCGTTTACAGCTCCGGGTCAGGTTAATCGGATTTGCGACGAGGCCATCGACGAACCGCTTCGTCGAAAAACAGCGTCGCTGCGCGATCGATCGGACGCTCGCGAATCCTCGGACAAGAAGTCGAATACCAATTCAGCTGACCCGTTACCTCGTTGCTGTTCAGGTCGCTCGACGAATTCACTCGATGCCAGAAAGAAATCGAGAGTGGGACGCGCCACGTAGGTGATGGCGAGGAACCTCTACGATCTAGCGAGAAGTCTGCACACCTAGGAACCAACAAATTTCAAAGACAGCCGCAGGGTTGATCGTAGGTTTGAAAGTGCGGCTGAAAAACTGCACGACACGAATGCGTCGGTGCCCTTGAAGAGGTTGCAAGCGATATTTTTAGGCCTGACTGTACGCGAAACGGGCGGGACATTTGTTTCGCCGCGCGGCGAACGCAACGAGTTCCCCTGTGCGGAAGGTTAGGGCCGGATGTCGCCGGAGAAAGTTTTGACCGAGCACGCACGAGCTTCACCGGCCACCGAAAGGCCTAACGGGCGATTTGGGGTAGGTCCTGGCCGAGCCACGCCGACGAACCACGGGTCCCACCGTGCGCACCCAGCCCTCGCGAAAAGAGGGAGACGCTCGGATCGAAGGGAGCCGGTGGATTTGCTTGAAAAGTTTTGTCACGCGACGCGTTCGCCCCTCGTTCCTTCGCTAAAGACACCCCCGTCCGCTGTTCCTCGAAAGAGCCGTTCTCCTCCGTTCACCCCCTGTTTCTGAAAATTCGCCTCGCCCCCCCGTGCGAATCGCTCGAAACGATTAATCTCTATGGATGGGAGGATCGTGACCAATGGAACGTTCGTTCCTTCGAAGTCGCGTTGCTCTTTTTAAAGAGGCGCGTGATTTTTTTTGGTCATTCGGTGGAAATATGTAGACAGGCGAATCGACAGCGGCGCGGTGTTAATTGGCTTTAAAACGCTTGGCTCGACTCTCTTCCGGGTAATATCAACCTGGTTGGTTTATTTTCCCGTCGTACGGGAACGGTAAATAAAACGCGTTGGGAATAATTAAAAAACTGTTTCGCCGGAGTTTCGGTGCACGGCGTAGCCATTTGCCGGGCCGGACTTTCCCGTAAGCTGTAAAACGGCGGGGCTTTTGTTTCGTTGAAGAGCCGCAGCGCGCGCGTCTGTTGTATCAAGAACGGAAAAAGGGGCCAAAATCAGGGGAAGTACGTGGGGTTGTTGAAAAACGAACGCTCGCTACGAATCGACGCTGGTATCGATTCTTATGGTTTGTGTAATTTACGTGAGTCACTCGCGTTCGCCGGCCCGTCGAGCAACATCGAGAAAGAGAGAGAGAGAGAGTAGCCATCGCACGTACATCGGGGTGGTTTCCGTTCAATTTCGTTCTCAAAAGATCTACATCTCGCTGGCTACGTGTAACGTAACACGAGGCGAAATTATTAACGAGAAAACCCACCGCCGCTCTGTGTACCCTGTGGGCGCTGGTTCGAAATGGGACCGACGCCAGATGCCACGGTTAATTCGGTAAAACGGCGAAAACAAAGGAAGAAGTCGAGGATCGATAGATGGTCGTGGGTAAACGCGGACAATGGATTCGTTCGTTTCCGGGTCGAAAGGCGACACGCGCGAGAAAAAGAATTCCTTTCGCGGCGGATCGATAATCTGTCCCGCGAGCCTCCGCGTAGAGCCACGGCCTACCCCTTCGTCCCGTCAGCCCCGTGAACCGACCAAGGAGAATAGTTTGCGAGTTTGTCGCCGCGAAACTTTCGCGGACGCGCACCTACTTCTTCTCCCGTGCTGGTCTTGTCCTTAGTTAAGAACGTCGATTCCTTACCCGCGACTTCTCTCGACAGCCATCCACGGTCGTGTTACCGCATATCCACTCGCGCCTAATCGCGTCGTTCGGTAACCTTGTTCAAAGTTCGTTCAACGGCCTAAATTTCGCGGCAAACGCGTGCGTGGCACATCGATCATTCCTGGCCTACGATCGAGATCCCTCCTGGTGGTCGGCTCGTTTTTCACCGTCACGAAGACTCGCCATCGGCCTGGCTGCGAATTGGGAGAGAGAGACCCGATTGGCTTCGACTCGTGCTTATCGTTCGCGGGTGACATTCGGTCGCATGCTTACACTTGAGCCTCCGACAGGCTGAACGGGTGTGTCCATAGCTACAATGGGCACACACGTTCGCACGTGAAATATAGCGTACGTAGAGAGGCAGAGGAGGGTAAAGGGAGAGAGGGAGAGAGAGAGAGAGACTGGCGCACACACGTAGGACGACGGTCGTTACACACGGCCGTAATGCACACGGTATCGATCGGTGTTTTTGCGCCGTATGACAACTCGTTACGGAACGCTGATCGAAGCGCGAGCACAAAGTACACAATTACGGTATGCCCGCGGTACGAGCGTATCGTGCTCTGAAAGGAAGAAAATTGGCGGAGAGTTTCGCCTTTTCGCCGCGCTTAATTCCTTTCCACCCCCGAGCCCTTTCTACTCACTCCCTCCTGTCCTTGCCCCTATCGTCCTCCGCCCTGTATCCGCTGCTGCCCTTTATCTTCGCCCCTTTCTCTCTCTCTCTCTCTCTCTCCCTCTCTCTGGTTTACTTCTGAGCTACCCCATGCTCCCTTAACGAAAGAAGAGCAAAAGAGCTCGTTTCTCCATCGCTGCTCTCCCGTCGTCTAAGGGTTCGCCGACGATGGAAATATTAGCCTGACGTTTTCCTGCTGATTTGACTTTAATATCGGCCGCGGGACGACATCCATTCGCGACGGAGCTAGCCGTGGGCAAAGGGAGCGCGATGAAAATATTTCGTTACATCGTGGCATGACGATATTAGCGCGGGAGGAGGGGCCGCCGTGGCTGAGTGGAGACAGAGAGAGGAGAAAGAGGAAGCTCCGGAAGGAGAAGGACGCGCGACGATGGCGTAGACGATGAAGAGGACCACCGCCTGTCTTTGCCGTGGAGAAGAAGGGGGAGAAAAGAAAAAAAGGAGAATAAAGAAAGCTTGTCGCTCGAGTGTATCGCGCTATGGCCAGAGGAGTGCGGAAGATATAGAAGGAGAACCGGGGCAGGATATATCGGGGACGATAATAAGAGAAAAGATAATACCGCTCCGTCGAGATGGAAAGGTGGTTCTGTTTTCGTTACACTCGTTGCGTCGATAATAGGCTTCGCTGCGTGAACGTTGGCGAGCCGAGGAACCGGGACTACGCCTACCCGGGTACCCTTCTCGCTCGAAACGAGGTGTTTTTAATTGACCCCGTCGAACTCGATGGACTCGTATCCTCCTTTTCGAAACGCGTATCGCCTCTTCGCGAACGCGAGGGTTAACACGAAAGGGAGGCCTGGAAAAAGCGGACGGTGAAAAGTGTACACGATACTCCATCCATTTCCCAAGGATCCCTCGGTGGTGATAGCGCGCCGTGCAAAAGGAAAAAGGAAGAAAAAAGCGGGGGGAAAAAAAAAAGAAAGAGAGAAGAAAAAAGAGGCGAGCCGGTCGCGTCCAACGGCGGGGGTGGGCCAAGCCTGTAAGTGAAACGAGGAGAATTAGTGGGTCGGCGTGGCACGCGCGCTATCGATTCGGTTTCTTTGTAGCAGGATGACAGGCCTAGGGTAACCCAGGCCGCTTAATCGGCATCGCGTTATACGCGGCCGTCTATATAGGGGTAGGTTCTCGCAGGGCAGGTTATGGTGAATCGGAATGCAGGATTAGTCACGAGCAAGCTTGCCTCTGGGTAACGACAGCTGCTACCACCATGTACACCGTCGCCGTCATCAACGGCGACTATCGACGCCATTAACCGACGGATATACCCAGCACCGATGGTTAGTGTCATCTACATTCTACACGGAGATTCGCGCAGGTAGCGTCGAGGCCGGCCCGGTTGAATACACGAGGGCTTCCTATATCGCGAGCGCGAGCGTCAACTCCGACGTTGCGAGGTTTCCGACCCTTTCCAATGAATCTTCTCGAGAACCGAGTGAATGGCATTCGACGTTACGGAATAGAACCGCCCGTCCACCCCCTCGCGCGAGCCTCCACCCTCCTCGGATTCTTCTGGGGATTTATCGCGCGTCAAGGGGATCGCGTTGTCCCGTTTAGCTCGATCGTCGAACGCGTTGGTTTTTTGACAAGGAAAAGGCTAAGGTTGGGACGAAGAGCGTTCGAATTTTGACCAACGAAAGAGTCTTGAAGGAAGGAGGATATCCAGTGGATGATAAGGACAGGGAAAATCGAACGACTGAAGAGTGGCGCGAGAATGCGAGAGGAATTCAGAAATTTTCAAGCGACCGTTCGTGGGGTACGATCTACCCTGGTTCGCACCAAGGAGGAAACGGGCCACGTATGCGCCCATATCAGCCTTGCAAATAAAGACTCGTCCATCTCGGACGATTCCGCGTTGGATTTACGGGACGATCGACTCGTTCGCCTTTGTCTCGCGCGCGTTTTGACTTATAGCCGCGATGGTTGGCGTAACAGTTGATATTCCGCAGGATCGGACCAAGGGAAACCGCGCAGCCCCGGAGGAACTGGCTGGCTGTCTAGCGCTCCAATTTTCGTTTAAAAATAGCTCGGACTCCGGTACGTGAGCGCGTTCGACAGATGTGCCAGTTACGCAAAAAGAGCTCTTTACACTTTTTCCCGCGCTCCTCGCCTCCCCTGCTTACCCCGCCTCCCGGTGGCGGCGTAATTCTTCTTCGGTTTCGAGACCGTGTAATTTAGAGCCGTTTCGACGTCGCGTAATGGAAGACAGAGATAGGCCTGCAACACCCTTTTCCAGAGCGGAGGAGGGAGGGGCGAGCGAGACGAAGGGCCGCTACCAAATTAGAGCCGAGGAGTTATAGCTGGTAAAGAGCGAGACGGGCCGACGCGCAACGAGAGCTAATCGCCCAACGAGCCGCGGTGCCGACGACCCTTCGCCTAGTTGGGAGAGAGAAAAAAAATGACGCCATCGAGCCGTCGTTGCCGCCGCCGCGACTCGAAGGGTTTTGATACGCTCGAAGAGGATCGTCCGACTAACCAACGAACGAAACTGAAAGTTCTCGCGGCGAGAAAAATGGCTGGTGGCCAAGGAGGTGGACGGGTGTGGAGCGGCGAGGAGGAAGGGACAACGGGAGAGGGCGCCAGATGGATGATCCTCCGAAGACGGTTCGGAGGATGTTGCCTCGGTCGGGAGGACCGATGAAAGGGCTGGGCGAGAGAGGGACCAAACCGGACCGGACCGGACCCGACCCGACCGGGCCCCATCGGGCCGCTAGAAGACCGAGAGGGAAAGGGGGCAAAAAGGCAGAAGGGCAGGTTGGCCCAAAAAGTCGTGCAAGAGTCGAAGAACTCCGGGACGGACCAAGGACCGACGGCGGTTTTCTTGCCCCTCCCTAAACCACTCGTTGCCCGACGGCTCCGTCCTTTTTCTACTCCAGTTGGCCCTTTCGTTCTACCCCGGGACTAGGTAGAGAGTAGCAGCGAGGTCTCCTTCCCCGTTCGTTCGCCGCCTCTTCTTCGCCGCCGCCTGTCCCGCTCGTTCCTCCGGCGAACCAAGCGGAGGCTGACGGTCTCGGTTTGCCCCGAATGCCCGCACCTGCGTGCGACGAAGAGGACACGCCGTGATCCCGAAGCGAACCAGAGGGGGCAGCGAGAGGGGAGGACGGCACTGACCTAAAGCAACATGGTCGGCAAAGCCAGATCCCAAAGCGACCGGGAGAGGAAGAATGCGTCGGATCGAAAAGAGAGCAGAGCGAGTGGGAGAGCGCGCTGGACGAAAATTAATGGCGTCGAACGCGGAGGATTTTTCGTTCGCTGCGAACGACGTGGCGATCGACGTTACGCGGAAGAAGAGGTTGGGTCAGCCTCGAGAACCGGAGGATCGTAACGTGGCTCCTCTTTCTTTTAACGACATCCTTGGCACGCATCCCTGGAACGGCTTGGAACGGGGGGGACGGGAGGAAAGGAGAAAAGAAACGTGTCAAGGAAACACGTAGGAAAGTAAGGGGGTTGAAGTTTGTTTCGAAGGTGAGACCGGTCCCAGCTGGGAACGGAAGAGGCGACGGCGGGAACGGCATTGTTCCGGCGTGGCAGATGGCGCCACCTGCGCAGGAACGGCACGCAAAGGGCCGCAGAAGCGGCGCATCGCCGGTGCAAATAGAATTTCAAGAGTTGCACATTAAACGCTTTATGTCGCTGGCGCGCAACCTTTTACGACCTCGCGGACCCGTCTCTGTGGTAATACGGCGAGGACCTTTTGAACGGCGTTGCAAAGTAACGCGCCGGTTCTATACCCGGCGAAACTTCAGCCCCCGGATAAATAAAGAATGTTTACGGATTTTTTTTTACGCCCGCCGGAGAGGAGGAGCGGTCGGGCTTAATAAAAACCGCGTCCCCCCCTCCCCCGTGTGACGACGGGACGCGGCGCGCGGCCTGTCGGTTCTTCGATTCAAGGGTTCGTCGATGGGCTCGCGGGAACCACCCTGCGCTGCGCGCATGCAAATTTCCACCCTTTGCGGAAACGCGAGTAACCCGGCTCGCTTGTTTATTACGGGATAATCGCGCGAGCGTAAGAAAAGCGGACCTCGCGAATACGGTGAACCGCGGCGAGGAAAAGGCGGGAATAGTCGTTGAAGGGGTTCGCAGGGGTTGAAATCCTGACGAACAATCCTTATGACCCACATCCGTGTGCGATCGTTGGCTCAGGTGTGTCGCGATACGTTTTCAAACGTCGTTGGTTTATCCCTTGGTTAACCCTCGCTGCAGACGAAGTCAATTAGGGAACCCAGAGAGAGTTCCTCTGTTTCTTTTCTTTTTTTTTCTAGTTTCGTTGGTTCGCGATAACGTTGGACTGTACATTAGTACCGGGCACTTGAAATATGCGAGGATATTTATTACCGGTCTGTACGAATGTCGAAAAATGACGGGCTGGTTGGTTCTCTGATAATTACCACCCGATAACGTACGCGGCGCGTCAGGTGGTTGCGGTCGATCCTATCGCGTAGCGCGATTAACTTGGCCAGCGTGTGCAGCTTCGACGAGTTTTCGAAAGTGCAGCTCCCCCTCGTCCTTGGTAAGATCGTGCTCGAAGGGAAATACCAGAAGGTCTCCCCTCTCGCCCCTCGGTGAAAATGTGGAACCGTCGAATTCGAGTCCCCACCCCGGTTCGGGAGACCTGGTGGATCGACCTGGCGTCCCGACACTCGTAACGATTACTGGTTACGTTTTGCGGCGCGAGCAGGGTCCAGTTTTGCGCTGAATCGCTCGGAAATAAAGCAAGACGAGAGGTCTACGCGTGGTGAAGAAACTCAATATCTCGCGTGCACACCGCGTCGCGTCTACCGATCTACATTCAGCCGGACGACGACGACGGCGGCGTCCAGAAAGAGCGGAGCGGTGCAACGGCGAGCGACGGACCGAAAGAAGAAGCGTCGCCCAAGGGAAGAGAAGAGAATAAGAGAACGAGAGAGCGAGAGAGAATCGGCGCTGTGTGTACGCGAACGACGAACTACTTTTTGTCGATCTTCTCTTCTGCGTACGTCTTGACTCGTCGGGCCATCCTTCGTGAGCAACCTCCTCTCTCTCCCTCTCTCTCTCCTCCTCGATCCTCTTTTCGCGTCTGCTCTTCCTCGAGTCGTTGCACTTCTCCAGCTGGCGGAGCCTCTGCACCCGATCCTGCCTTGACCGCCCGCCCGCCCGCCCGGCTTTGGTCGCCACTCTTCTATTTCTCTAGATTTCAAAGCGCTCAAACAGGTTTCAAAATCCCGCCCGCGGAAAAATCGCGTCCCCCTCCGTGCCTCTCTGGCTTCCCCTTCGCTCGCTGCCCTCTTCTTCGTCCGTAGAGCCGCGCGGTGCCTGCTGCACGGTGCGATCTCGACCGCTGGCACGCCGAACGAGCCCCGTAAATCCTCGATTCGCCGCGTGGCGTCGACCAACTTTTCGTCGCAGACATTCTCGGCCCCTCGGACGAGATAGCCCCTCGCTCTCCTCACCCTCTCGCCTAGCTCACCAGCACCGACAAACACCTTCTTCAGAGCCTGCTCCCGCCGCTGTCCATCGAACCATCAGCGCCTTCCGCATTGTTCGCTGGGAACGACAGCGCGGACGAGTACCACGGCCGCTGCTACCGCTGTCCTGGGAACTCGCCGGACGGTCGCTCGGTTTTCCAGTCAAAAATCGCGGGGAAGAAGGTGAACGCGCGATGGAACGCGCGGGGACACTCGGTGGGGAGAGAGAGCAGCGCCAATTTAAGCCACATGCATCGTTCTGGCTTCGTATTTAGGTGGATAATCGGCTTACCGAGACGGTCTGCCGGACAGCCCACTTTCCGCCTGCACCGTCTCCCGCATACCCGGTTTGCCTCCTATGCTCGCCGATTTCCAGTCGATACGAGAACGGTCACTTTTCACTCACGTTCGCTCCGTCCGCGTCTTTTGGATTATTTGGTTTCGTCGATTATGAAAAATCGAAAGGCGATCGGAAAGCGTGTGACGGTCGTTCGATTCGGTTTCGAGGCACGATTCCATAAGGGTAGCGACGAAAATGCTGCACGAGGCATCGTTTCGAAGGGATGTAACGCGAACGCGACAATTAATTTCCCCGATAATGTAGGTCCGCGGTGGCCGGGCACGATCGATGCGATTTACTCGCTTCTATTTACTCGCCGTCTATTTGTTGGCGATACTATTACCATTATTATTAAACAATTAAGCGGCTTATACGAACCATGTAACGGCAAACAAGTTACGCGATCTGCTAAACTATCGCGCTCGCATTAGAATTTATTAGTATCGGCTGTGCGCGCTCTCGTAGAAATTCCGGAAATACATGCGTTCGTATCTTCGTGAAATATCCGCGTCTGGATATTTTTCTTATCGCAGCGATCCTGGATACCCTTCGTCTCGATTCGAGATGCGGTCGAGCACCGAAAAATCGGTCTCTCGGTGGGCGACTCGATACACGGGCGAAGTGCATCGTCGAGTTGGTATAAAAAGTTTCGAGAGAAGCGTGTCCTCCGGCGACGATCGTGCGGAGGACAATCGTACTCGAGAGAGGAACGATCGGCGAGAGGGCTCGAGAGTATCGAGGACGATTCTCGAATGCAAATATCGGCGGGCATTTTTATGCGCCTCCTCGCCGTCCCGCTGCCGCGCAGTTAAGCTTTTGAGCTCGAGCGTTGACTTGCAGATCGCGGGCCGAATTTGAAATTTTAAAGCGTCCGTCTTGCGCGCGCCACTTGCCGCGATTCTCTCAGCGGTCGAAAATTGGCCCTTGGCCTGCGCGCACACCCGCCTACGGGATCCTGGCTAGGCCACCTCGAGGGACTCCTCGTCTCTGTCCTCGCGATTCGAATACAAAGTCCGATTAATTTCGCGGGGGGTCGTCGAGCACCATCGAAGACGAGTCGAGAGGGCCACCCCGCTGATTCCATCCAGCTGGATGCGATCCTGGATGGGGATCGAAAGGGTAAGATGGAGGCTGGGCAGGGGCGACGAGCATCGCGAAATTATTTCGCCTCCGCGAGGCGGAGATCGGCCGATCGTTCCAATTAGCGCGAGAATATTTGCGCTAAAATTACGGCCGTTCGAGGCCGGGGCGAAACCTCGCCCAACCGATGGGTAATCGATACAAAAGTCCACAAGGGTTGGGCCGCCTTAGTGGCCCCGCGCTCTATCGCTCTCTTTCCCTCTGCCCCCGTTGTACGCGCGCGGCACAACCGAACCGCCGCCTCGTTTACTCTTTCCGCGGATTGAAAGAGAAAAGAGGAAAGGGGGGAAAAAAAAAGAAGAAGACGAAGACAGAGAAGAAAAAAATGCGACGGAGAACGAATCGTCGGGTCGCCTGATTCTTTCCACTCGACGTGGCATCGTAGAAAATTTAACCCTTTATCGCGTCACGCGTCGTTTACTCCGTATCGGACGGCATCGGATTCTTTGCGCTTCGCCTCAAAGAGAGCACGCTTCGAAGCTGATTTTAAATATCGACGCGTTGCACCTTTTTTCTCTTGCGATGTCGCGGTAACGAGGGTTCGCTCTTCTTTTTCTCTCTCTCTCTCTCTCTTTCCTTTCCTTTCCTTTCCTACTGCAATCGAGGTACCGATTCGGGGTGGGTAAACAGTCGGGAGCGTAGTCGGGCTGACGCGCCATCGTGCTCATTAATAATATTTTTACGCATATTACTACGTGCTTCCGGCCAAGAGACCTCTCCTCTGTCAGTCTGCAATTGGGCGCACGAGCGGCAATACGTTCCCGGTGACGTGCGTGCGTGGACTCGTGCTTTCCGGTCGTATACCGGGTGCTCCGTTTTCAACCGGACCGTATCTAGCCACGCATACAGCTATCCAAAAGACGAGTCGCATTCGATTAAGAGAAGAGCGCTGAACGTCCCGGAACGGACGTTGATTCGAGCAAATCCAGCCCAATGAACGTGATACCAAAGAGTGAGAGAGGAAGAGGGAAAGAAAACGAAGGATGGTGGGGACGCTTTTCATGCTCGATGTTAAATTCGAAGGGCTTGAGACAAACTCGACGACAAGATCGAATATAGCATTCGAGGGTAAACGTCCCGAAACAGTGTCCGTTTTACGAAATGAAACGAGTCCGCGTTGTTTTCGGCGTGGTTACGCGAAGAAACGGAGCGCTCGCGCGGTCGGAAGAGCTGCGAGAAGGAACAGAGGGAAGAAGAGGGAAAGGAATGGCCGAGGCCGTGGAGAGGAAGGGAACCGTCGATCCCAGGGAATGGAAGAGCGGCGAAATAAAGGCATCCTTTTAATGGGCAATACTAATCAATGAAATACGAAGCCACGGGGAGTAGTAGGAAATATGCGTGCGGAGAGAAGGAGAGAAGTAAAGGGAGAAGAGATGCGAAAAAGAGTAAGAGAAAGGGGGAGAGAGAGAGAGAGAGAGAGAGGCGGTCGAACGTGGTCGTGCAAACAAAGGGGGTATGCGGTCGCTCTCTTTCCTCCTCTCTCACTCTCTCTTTCTCCGTTCCTCTCGGTACTCCACTCTCTTCGTTGTTCCCGCGGCGGAACCCTCGCCCCTCCTCGTCCCTCCCTTTATACCCCGTTCGGTGTTTCCCTCTTTTTCCCTTTCCGCGTGTACACAAGTACGTGTGCGTTGCACGCGTGTAGCCGCGTCTTCGTCCGCCGGTGGGTACGCGACGCAGAGGGCAGGATATTTTTCAGGATGGGATATTTAACGCGTTGGCCAGGTCAGTAACCCCGGGGAGACACGGGGCCCCGCGATTGGCCGGCCTGCTCGGCGTTCTGCCACGAATTCCCGGCCCCTCATTGGCCGAGCCGGGCCCTGGACCTACACCAACACCCTGCGTGCCACGCACGTCCTACGTACCGAACCGGAGAGTAATACCTACGTCCGTTCCTCGTTTCTACAGTACATACGTTCTCCTCCACGTTCCTACGTTCGCGCCTATGCACGCACGCTGCACACGCACCAACCGCTCACGCACGCATGCACGCACGCACGCTCCGCGACTTATGCTTGCTCGCGTCTCCTCGCCTCTCCGGAGGAGCGCGCGTCCGGCTTCCACGTACTCCGATCCCGCGACCTACCCATCTCGTTCGCAACTTGGCCCACCGTGGGACGACTGACTCGCCGCGCGAGCATCGTTCGATCGCGAAACGCGTCCAACGCGATTGCTCTTCGATCTCGAGGAGACGGAGGAGAAAGGCGGTGGGGGATAGGGGATCGGTAATTTTAAACAGGCGAGCTCGATCGTTCCGCGATGTTCGAACGAATATATATCTCGTCCGCACCCGTATCTGGAATTACATCGCCGCTGTTCGGATAGCGGCCCCCGTTATGGATCCGTGCGTAATTCACGTGCCGCCGCATTACCGAAATTACAACGGATGATAATATTACGATGCATTTCAATCGCGAAATCCCCGCCCTCTCCCCGACACTTTTGCAAGTGAAATCCCGCCAATATTAAATTCGCATCGGGCCTGCGGCCGTCTGTGTTTGCGCATTGTCGTGCCCGTATTAAATTGCAAGGATCCGCGATTCGACCGGCGCCATTGTCGGACGGCCAGGAGCCGGTTACACGGCTGGCTGTCTTCGCGACGGCCAAGGTGAAATTAACTTACGACTCTCGCTTTCGCTACGCGACGACCAAAAGTCCACCTGTTCCCCCTCGCGAAGACCATCTCGAACCGGCCGATTTCCGTCCCCAGCAACCCGTTGTCGTCGCGTTCGTTCGTACATCGCGAAACGAAAAAACCCTCGGCTAGGCCCAGCCATCCATCGGTCTATCCGTGTCGCGAGTCGAGCGATAAAAATGAGAGATCTTGCGCCGTCGAACGTTCAGGCGTACAATTATGTCGTATCGATTCGAGCGTAACCAGATAGACGCCCTGTTGCACGGGACTGTACCCGCTTCCAGCGATGCTTTCATGAATAATTGAGCGCGCGACATATAGCTTCGACACTGGGATCGGTTAATATTTATTACATCTTCTTGGCTCCCTTTTTCTCGCCGATCGATCGCCGATTCGGTACAGCCTCGTGGTCTCCGGGTATATCTGTACACGCAGGCTACTTACTCGCCTCTACGTAAGCAGATACAGACGAGAGCGACGTTGACGGGTCAGACGGAGCCGCGGGTTCGTCCGCTGCCTCGATCGTGATCCTCGATGCCCGGTGACGTTTCATCGCGGACGATAAGGTCGAGGAACGGCGGACGGCCGTTCAACGAAACCCGTATCGCCGGTTGTAGGGTTAAAGGAAGGCCAGGCTGTATGGTTAAGGGCCGTTAACGTCGGCGTAACGGGCTGGGAGCGATAGAGACGGAAGAAGGGAGGTTTCTCTCGGGTGCGTCTCTATCCGTGTACGCGCGAACCCGCCGCGAAGGCATCGGGACATCGAGAGAGGGAACAAGATAACCGCGTTTGGATGTAGGCTACCAGAGTCACGACCTTCTTCCTCTTCCTCGCGCGATCGCCTCTTCTTCTCCTCTTCCATCGCCTCTTTCTCCATCGAGCGGTGCTCCTGCCGCTGCTGCAGCTGCTTCTCCCGCCTTGGCTCTCGTCCCTCTTCCTTTTCCTTCTTTTCCCCGCGGAACGGCTCGCCCTTCCAACAACTTCCTCGACGGCTCGCCGGAAGTGTGACCCGCGCGCCGATCGATTCGCGGACGACGATCTCTTTATGGACCCGTCCGAACGACCGGCCGCGTCCGTTTGCCGAACCGCGCGCGCGGCTAATTATTCGGAACCTCGCGCGTTTTACGAGCCTGACGCGTCCCTTGACAACTGGCAGCGTGGCCCAAGATTTATGACCACTCAGGATCTCCTCTGTCGACTGTTAGGGTTAGAGCGATGTTACCGCGCGCGGTAATACGTGACAGCAACGAACCGTTTTGACCTGTGCCTTATTTATGACACTCTTTCTCGAAGGACTCGAGAGCAGGAAGGAGGCGAACGTCGCTTCGAGCGTGTACTCGCGACGCGTTCGGTTTGTCGCGATTAGCACGCGTTTCGATCGGTATTCCATGCGAACAGGCGTCGTAAAACCGTGCGAAGCACGCGTGGAATGTGCCAAAAGTCCGCGAACCGGTATCCTCGGTCGTTACACTTGCCGCGTACCCTTCAAGCCGATCGACGACGTTATCGCCCGTTAACGGGGAATAAACTTTCTCGCGCGCGATTCGAGCGGATCTTAATTTCCATGGCTCGCACCTTTATCCAGCAGCTAACTCGGCTGCAACCTGATTTCCCCCACCGCATCGCTGGAGAACGCGATCCCACTCCCTTTCGAGAGGACTTGACAGCTTCATAGACCAAGTCCAAGTGCAGCGATCGTTGCACGCCACCGGCTAGGCTCATCCCTCGAATTCGTTCGCGGTCTAATCGATCGTTCGCGATCATGGCGTCCCAATAGAGAGATCCAGACAAGTTTTTAATTTATTTCAATACTCCTGACGTCGCAGAAATCTTCCTCGCGTCTCTGGCTTGTCACGTCTTCGTACTCGCGCTTACGATCTCTCGCTGAAACTGAATCGAGAGACGATCCACGCGGAATCGTGGCTGTCGCCAGGCAATTTCGTTCGCGTTAGCTCGCGAGACGAAAGACGGGTACGACTTTTGTCGCAAAAGAGCGGGGCGGTCTATCCTTTTTCGCGCTCTCTGTGGCCGCGCGCTGGTTCAAACCCGGCCTTTTGAGGGTCGGGACGCGCTCGCACCGCTATCTACACCAGCTGTTCACGCTTTTCGTCCAGCGCGGCAAGCCGTGCGCGGCTCTCTCCGGCCTGGGCTCTCCTCTAAAGTGCCACTCCGGCCCGAAATTCAGTTTATTCGAGTACCGCCGCTTTAAGCTCGTCAGCTGTAATTACGCGTGAATCCGCCTCAAAGGGTCCTCCTACGGTTGCTTCCCGTGTCCGCGGAGAATGAACTGGCCGCAATTACACAGGATCGAAGTTGACCTATCGATGAGGCTAATCCGCGCCCGGCTCGTAAAGAAGTACCCGCGGAATTTTAACAATCCTCTTGGGGGGACCTTCAAAGGCTGAACCTCCGCCTCGCGAGAAGAACAGCTCGCTAATGAACGGCTCGAATTTCTTTCTCGCTC
The DNA here is from genome assembly GCF_050948175.1 of Xylocopa sonorina. NCBI lineage: Eukaryota > Metazoa > Arthropoda > Insecta > Hymenoptera > Apidae > Xylocopa > Xylocopa sonorina. The sequence goes on along the minus strand of NC_135202.1, from coordinate 10,966,631 downwards.
GTCTCCTTTTTTTTCCCAGCCGTTCCCCGCTCAGGAAATTTGTTCGATAATTAATCGCAACGGGAAGTGGTAATCGTTCGCTGGCAGCGAGAGAGAGAGAGAGAGAGAGAGAGGCCATTAAAACGCGTGAATTCGTCGCGCGTGCCTTTCACGTTCCCACAGAATTTTCAAGTCGATCAGATATTTCGACCACAAATTCTCTCGATGTCAAACGCGCGCCGCGAACCTCTCGAGTAATCCAGGCGGCGTCAATTAAACCGATCGCGTCGCGAAAGAAACCGCGCGCACCCCTTCGCGTCAGGGTTGGACTCGGTGGGTGGCGGCCGTCGGATTCTCCACCGGGAGCCTCCTCGAGATGCGAGAGATATACGAGCCGTCCGTGGCGTTTATCGTGACCTAAAATCCTCGTCCCAAATATCCAGAGCCTCGTGTCTCGATCTTGGCTTTAGTCTAAGCGCGACGCCGCCGCGGAGGGTTGGGCGGGCGGCGTCGACGAAGCAGGGCGGCGGTTCGCGCTCTGTATGGCCACGTACGGCCTGAATTCTTTCTCGTTGACGGTGGCGCGAGTGCGCGCATTCTCCCGTCTCGAGAGGTCCTAGACTCGGAGCCGGCGATAGCTAGGGAAGAAGAAGAAGGTAGCTCGCCGGCTTGTTATCGCACCTTCCCCTCCCCTGATCGAGGGGGAGGATTAAGCGGCAAAGGGAGAGGACGAAGGCAACGCTCGAGACGCGGAGGCCCGTTACGATACGCCTCGGTAATGAGACAATAATAGATCGTTTGACCGAGCGTGCACGTTGATATACGCTAGTAGCTCTCGACGAGGATTTCGAGGAGTCGATCTTGGCCGCATACCGTCGAACCCACTAGAGAACGGAAACGGGCGTCCCAGCCAGAGACGTCGAAATCGTGGCGAACGCGTAATCGCATTCTACCGATCGGGACTCTCTCGGTTCGTGACCGGAATCGTTAAAAACTCTACGATTATCGCGGGGAATCCTAATCGCGGGTAATCAGCATATTCGACGTTAGTTAATGACCGTGCGACCCGTAAAATTAAACGGGCCGGAACGGAACGAGATCGAACGGCGGGGGAACAAAGTTCCCCGCGATTCGAGGCGACTCGTTTAACGACGATTTAAAACTTTGTAATTCGCGGCAGTTTTTCTCGGCTGATCGATCATCGAGAGCCATCCTGGGATTAAGGTTATCGCTGGCTCGCTGCTAATTCGCTGATAGCCGAAGGTGGTTTTCGAGCGCTCGTGTCCGCCTCTTTTTCAGCTCGCGGAAGCCATCGAGGAGGGTCTCTTCTCGCGACGGAAAATCGTTGTCGACGGACTCGAGTGCACGCGGGGAACGTCGAGCACCGGACACGGTGCGTCGCGCGTTCGCGTTAGAACGCGGACCAAGGCGAGGCTGAGCGTTCTGAAAACTCGCGTACACTCGATGGAACGAATCGTATAGACCGCTCGTAACTCGAAGCCTCGAGTAGCCGGCACTAATTGACGCAGCGTCGGTCGGTCAGCACCCTATGCTTGGTCCTGTGATTCTGGTTTCGCTGATCGCTCCTGGCTGCTTGAAACAATCCTCGTCGCACGTTCTATATAAAAATACGCCTCTCGTTGACACTTGGCGTGCATAAATAACCGCATTATCTGACTCAACTATCTTCGCAGGGGTGAAGTTTCGAAACTTCAACCCCGTCAACCTAAATAGCCCTTCGATTAGAACCGTTGTACGCAAAGATCCGCGCGTTCCCGAAGAGGAACCGTTGCGCGGCGGGTTAAGGCCAATTTGGCCAGAGGCTCGAATGGACCAGCGGCTGTGAGAGTCTTCGGAAGCCCCGTTTCCGTGTCGTCTCCAACAATTCCCATGGCCGCTTGATCCGAAAACAATCGCGAAGCGAAACGGGGACGAAGGAAATCTCGGTAAGGGCGCGGACCAGGGTGGGAAACGGGAACGAGAGAGCAGCGGGAGCAAGACGGAGAAGCGTGTCGCGCACCGATGGGGAGAGAGGGTTCCAACCGAGGCTACGGTCTGGTTTTACGACTCGAAATCCGAAGCTCGTTTCAGATCCTTTCTTTCCCTTCCCTCTCGTTGTGCTCTCTCTCTGCTCCCTTTCTCCCGGTGCCGTACGAAACCGTGGCCACGAGAGGCACGCACAACAGCCCGAGCACAATAACTCGACGCGATTTTTGCGATGTCGGGCCAAGCGTACGCGAGTCGAAACAAACGATACCCTGAGCGCGACGCCATTGAAGTGCGGGACCAGCCGAACTTTTGGCTGTGGACCACGCTGGTGAAACGATTCCAAGTTGGTCGTCGACGTGCAGGACGAGATCCACGCGTTTCTGTCGGAACGACGAGCGTCAGTGAATTAAGTGCGACCAGTCGGACACGAAGAGCTATGACTTTAAGGCTACGTCGATCCGTTTCGAGTTCGTTTCTCGATCGATCGGCTGGCTGTCCTTTCCAGTGTGACGAAATGCTCGACGCATTACCGCGGACGCACGTTCCCGGTTTAAAAAGCGGCTTCTAATATTACGGGCAGGTTGGCTGGCAGTCCGGGCGTGGAAAAAATCCGAGGATAAAGGGTCAATTTATCGGCGATCGGGGACGCAGCCGCTCTAAAAGGAGGATCCTTTTTTGACGCAACGATGAAAAAGAACCAATAACGTTCTTAGATGACAGGCAGGGCAAGGAGGCGAGGCGAGGCGAGGGGCGTGTTCCGTGTTCGCCTCCGGGAGCCTCGGCTCCCGTTTATTATTAGCTGTTTTATTTATTAGAACGGAAGGAAATGGGTTTAATTTCATGTAAACTAATAAAAATACTTGGCGTTGCGCGAGAAAAAGTTACGGCAAGACCGATATATTCACGCAAAAGGCCTCTCGTGTCACGGAGCAGACCGGTTGCGGTCTAATCCTGAAGCGTGTTCTGCGTTACGCCTTTATAAACGGAAGCAAATTACCGTTCCGACGACAAAAAAGAAAAAAAAAAAAAAAAAAGGAAAGAAGGAAGCGCCGCCAGCGCTGGCATCGCGCAAAACGTCCACGGCGATTGGACAAAAACCATCGAACCGGTACAGGTTTTTTCCCTCTGCTCGTCCGCGAAATTCGCCCCCCCTGAAAAACCCAACTATTTTTCCGTGAGTCACTTGGCGCGGCGGGCAGAAAAAACCGCGCGATCGCCTCCGCGTATAATCGTCCAAGGCGAATCCTCGTTGTTGCTCGTGCGAGACGAGAGTACGTAGAGAGATAGATGGAGGGAAAGAGAGAGAGAGAGAAAGAGTCGTTGCGCGAGAGAGTGCATTACGATCCCGAGCGAGTCGCCGCGCGACGAGTCAGGCTCGAGCGGCGTTTACGAGCTATAACCGAGCAACGAGTTCTTATCGTCGCGAGATTACGTAATACGCGCTCGTCACGCGTACACGCGCATGTTTATTGATAATCGCGCGCGCGCTCACAGTTACTCCATTTCGAATCGGCGCCAACGAGCCGACCGGTCGAAGGGAGATCCCTCCGACAGAGCGAAATGCTCTCGAAAAAAGTACCAGCGCTGCATGCATCCTGTCGACGAGCGAAGAGGACGAGCAATTTTTAACCCTGTCCATCGAGTATTCCATCTTTTCATCCGCTCGATCCTGCCACGGTCTCGATCGTCGCGATCACAGAATCGAAGAAGCAAAAAAAAAAAAAAGATCCCTCAGACCCTGCTCGTCTGGCGAACGACGGGTCGCGTTCGCTGGCGCGGTTGTCCCGTTGTCGTCGAGACGCGCACGCACTTACGCCCGACGGCATACGGAATCGATCCTGAGAATCGAACTTCCGCCGGTGAGTTCTTCCGGCACGATGCCTATTCGAGGGTAGTCGGCCGAGTCGACGGGAGACACACTGACTTCGTAATTCCTATTCGCCGTTTCCCGCCGGTTTTCCACGCTCACGTGCCCCCGCGCGACGATGATTACAGGACGCGGAGGAGCGGCGCAAACTTTCCATGGATGTCTCGTCGATGGGATCGGAAGTCGCGGAGACCCCGCCTTTGAATCGTCGCGCGGCTCGCAGAGCGGACCGTAGCAGACGTACGCCGCCGCGTCTCCATCGGCTCGCGAGATCGCTCGATCGCACCGTTGCTTTTTTAAAGAAGCGAAAGAAAAAAAAAAAAAAGAAAAAAACAAAAGAAAGAAACGGGCAAGGATACGGATCGTCGAGATTGCCTGCCGGTCTTTGTCTCTTGGATCAATTTCTCAACTGGTTCCCGTTCGCGAGATAATTGTCCTCGAGCCCGTCCTCATCCGGCAACGAATCACGCATCGCCACGTTTCTGGTCGTAGCATCGAGAGATCCGCGCGATCGTTACACCCGGGCACCGATTTCTTGGCTGGACCGGTGTTTCTTGGAAAATCATTCGGCCGTCCGGCGATCAGCCGGTTTCGCGGTTATCGTTGATCGCGAGGCGAGCCGCTCGAGTGGGGATGGGATCGAGCCGGAGGAAGAAGATCGAGAGGAAGAGGAAAGGCGCGAACCGCCGACGGAAGAGGATGAAGAGGACCGGAGAGAATCGGACAGGACCTGAACGCGAGCGAGTCGACGAGGACGGGATGAGTGGAGGAAGAAAAGAGGTGGTGGAGGAGGAAGAGGAGTAGTAGCAGTAGGAGAAGTAGGAGAGGGCAGATCTTCCCGCGGGTTCGGTCCGTGGCTTCCTTCATCCTTCGTGCCCGAGCTTCGGCTGTTTTCATGGCCGTCATTTAGTAGGTTCGTTCACCCCTGGGCGCAGGGCCGCGCGAGAGGACCGGCGAGGCCGAGGGAGGGAGAAATCGGCGGCGGGAAGAAGAGGAAGAGGCGGAGGAGGTGGTGGAGGCGGCGGCGTAGAGAAAGACGGAGGGAAGGAAGGTGAAGGAGAAAGAGAAGGAGTAGGAGGTGGAGGAGTACGGGGAAAAGGGACCAGACAGCACGTACGGCTCGGCTCGGCGTGCAAGCAACGACTGCGGCGGCGAGGGCGAGGGCGAGGGGATCCCGCGAAGAACCCTGAGTCTCCGCGGAAGCGAGATAGACCGACGAGACGTCGAAGAGGGACGAACGAAGGTAGAGAGCTCGCGTTGGTGCGACGCGGATGGTAAGCCGCGCTGAAGGGGGACGAGCGGAACGCGCGAAGGGTCGAGAAGGTGGATGAGGAGAGAGAGAAAGGTGGTGGCGATGGGCGATAGCGACGGTGGTGGTGGTGGTGGTGGTGGTGGTGGTGGCGGCGGCGATGGTGGTAGTAGCGGCGTGACGACGCCGGTAACGGTGGTGGAAGCAGGCGAGCGAGCGAGCGAGCGAGCCAAGCAGGCAGCCAGCCAGGGGCAGGCATGCAGGCGAGCAGGCAGCTCGGCTGCGTGACGAGGGCTGCGAGCGGAAAGAGAGGAGGGTAAAGAAGGGACCAAGGGAAAAAGAGTTCAGGCAGGTCTGGGATCGGACGAGGGTGAATGCGTGACGGTGTGTGTCGTAGGTACTCTTCAGCTCGGGGAGCGCTGTGCCTGCCTGCCTGCTTGCCTGCCTGCCTGCCTGCTTGCCTGCTTACCTTGCCTCGCCTTGTCTTTCCTTACCTTCCTTGTAAACCTGCCAGCCGGTCGAACGGCTGGACAGCAGGCCACCGCGCGTAGCTAAGCGTCTCTCTTTCTGCCCTCATCTTCTTCTCGCCCTTCCACCACCACCACCACCACCTTCGTCTTCCCCTTTTCGTCGCTCGTATTTGTCGCGTCCTCGATCTCCGTTCCCCTTGGACGATCGGCCGAACGGAGGCGGAGAGGAAGAGCACGCTCGCATACTCGGGGCTTCGAGGCCTAAATTTAGGCGTCCGCCGGAAGTACGCGTACAGGAGGAGGTTCCGTGCACCGGGCCCGATCGCAGTCCGTGATAAGGTGTATACGCGGGCATATTCTACTTGGTGGGGAAGCTCCCGTTTCTCCTTCTTTTTCCCTCGCGCGTTCATTCGCTCTACGCCTCTCTCTCTCTTCGTCTCTCTCACTCTCTCTCTCTCTCTCTCTCTACCGTTCGTCCCTCGGCACGGCTACGACTGTACAGTCCGCCGTGAATGGTAGCGCATGTTCTTTCAACTCTGCACACAGTCGTGACATTGAATTCCCTTACGCGGTGGGTAGACATTACGTAATTCTGGCAACTTTGCGCGTCGCTTTTCTCGTGACCGATCCACCGCTCCTGCGGGCGAATGCACGCCGTTTCGACGGTGCTCCTCCGCGTCCGACTGCCACCCTCCATCGAGCGACGCGATAGATCGAAACGGAGACGAGGACGGAACGATTTAACCGAGATTCGGTCTAGCCATCGGGGGATGGGGGAAGAGGCGGCCGGGAGTTGTACGAGCGGCGAGTTTAGCTACTTGTTGAAAGTTGGAGAAAACCCGACTGAGCCGCGCCGAAAGAGAGAAGCGAAAGCGAAAGTGCTTCGGAACTGGGACTCGATCGAATTTTCCTAACTAACGCTCGCTCGTTTCTTTGGTTCCGACTTTGCTTACGGATCCGATGTCGCGGATCCGTTACGCGAATCAATTTATCTCGATGACGCGTGTAAGCTTTGCAAAAAAAAAAAAAAAAACAGAAAAAAACATAATCGATCGCGCTCGCTCGTTTAAATCTGTCTTTCGGACTCGACACCAGCGAATTATTAAATCTCGCGATTTGTTGCCGACACCGACCACTGCTCGCATTATGCTAATAAGCGGCCTCGAATCTCCTCGAAGCTAACTCGACTCGAGCTTATTCCTCCTCTCCGGCTGGGTGGAGGAAGACAGAACTATCGAGCATTACAGAGACGTCGTTTCTGACGCAGCCACTGCTCTCGCTGCTCTTGCTCTTTCCGTTCGTTCGCCGGGCAGATTAGAGGCCAGTGGAGCGCCGCGATAATTCCTTTTTCTAATCCAAAACCTCCCCGCGATTCGCATTAGCCTGCGAATGGACGGTTATAAATATAGAATTTGCCGTGGTTCACGGCGAGCTCGAGTCGGGTATCCCTTTATAACGCGCCGCGCGGAATCGAAACGCGTTATCATCCCGGTCGAATGTCGTTCCGCGAGCGTACGCGCGCGAACAAGATGGGAGGCGCGCACTCGGGCGAAAGGTGCACACGCGCGTCTTAGAAGGGCGGCACGGCTCCCTGGCGTTATCGGACGTAAAACTGGATAGAGACGCAGCATTTCTCGTGGCAGCTGCCACTCGAGCGCGCCACCTCATCCCGTTTATGGAAAAACGCACGGTTACGGATACGTAGCCAGAAAACCGCCACCCGTGGGATGCCAGAATGAAACGTCTTCGACATTCAATTATCCGGCTCTTCTCTCGAGTGCGCGCGCTAAGCGTTACGAACGCGGCGCCGCTCCGCGTTTCAACCCCTTTCGCTCGTAATTTCCCCCCCTCTCTCTCTCTCTTTTGGTGCCTCAATCTTTCTACGCGGATATTCCGACGACACTCGTTCGAAGGGCCTCAACAATGCCTCGCGTTCAAAATACCAGCCCAAGGTGCATCAAGAGGCAATTCTTCGAGTCGACGATACATTCTCTTTTCTGGTTCTCGCGTTACGTACTCCAGGTCGAAAGTTTCCTCTCGATCGTTCGAACCGCTGAGAAATTGGTCAGCGTCACCGGTAGAGACGATCGCCGAAGGAAGCCGTAAAGGGGAGAAACGTTTCCCCCAGCGATGGCACGGGAAAGGGGTGGGTCGAGGGTGGAATTCCGCGAGGCGGTCGAAAAAGAAAAGCGTTATCCGTTGTAACGGCGAGAGGAACTGTAAGGCGCTACGAGCACGAAGAAAGGTGGGTGGTTGGGCAGGCTAAAGAAGAAGGGTAGTGCGGGCGAAAAGGGGTTGGGGGTGCGGGGTGGAAGACGATAAGGCGGAATCAGGGATTCGTAAAACGACGTAGCCGAGCACCGGAATGGGTCGTAATGCGCGGCGAACACATAACCTTAAAAACAAGCAAGGGGCGAGCGAGCGAATAGGAAAGAAAGAGAAAAGGAGAGAGAGAGAGAGATTGCAAGGGGCGATGGGGTGGCACGCGGGGTTGGCCGGTGAGAGAGAACGCGCGGTGGAGGAAACGGGGCAAGTCTCTCTGCCCGGTTTCTCGGTTGGCTTGCACGAGTTCGCGAGGGGGGCTGCTTGGAGCCGCTTGGAGCCGCTTGGAGCCGCTTGGAGCCACGCGGGGGCAGAGCAAAAAGGGGCATATATCCCGCGGCCGCGGCTCGCGGAGGGGCGAGCGAGCGAATGCGCGCGGCAGGGCTCTGGTGCACGGGGCGAATAGAAGGTGGATGTGCCGCGCCGTAAACGAAACGATGCCGTTGACGACATTTGGAACAGATAATGGCGCGAATGTGCCGCGGGGGTGAACGAACCGAGGGTAGGACTGGGTTCGGTTGGGTCGGCTCGCCGTTCGGTTGGGTTGGGTTGGGTTGGGTCGGCTTGGCTTGACTTGGCTTGCCTCGCCTCGCCTCGCCTCGCCTCGGCTTGGCTTGCTATCACATCAGCTATCGATCTTATAACGCTCTGTGACTCCCTGGCCTCCGTTGTCTCCTCGTTGCTACTCTCTTCCTCCTCGCCGCTTCGTCCCCGTTCGCCAGCCTAGTTCGTTTCCTGCGATCTTTCCTCTAATTTTCACCCCTTTTCCAACCGTTTCGTCCGCCTTTACGGGGATCGAGAGAGAGAGAGAGAGAGAGAGAGAGAGAGAGAGAGAGAGAGAGATTCGAATTTTTAATTCGCAACGCGCGACTAATTATTTCGGCCTCTTTGATGCGGAGCTGCTCCCTTCGAGACAACGACGGCAGCGATATTAGTCCCCCTTTTTTCTTTTTTTTTTTTTTCTTCTTTTTTCTTTCCACGAGGATCGAAAGCTTGAATCTCAAAGGCTCGACGGCGCCCGTGTCTTGCCGTTACACCACGATTCCTCTGTCCCCTTTTACTTGAGCCAGTTCCGACACTTGCCACTAGGTCTCTGCTTCCTGACTTGGTTTCTCCGTCAGCTTCCGTCCCGTTCGTTCGCGCTTCCGTACACACGTTTGCGCGGCGTTTCTCGTCTGGTCCTCTTTCCGCGCCGCCCCTCGTCTCTCGCTGCTCGCACCGCGATCCAGCCCACCCCCGTACTTAATCCGCCGGTTTCTCTTCATGCGTGCCGGCCGCGGGGATGCGCGTATATGCACACGCGTGCACGAGCCTGGAGACGTTCATTTTCCGGGAAATTATTTCCGTGAGAGAAGCTGCGTCGGTTTACCGTTGCCCGTGGAGAACTTGCCGGTGCCACGGCAATTGGACGATGAGAAACAACTGCCGTGACCCACATGCGTCGCAGCCAACAATTTCTCCCCCCCCTCCCCGTTCCACTTTCAATTCTCGCTGGATATTTACGAATACTCAATGGGGTTCTTTCTTTCCAGGGGTTGGTGCACGGCGTGGACATCGTGTATACATCGACGACGTTCCCGAAAAAGCGAGAGAAAGGGAGAGAAAAAGTAAAAACAATCGTGGATCCACCGATATCTGATTTCATTAAGCGTACGCGTTTAACACGAGTCGAACAAAAAGCGGCAGTAGGTGGGCGTTGGAAGGAACGGGAGGAAGGAGGAGGACACGGGGAAAGAGAATCGTATCCGTGGATGGAGCAGCCGGTGGAAGCCGGAAGTCAGTTTCTCGGTAGACAGCTTTGGCTTCGTTTTAAACAGGAGTGGAGGCTGGCGTGCACGCGGGAACCAGGCGGAGACGTGCCGATCAGAGCTGTCAGGTTATTGTCTCGTGTTTTAATGGAACATCACCAGGCGCGAAATACCGTCGCGGTGTTCAACTGAATTAAATGTCGGTGCGGTTTGCATTGAGGACCTCCGCGTCGTAGTCGTTTGGCGGTGGCTGGCTGCGTCGCCGTTTTCGTCGTCGTCGTCGTCGTCGTCGTCGTCGTCGTCGTCACAGGCATCGTCGAGGCCGATGCATAATGGAGGTAGGCCATTGGGTAGGTGGTACTTTAATTCCAGGAGAAGACGAGTTGACAGAGAAGAGATAGAGGAAGATCGAACAGTCGAGTCGTCGAAGAGAAAGAGAGAGGGAATGGAAGAATGGGATCCAGTGGAAAGCGAGAAACGGGGACAAGAAATACGGGAGCAATTTAGGGACGGTGGAGCCTGCCTATTACCGTCCACCCTCCGCGAACGGTCGCGAGGCGCGCGATCTTCTCTCTCTCCCCTCCGCGTTGCCCTTGTCACCGAAAACAGCCCTGATTTTCGCTCTGACGAGGTGTCGCGGATAATTAAAACCCGTTACACCGTTAATCGCGCGGCGAGATTCTCCGCTTAATTAACTCGTCCGCGGTGATCTCGTTGAGGGATCAGTTGTTCTAAACGCGAAGTCGTTTCTTTTACCCGCGAACAATACCACTTGTTCTCGCATCGAGAACTCGTCACCAACGTATCACGATTCTCTAACGATATCGCCCACGTTTCTGTTGGGTCCACGTCGAACGCGATGGCCGCACCATTGGCCGCATGAAACTAGTTTCGACGACCAAGTGGATTCTGGCCCCTCTAGGACAGGCGTGCTGCGGCTGGTCCATCCAGCGAGTGACGGCTGAATCCACCGTCACCATTGTCGCACTGCGTTACGTTAGCCAGAGAGGCCAGAATCAAAGTTTCCGTTTCTACTTACGCGCGAGCGTCACGCGTGTCAGGCTTTGGGAATTACGTTCAGACCAGGTTCAAGCGATCTTCTCGACGATCGGGGGCAGTCGAGCTCGGGAATTTCATTGGAAATTACGGTGCACGCGACACTGGCACGATGGATGGATCCTCGCGCGGCGTCGGATAATTCGTCGCGAGCGAATAAACAACGAGGATCGTAAAAACGCGCGCGTATACGCGTCGAAGACCGGAAAATGCATCGAGGACGTGAACCACGACACCGCCTCCGCCCGGTCGGCTCCTATGAGACAAGATGTAACGTAAAATGACGTTACGGCTTCCATATCCTATTGAAAAGGAAGCGCAAATTCCATTTGCCGCAGCACCGCGAATAAAGATGTAGGCGAACCGTGGGGATAGCTTACCATCGGTTCGTGGCTCTTTCAGAATATTTACGCTCGAACGATCGGAGATCGACTGGTTGCGGGAGTTACATCCAAGATTCCAGCTAGCGGACCCGTTCGTTCTCAACTGTTCCGAAATAACGAGATCGCGGGTACGCACGCGGTTGTTACCTAGCCGCTTCTTAGCGATCGCGCTAGTACATCGGTGTACTGTTATTATCGTAACCGTCGCATCGATCTGTTTGCCAAGCGATTCGAGTCGCGAGGAGGCGTTCGCGTTTCGATTTTCGTCGGTTCTCCAACGCGCGAAGATCGCGCGGCGAACCGCCAGACTTTTCGCGAGGGGTGCAGCGGACCTGCGAGAATCCACAGGGGAGATCCGAGCAAACGTATCGAAATTGATAAAAATCTGGAAGCGAACGACGCGGCGAGGCGCAGGGAGACGCTCGAATCCCGTATATGCGTCCTGTTTACCGCGTGGAGCGCGGCTAACTTGTCGTTTGTTGCCTATAAAAAGATCGCAAAACGGCCGATAGAAAGAGAACCGGTGGACCAGCGCGGGAACTGTGCTGCGTAGATACGTGCGTGCGTGTGTGCTCGCCTAACGCTGCAGACACACAGAGAGAAGAAGAGAGAAAGAGAGAGAGAGAGATAGACAAGGTAGGGTGCAAAATGCGAAGGGGTGTGTGCGTGCGTGCGTGCGTCTATAGGTGTACTCGTGTCAGCACGTGAGGGATATTTTTTCGAGAAGCAGCACTCGAGAGACGCATCTCGATCGTGGAAGCGTGGCTGGCCGGCCACCGGAAGTTGTCGCCGCGCTGCCCATCGCGATAGAGGCGATCGAAGGGGAGGACGAGGGGGAGGCGGTTGACGAGGGAACAGAGACCGTCGAAGAACCCGCGAACCGAGTAGTGACACGGACCAGCGTAGGGCAGAGAAGAAAAGGGAGAGGATAGAGGAGAAGAATGGAATAGAATAGAATAGAAGAACGGGGAGAAGCACGCGGCGCTTTTAAATATAGACGCGCGCTCTCGCGCGCATACGCGTAGTAGATGCACACGAGCAAGTAGACTCCGCGGAACGTCTCTCTCTCTCTCTCTCCTTCCGTCCCATGTACAGGTAGTACGCGTCTGTTCACAGAGAAACGCCGAACCCGTGTGTACGCACGCAACAGCGTGTTATCAAAGGATTGGAAGGCAGCCGAAGCGGTTCTGCATGAAATTTTGCGTGCATTATAAATGCGCGCAGCCTCGCAGCCAGCGGGAGCGAGCGAGATCGTCGAGCCCCGTTCCACCGAGAGGGACGAGAACAACAGAGATCGAGAGACAGGTGAGCGATGGGGTGAGGAACTGCGGAACGCTGCGGTGAGAGGAGAGGAGAGACCGTGTGCACCGGGTACAGGAGCGAGGAGGAGGAGAAAGGAGGTGGAAGAGGAGAGGTAGGAGGAGAGACAACGTATGGAGCCCCTGACCAAGCAACGGGTTAGGTTGGGCCTGAAACGTTGGTTGGACGCGACTCTAACCTACCGTAACGCTATAAAAATAACGGCTACCCTCGTCCTTGTTCCACGCGGCTCGCCCGGCATCCGGCCGTCTCCGTTCTTCCTGCTGGATTATCCTGCTTCCTCGTCGCACGGGCGACGATCTTCTATTGGCGGCGTTACTCTGTTACGCACGGCGCGGCAGGGACGATGATCATCGAACAGAGGGACAGGGGAAGAGAAAGAGAGCAGCAGCGTATACGTACGGGGCAGAAGAGTTACGAGGGATGGGGTACGTGCCATGGGGGGAGACAGAAGGACGGAGCGCGGGACGCGTACGCGTGTAGGAGAACGCGCGAGCGTGCGATCGGAAGAGGAGAACGTCCGAGGGATAAGAAAGAAGTACCGTCCGCGGCGAAGAAGGTACCGTCGTCGTCGTCGTCGTCGTCCTCTATCGGGTACGCGTGTGCGCGCGACCGTGCAAAAATCGCTCCCGCCGCGGGGATCGGACCCAGGGGCCCCTGGCTACTTTCGATGCCCATCCGATTCCCCTCTGCCCGCGTCACCCCAACCTTCGCGCGCACATGCTCGCCATTCGTCTTGCCCGTTATCCAGGACCGGAAGACCGTATCGGCGGAGGGTTCGAGAGACGCTTTCTTTCGCTCCGCGCGCAATTTTTCCTACTCCTCTTCTTCGCCTCCTCCTCCTCCGTTTTCCTCGACTCCCGCGCTCGTGGCGGGTAATGGAAATTACCGTGGGCTTCGCTATTTTGTTACGCTAACATTTCCCGTGCCCCGTGCCGTTCCAATTTTAGCGAGCACACGGGCCCGCTACGGGTTGAACTTTGAAATTTTCAACCCTTTCGCTCTCGACACGTGCCTCTTCCGCCCGGCTTTCTTCCAATAACCTTGCAATTTTTACTCGCCGTTCGGCCCATTTGTCCGGTGAATAATGAAACGGAGTAGCTCGCGGCCAGGCGAGGCGAACGGATTAAAATTTAATTAGTTATGCGCTGATAAAAAGTTGCCGCTCGCTCATTTATTCCCCACTAGCCAAACGCCCCTAAATCAGATTATATCCCCCCGCCACCGGTTCCCCGGCGATCTCCTTCGCGAGTTAATTCATTTTCTATTTCGGAGCTAAGAACGTTTCTCGCTCCAGAGAGAACGAGGCACGTGGATTCCTGTATCCGCGTCTTACAGCCGGATATATTGGACGCGTGTGAACACACACGCACGAAAAAATAAAAGAGAAGAGCACATTTTTACGCGAAGAGAGACAGATCGGAAAAGGTGTTCGCTGCAAGGGGGTGGAGTGGAGTCGCTGTTGCGGGTTCGCGATGGCCAGTGACAGCAGACGGGACGAAAGGTTTCTCGAACCGGTTGGCACCTGTTCCACGATGCGTGTCTCAGTCGGCCACGGCCTTTCGTTTATAATGGTGGAGAACAAACCGATCGCCGTGCGCGCGGCGGCGGTGCATCGCGGATCGGATCGAGCCGCGAGACGGCAGGAAACGCCGCGAAGAAAACGTCCAGCAAAACGGACCGGCACGACACTTGCGGTATCCCGTGAAGGTCGATCCTCCGAACCAGAAGAGTCGTTTCGCCGTGGTACGAGATCGTATCGAGCCGATCCCCGCGTCCCGATAAATCGAACGACTGCCGTCCGTTTAATATCGATGCGCGAGCAACGATCGAGATACCGAAACGGTGGAACGGGAACGATCACCCGGATGACGCATCGCGCCGGGGCACGGAATGCAAACGACACGCCGCGACCAGTAATACAGTTGTCCCTCTACTTTTTCTTCCTCCTCTTCTTCTTCTTCTTCTGCACCATCATCATCATCTTCTTCTGCTCCTTCTTCTCCTCCTTCTCAGTCCACGATGGAAGTTTATCGTACGCCGAGCGAAATTCTTTTACAGCCTGGGTCTACGCGATTCTTACTACTTACGACATGTTGGTATATCCACTGGAAGCTTCGTCAGTCTGTCAGAAATCATCGCAGGCAATGATTCTCAGAGATATCTCTTTGCGAGTAGATCGTGACGTGTGAAACGAGTCGTCATCGGGAAGCGAGATTGAACGTCTTCGAGGAGTAACGCTACTAGCAACGATAGCGGATAATACCGTAAGCGTAATTGTCCTCTATTTGGCACATGCGGGTCCGGCACCACTGATCGAACGGATGGTCATCGAGGAGAAGAAGAAAAAGAAAAAAAATGAAGTTACCGATAAGAAATTTGGGGTAAGATCAGGACTCGCGGAGATCGCGTTGAAATCGTTGACGGTGGTCTTCCCACCCCGAGGTATTCGTCGAGGCCGATGGCTTTTCCACCCTCGGCATCGAAATGTTCCCCCCTGGCCCCTTAAGCAACGGAAGCGTGCTCCCTCCCACCCCTTGTGTCCATGAAAACGTGCACGTGCTCTCGGTGGCTGGCAGCCAGGACTGGCAGACCTGTTCGCAGCCAGGCCTGCCACAACAAGGGCACGTACACGCCCCCTACGCGTCGCCTGCATCTGGGGATGGCTGCCAGCCTAAAGGGTAGGTATACGCACTGGGAGTTACGTTGGGGTAGGCCTAGAGCCGGCTTGCGTGGGCGTGGGTGGCTCCACCCCGTCCAGGCTCATCCTTCTGGGGGATGAAAAAATAGAGAGAGCCCACGGAAAGAGAGAGCGAGAGCGCGTAACCGGGTTAGAAACGGGGAAAGAGAAAACAGAGGGAAAGAGAAAGAGAACACCGAGTCGAGCGAACCCCGGTACGAGAGCGCGAGCAAGAAAGGGACAAAAAGCTAGAAAGAGAGAGAGAGAGAGAGGGAGCGAACGAGTCGCTCTGAGAGACGGAGTGGCCGACGGAGAAAGAAAAATATTGGCGGAAGAGGGAAAAAGAGGGAGCGAGAGAAATAGAGAGGGGGGGGGGGGGAGAGAGAGTTAACCGGAGAAATAACCCTACCTATACTCTTGCCGATCGCGCGTACGCACGCATATGCGTGCGGTTTACTTCTTCTCTCCCCTTTACCCTCGCTCGACGTAGCCTCGGCTAACGCATTTACACACACCGGTCCACCCTCGCGATCCGCCCCCACGTTTTCTGGAATTTTTCCTTCGCAACGACCGCCAGTCACCCCCTGGCGCAGCCTAGCTGCGGTCATCCACCTAACGTTGCCTCGAAACTCGAGACCCGCAGCCGCCGGCCTCGTTCTTTTAATGATGGCCTGCTAAGGGGGAGGGTGAGACGATCCTCGTTGTTGGCAATTAACGGCGCAAAGAGTCTGCGAAAGCCCAGCCTCGCCGGCGGAACACCGGAAGCTAATTCAAACGGGCAGGTGTTAACGAAAGGCCTGCTACGAAACTGGGGCTCGCATCGAGGCTCGTGTCCTTCCTCGATACTCGTGTCTTTGCTGCACGCGCAAAGTCAAGTTTGCAAAAAAAAAAGAAAAAGGAAAACGGAGGAAAGGGGAAAAAAAATAATCCGCAGACTCTAGGATTTCTCGTGCCTTTTTGTAGTTTTCTTCTTCTTTTTTTTTTTTCCCGCGACGCCGCTACCCCTGCGTCGCTCTAGTTTCCCGTCTCTCTAGAACCCTCAGCGAGATTCTCCTACGTTCCTCCATCAGGGATTTGAATGCCCGACTAAATTGTAGATTTTTATACCGGAACGAGGCGGAGGGACGGGAAAGCTGCGGAAATCTGCGGGAAACGCGACGGAGGGATCGATCCGAGCCTCGAAATGCCGCTGCCTCGAAGGAGCTCGCGGGGAATTGGAAAAAAAAGAAACGCAGTATCTCGGTCTATGGTTACCGCGTGGTTCCGCTACAGTTGATCGCACGTAACCTAGTCCGTGACATAAGCGCGGACGGAAGGTGCGCGCGTACACCTGGGAATTACCAGACACATAACATTATCAGCGCGATACTTGACCCCTGAAGAAGTCAGTCAGCCGCGCGGTCGGCGAAACGTCGAGGCT
This sequence comes from Xylocopa sonorina, assembly GCF_050948175.1. Taxonomy (NCBI): domain Eukaryota; kingdom Metazoa; phylum Arthropoda; class Insecta; order Hymenoptera; family Apidae; genus Xylocopa; species Xylocopa sonorina. The sequence goes on along the minus strand of NC_135202.1, from coordinate 10,950,148 downwards.
ACGGTTCCCCAGCGATCCTAAGTAGCAACAGCCGCGCGGTCTCGCTCCGTGAAAGCTGAAACTCGCGAAAAATCATCCGTTCCCCTTCATCTCCGTTTCCGTCGCCTCCCTCGAAACGATTCTCCGAAGCGCAACGTCCGCGCAATTAACGTGTGATTCGGCGCAAATTGGCGGCCCCTTCAGCCTTGCCGAAGGAGTTCTCGACGCCCTTGAATTTCGGTCAATGTCTTTGGCGCCGGTGACGCCGGGTACCCTTCGCCGATATACCTCCAAGTTTTTTCGTCCTTTTGCTCAGGCCGAGGAGCTCGCTCGGGAATCAGGCAAAAGGTGGGACGAAGAAAAGGAAGCCGTGGAATCGTGAGAGGGGGGAAGGAGAGCAAGGGAGCAAGTAAATTCACCGTGGCGTGGGCCGGGCCCTACTGCGCCGTCCTTGGCGGTATCCTTGGATTTCGGTCGGTGTCCTTGGCACTGATGGCAGCCCCGCTCGGCCCGGTACCACTTTATTCTCCCTGTCTCGTCCCCCTGCCGCGTTCTCCTTCTCTCACCGGTTATCCTTATTCCGTCTCCTCCGCTGGTTCGTCTTCCTCCCTTCGCCCGTCGTGGGTCACCCCTTCTCCGCGTCCTCTCTTTCTCCGTGGCTCTTTTATTTATTTATTCTTTTGGGCCGGCGGCCGCTCTTTGTCCCTCGGCGCGCCGGCTGGTTGGCTGCTCGCTCGGTTGGACGTTGAACGTTGCTCCTTCGAATACTCGCGCTCTCAGGGTATACTGACCTACCACGGCTGCCAGCGGAGAGTACCTGGCGGGTAGGTACACACCTCAGAGTCGAGCGGGCCCGCAAACTTCGGGTACAGTCACCGCCAGCAACCGCCGCGAATTCGATCTCGAAACTCTCTCGCGAGACGAATCGTTCGTTACTCGTGTCGCGCGGGTAACGTCGTTTCGAGTTCTCGCGAGTCCGCCTCGCGGCTGGCTGCCTCGTTTTTTCGAGAACTGGTTTATCGCGACTGCCGACGATCGGACACGAGGAACGTGTCCTTTCTCGGGGTCGCCTATAAGGAAATAATACGGGTCGTATGAATGGAGCGGTGTCGCAGGGGCTGTTGAACGCGGCCAGGCGAACTTTAAACTCGATTTGCCCGAAACTTCGTATCCGCGACGCCCAACCCCTTTCGCGCGTCGTTCCTCCGAGCCCTTCAATTAAAACCGGTTCTTCGATTCGCGAGGAAAAGTGACGCTGCGTCGGGAACACCGCGGTGCATCCGTCTCGTGCGACGAATTCGCCTCGAGTGAACGATTAAAATCGGTACCAAGACGAGCGAGTGTCGCGAGGCCTCGCATCCTGGCTAGGCGAACGCCCGGCTATCGGTTACTCCTCGCGGCTGATTTTACGAGGAGGGAAGTTGAGTAGTTCGTAGAGCGAACCGGAGAGTCGTGGAGCGGCGTGGAAAAAAGCAGGATGGACGGATAGGCGAGGGGAGAGCAAAGACAAAGACGGGAGGAGCGAAACGTGTGGCGGAGGGCGACGGTTGCAGGAGAAACGGCAGCGAACGCTCCGGCAGCTGCACTCGCAGAGCCAATAACCTTGTTTCGAATCATCTTACTCGCGTAACGCGATGGCTACGCGAGCTCGAGCAACGTTACGGGACGTTTCGCGTCCTTGCTGTCGAGGAATCGTCGCGCGAGTCCTCGCGGATCCTCGCGGAAGCGCTTAACGACAGCGCGGTGAACGAGCCGGCGGCCGCGCGCTGCTAAATGCGCGATGCGACGAGAGGACACGCGTGTAATACCGGGATTCGCGTAACACGATCGCGAAACTCGTATCCGCGGAGTCGCGGTCCGCGTTGACGCGCAAAATATATAGAAGACGGCTGGCTGGCTGGTCGGTCAGCCGGCTGCGTGCATGCGTGGCATACGAGCGGACCGGGTGCTGCGTGCGTGTGCATCGTACGCACGTTGCCGACCGACAAAGCGTCGCCTCGGTCGCTGCGTTAATTTCAACGCCGGTTTATACCGGTAGCCACGGTAACGATCGCCTACCGTGCTTCTGGTACGGCCAGCTCGTGCACGCGCCAAGCTGCGAGCGTGTCGCGCACCCCCGCAACATCGATACGAGCCAGTCGCACCGATCGGCGGTGGCCCCCGTTGCACGCGCGAGTCCACCGCGGACTCGTCCGCGAGGACGCGCCAGAAACGGGGTTTCCGTGTTGGACACCGATTTCTCCGTGGGCACGGGGCCCTGGTCCGGCGATCCGCGTGCGTCGTCGCTCGAAATATTATTAAGGAGAGCCAGATAACAGCCAGGTGCGGATACGAAGCTCCGGGTGTAACAACCAAAACGCACGCGAGACCCTCTAGCGCGTGACGAGACATCGCGGTCGGGCTGTCGAACTGTGTTGAATTGAGAGGCGGGCCCCGGCTTGATTCAAGGTAAAAGACGCGCATCGCATTAGCCGAACGAGGGACCTAGATGCTTCTCTCACCGCGGAAGAAGAGCCGGGGCCGGGTTTTCTAGGCTGCTCTCGGATTCCACGTCCCGCTCGGCGGCCATCGATACGCCGTCGCGCGACACGGTATCACCGCTCGAGTGGGGTACCCCCGCAGGCTAATGGACGGAGGTGGCGAACGAGAGAAAAACGTGGAAAAAAAGAAGAAGAAGAAGAAGAAGAAGAAGAGGATCGCGATTCCGCGAAGGTTATTTTTAAACGCGGGGAACGTTTTCGCCATCCCCCTTTGCGTACGCGGTTTCTACCCGAGTAGAACCGAGCGTGTGCGGAGTCCCGTGCACGAGGCATGGCCCCTCGCGAATCGGCGTCGGGTACCTACGCGATGCGAGAAGGGAACGGAAGGGCGGGGAGAAGGGAATAGAGGAGAGACTGCACAGTCGAACGTGTAATCGTGGCTCGAGTTAGGACGGTTAGGGTAGACGGAGATGGAAAAGGAGAAGAGAAGGGTAAGAGGTGTGTGCGGTGGGTCTTCGTCTTCGTCTTCGTCGTCGTCGTCGTCGTCGTCTCGATCGTCGTCGCGGTCGTGGTCGTCGTCGCGGTGTAAGAACGAAGGAAACGAGGAGCTAGACACGGCAGGGAAGGTTGGTGTCGGCGGGTGTGGTGCGCAGGGGGAGGGCCACGGGAGGGGCAACGCAAAACCGCGTGCGGCAGGTTCGGGTTCGGCAAGTTGGCTTTCGTTGGCAATCGCGCTCGTTCGGCGCGCGAAGGTCGGGATCAATGGCCGTAGGACCCTCCTGGCTACGGGGGCCGCGCGGGGCCGGGGCCAGGGCCAGGGCGGGGGCCGCGAGGAGGAGGGATAGGTCCCGGCATGCTCGATCCTCGGGCCTGCGAGCGTAGTGGGAGAACCCCGCCACCCGGAGCCACAAGTTGGGTACCAAAAGAGGAGAAATTGAGTTAGCGCACCGGCGCACCCCTTCCACCCGCCGTCCCTGTGCCCCAGAGGCCAGCCGATGCAGCCTTCTTCCTCTCGGTGTCGGGGGATCGAGCGAGAATCCGATGGAAATGCCCAACGAGGAACGCGTCGATTCGCAAACGCGATACACGCGTGCTCGCCTCGCATCGTACTCCGCGATATGGCCCAATCCAACGGCGATTGGTATTCCTAAACCGCCGTCTAACCTCTCCTCTTTTTCTTCTGCCAGCGTCTCCTTTCTACGCGCGCGCATCCTCCTCGACGTTCTTCCCTCTGCGAAACGCAAAGAAGGGAACGATGTTCGAAGAGGACGACGGCGTTTCGAGGCTCGGTCTCGCCGCGTTCCTCCGGCGTTCGGTGTCCTCCGGCGGGCGTTTTTCTCGCTCGTCCGTTTCCTGGCCTCTTCCAGATACGGAGGCGCGGCCGACGGGCCACCGGAAAAGGGGCCACACCGTGAGAAATCCGGGGGAAGGGTAAAACCAGTGCCCGAAGGTCTTCGACCGTCGCGTTCGCCTCTCCTCGGTCCCGTGGCTCGACGGAAACGACGTTGATAACGATTATGGTGCCACGCGGAGCCGGTCGTTGAAAAGAAAAACGGTCCGCGGTACGCGGGGACGCGGCCCCTGTTCCGACCGTTCAATTTTTCAAATTGAAATCATTTTCCCTTCGCCCCGATTGACCGTGTTGTTAATTATAGAGAGACCCGTGATAAAATTTATTTTCCACTTGGTCCGTTGATATTCAATTTACTCGCGTCTGGCGGCAAACAAATTTTTTTATAAATTTCCCTGGCAGAGATATAACAATGATATTCGCTAAATCCAGCAGTTTTTTCACGTATACAACCGACGACCTCGGCTGCCGTGCACGCCCGTCGTGGCTCTCGTTTCACATTTTCGACGACGACCGCACGCGGCTCCGGACCCCGGTGTATTCCATATCCGGTAATGGTGTTAAATTCTAATTTCATGATTGATACGCGCGCGGCGCGCGAATAATTCGTTTAAAAAATGAACCGACGAAAAGGATTCCTCATTTTTTCCCGTGTTTATTTAAGGCTCGCCGCGAATCGTCGATATTGTCCGCGTATCGTAACGAGCCGCCTCGCGTGAAATAATTTGCGATATTAACATCGCGTTCACCGTTCTCCACCCCTCCCCGTTCTCCACCCCTGTCGACGAACGAACGAACGCGGCGGCGATAAAACGCGTCGATTATTTTGCCCCGGTAACGCGGGTAATTTCGAGGAGAAACCGATTCGCCATCGACGGAGGAGGAGGTTAGGAACGGAACCTAAGCCATGCCAAAATGGCGATTAGATGGGTGGGTCTGTACGCGTAGCAGCTTAGTGGCTGTCCCAAAATGCTAGTGGGCCGGCCAGTTCTCTTTCCACTCGGCAGGTACCATTTCTTGCGGGGCCCCCTCGCATCCTCTATCGTCCTGGCACCGTTTCTATTTCTACTTCCATTACTGTCATTCTCCTGCTCGTAACCGAGGCATCTATATTTCATGGCTGGTTGCCCGTGCTTCCGTGGCGTTAAGAAAGAGAGAGAGAGAGAGAGAGAGAGCCATCGTGCCCGAACCCGTTCGGATCAACCGAGCCAACGAATCGGGTCTCCCGTTCCACGGCGATTCGGGACCATCGAACATGAAATCGCAATTGCCCTCGCGATTGTCTCCGCTTTATATACCCGCCAGCGAGCCTCGAACGATCGTTTCGAGGAACGAGCGTGCAACCGATCGTGGCGGCGGATAAACTTGTCTCAGGGTCGAAAGAATTTAGGACACCGGAGAGGCAGAGCTACGTCGTGGGCGGTACGCGGCTCCGAGACCAGACGCGAACCAGCCGGCGAGGAATCCGTGGTTACACCGGTCCAGGAAGAACCAGGATCTCGACCTACCCGAAATTCCAAACCGGTTCTCCCTTTCTCTCTCTTTTTCTCTCTACCCCTCTCCGGTTCTCGCTCCGATTCTCCTCTGTTCCCCACCTGAGATTTCGAGGGGGCACCCTTGCGAGGTTTGCTCGCAGGCCTACTTCTGCTACCGCGAAAGAGAGTTCGTTTGTACCGCGTGGCTCGCATTGTACGCGCCCTAGCCCTCGCTTTTCCTGTTCCTCCTGCTCTTTCCTACGGGCGAAATCCTGCCGCGATCCTTCTCCGCCTTCCTCCACCGTTCCCCTCGCACGGGAACCCGGCTCGTTTTCTTCCTCCCGTTCTCTTCCCCCTCGTTTCTCGATTCCCCTCGCGTAGCCACGCTCGCATCGCGACCGACGCTCGTTCTTTCAGCGTCGGAAAAAGTGGTTTCGATTCGACGAGTAGGTACGCGCGCGGCGACCAGTTTCGCGGGGCGAACGCCGCGCGAGAAAACCCGCGGCTGCAACGCGGAGGGGAAGTCGCGCCCGATGGAAAATCGCAGGAATCCTCCGCGTCGTCGAAACGGTGAACGCGCGCGACAATAATTCGCGTCTCGCGGTACCACCCCTCGCCGCGATAATCCCGTATTCGATTCCGATAATTAGGATGTTTCGCGCGACACGCGAAATTAATTTCGCCGTACAAATTCGTCGACGACCGGATGACAATTTTCATGAGCAAATAACGGGTCGCGCGAAAACCGTCGGCAGGCACCGCGTTGGGGTGGACGCGCAGCGGGCGAGCTCCTCGCAGAATCGAGGCAACGCTCTGTCGCCGAGGCTTAGCGGGTTGTTTAAATATTCATTTTGACCGTCGCGCGAATTCGAATCTCCTCGGGGACGCGACGCGTTCGATGGAACGATTCCCGTTAAAAATCGAGGACGGAGCCGGCGCGGCACGCGTCGACGGGTTTTTCGGGATTTCCCCGGGCGTATCGTCCGCGCGGGGTGAAAGATCAGAGCGGCCTCGCGACGGAATGAAGGGCTGATTACGGTATCGTATTATTTTAATGCGAAACATTTTAATATCCGCTGAAATATCGCGTTACCGGCCGTGGCTGTGATTACAACGCGACGCTGCGATATTAATAACGGTTCATTTGGATAACGTAATATTCCTGCAGGAAAACGCGGAAAACCTGGGACGGCGGATTTTGCAAATAGTCTTTAAATAAATATCATTGAATTTCACGTTCGATCAAGTCCGTAGGTTAATTACGGTCTCGTTTTAACGTGGGGGGAGACGGCTCGCGAGGGGCGGCAGGCAGACATTTTTCCCCGGCGACGGGGACAGGACTCGAAAGTCCTCCTGTCACCGAACCCCCGCCGCGACGCGGGTAACGCGTTTTAATAATCGCCGTCGATTCGATGAATATCCGTTTCGCCTATGAATTTCTCGCGCGTGCCGTTACAGTTTTATTTTTTTATCATCTTTTTTTATTCACTCCCCTCGCCCCTCGTTTTTCGTCCGGACGGCACGACGGGCAGCCTGTCACCATCCCAGAGACGTCCAGTCGAAAAATCCATTTCGCCGTATTACGGGAAAGCGGCCGCTGCCGACTGCATGCCGGCAGAAAATCACGAAAAAAAGGCCGAATCGATCGTCCGAGGCGCGTCCATTACGCTTTATTATACGCGCGAGCCCTCTGCGCGATCCTCTTCGTGGTTTCCCGTCGATTGGGAGCCTCTCTTTTTCTCCACCCGTGTTTCCATCGCTCCCGTCCCGCCGCAGCCTCGCTTTTCCTTCTCTCTCGAACTTCTACCCCGCGTGTGTCGTTTCCATCCGGATGACAGAGGAGAAACCGGGAAGCTACTGCACGGAACAGAGACCGCGGCACGAGGCCAAGGGGCGGGGGACCACGTTTCAGGGTAGGTAGGGCAAAAGGCTGGAACGGTGATCGCGAAAAAGAGCCAACGAATTATTTCCATCGATTCCACGATCGAATGCACCGTGCGTACGCGCGTCAGAAACTCGAGCTCGCCTTGGACGAGCGAACGAACGAGTTCGCGAACCAGCCTGCACGGGGTGTCCCCTAAATGTTTGTCGATCGATCAATCGGCTCCATAGCCACGCGTTCAAGTGGCCCGCGATGGAACGTCGAGGGGATCCGTCCAAAGTGTACCGTCACGGGGTGGACGATCTTTCTTAGACCCCGATCGACGTGACGCGCGCGACGAGTCGAGCGTAGAATCGACGGACGATTCTAAAGACGGTTAGGACGACGCGTCGATCGATCGACGGTATCGGTTTCTGTTTTCGTAGCCACGGTGTATAAAGCGCGATGCGGTGAACGCGTGTGCGTGCACATCTCTACTTTACGTTTCACCGCGGCATGGCGCGGCGCGGCGCGGCGCGACGCGGCGCGGCACCCCTAACCGTGGCTTATGGTCGTCAAAGGGATGCACGCGTGGCCTATGTGCATAATACCGTGCATCGATATAGAGCGCAGTGAACGCGGCGCGGGCCTGGTGCCTCGGCTACGGTAGGCGTTGTGTGCACGTACGGATCGCGCGTGTGCGTATGTGCCGGGGCTGCTGCCTTCGACGCTGCGTCGAGGACGGTGCAACGACCCACGTCGCGGATCGAAATTGCGAGGTCGAAGCGATGATCGAGCCGGTCCTCCAACACATTGTGTATACCGCGAGCGACGCGACCGACGTTAAAATAGTTGCCTCGGCCGGACGTCGACGCCACTCGACGCCGTTCGAATAAAAATCCCTGCACACTCGCGCCAGTCCTCACCCACCCTCCGCCACCCTCTTCTCTCTCTCTCTCTCTCTCTCACACGCTCTCTTCCTCTCACACGGTGCACACCACCGTCCCGACGTTTCGGTTGATAAGCCCCTGGAATCCTTTGTCGCGGGCCAACGCGGCCAACCGATTCATCGCGGTCGATCTTCGCGACGATTCTCGCGATGTCACCCCGTACTCCGCCCTCTCGACGTCGAGCCCTCGCCGTCGCTCTCGTACACACGCGGTGTTCCTCGGTTTCGCGTGCGCCCGGTTTTCCACGTTACGGGTGGACGTAACTGGAAACGCTGCCGGAAACGGGGAGGCGCCGAGCCCGCTATCGTTTCCCTCGCCAATTACCTCCTCTAATCTCATAAATAAGGAACTACCGACGCACGACGCTGTTCGTTACGAGCCCCCTAAAATTCCTACCTTCGCGTCTCTGCTCGCGGATCGGTCTGCAATTGCGGATAATCGGTCTACTGCTCGAAACCCCTGAAAATCTTTCGAGCCGGATAGATCGGGAGGCGAATTATACCGCGGCGATGACCACGGTTTTCCCGCCGCGATACGACGAGGACGGAAGCGTTTCGAGTGGAAAGAGGGTCGGTGACCATGACGCCTTCGGACAGCTGTCCGGTTCCCTCGTACACGACGTAGGGGAAGGCGCCAGGGGCATCCTTCGTACGGCCACCACCTTCTCTATCCCATAACACTTTGACCGGTCGATACGATCTTAAATGCAATTCGCTCGCTCCGTAACAGCTAATTTTAAGCAGCCTATTTATGCTCCTGTTTATTCATTCATGCCGATACCACGGGCCGGGGGCAATATAGC